>NW_027526361.1:72543889-72655946 GCF_048455015.1 Haemaphysalis longicornis | reverse complement strand
CGTTTCATTGTCAAGGCATTCAACTGTTCTAGCTTCCACTGATGAGGGATAGAAACGGGAGGGATTCTTCAAGACTGCAGCAGGCTTCCTGCCAACTATGCACCTAGTGTGGCCTGCTGCAGTGGCTCAGTGGCTGAAGTGTTGTGCTGCTGAGCCCAAGAATGTGGGATCAATCACGGCCACCGTGGCACCTTCCAGGTGGAGGGAAAATGTGAAAACACCTGTGACGAGATTTCGGCCCGTGTTTAAGATCGCCAATTGGTCAGAAATAATCTGGAACCCTCCGCTACGGCACGCTTCATAGCCCAAGAGTAGCTTCGGCGCACTCAACCCCATCATTTTTTTTTTTTTAATTTAGTGTGTGTGGCCTACACAATCTTCCTTTGGCAGTGGTGTAGTTTTTCAGGAATGTTGACTCCAACAGTGCAACCTTCATCCGCTTGCTTTGTTCTGCATGTAGCGTGTTATACGCTCTTGTACCTGTTCCTCCTCCTCCTCCCCCCCTCCAGGCAGCCAATGCCGAGTTCTGCCAGGAGAAGCAGGGACATGGCGGAAACAACCGCGAGGCTGTCTTGATGGAGCTGGCTGCGGCATATGACATGTACATGGAGCTCACTGCAAACCTGGAAGAGGGCACCAAGGTACGTGCATTCATGCTAGCTCTGTTTTCTGCACTACTTTTGCTGTACCGACTGCTTTTTTTTTTTTTTTTTTTTTTTTTTTAAAGAATGATAGTCTTTCTTGGGCTACTGAAGTGTGAAGTGAGTGGCAAAGAGAAGAGAGGTGGTTACTTGGCAGGCAGGGGTGCCAGTCAACTATCATCTTTGGTCGACATTTGCAACAAAAGGAGCAGATATGCAGCTTTTTTTTTTCTTTTCTTTTTCGTTGTGCTGTGGGGGTTCAAAACTTGGTTTTTCACATTCAGAGTACCACCAATCGGTCCAATTTTAACATGCATATCTTTTTTCATGTTTTGGAGAAGCAGTAAAATGATGTAGTTGTGAAACCAAAACCTTTTGTGGCAGAACAGTTCTATTGCATGTTATTTATTGTTCAGGATGTCCGCCTAATGCTCAAGCTTCTCAGCTGACATGAGGTCGTGCAAAAATTTATTTTGAAACTGTCTGCATGCGTACAGATGGTCGGCAAGTTTCATTTGCACTAAGCTTCATCACTTGGCTTCGAACATTTTTTTGCACATCGACATCGCCTACACCTGGAAGTGTGTTGCCTACAGCACAAGTGTGTTGCAGGCCCCTTTATAATAAGCGAACACATTGTGTGTCTAACATTGCGTCGTCATGTCTGATTTTCTGTGTGCGTATTTCAAGAAAATGCGTAAGCGAAGAAGTTTTTCAAATTGCTCTGACTATTACCATAATAAATTGCAAAGCAACTACAGTTAAACCTCGTTATAACGAAATTGAAGGGGCGCCGCGATTTGCTCGTTATAGCCAATATTTCGTTATAGCCGTAGCCGACATTTACTGCAAATATTGTGCATTGTAGTTACCTAAAACAAAAAGCGGGCGAAATAGCATCTTGCTGCACGGCGATAGTCAGTAAAATAAACACATTCCGGAGGTAAAAAGGAAAAGTCACGAACCTACTTTATTGCAGTTCAAAACTCGTATTTCAAACAGACTTGGCTACGAAGAAGTCCGTAATTCCTAATGCGAGCGATGGCTCCCTCAGCTGCGGCCGCTACGTTCACGCCATCTTCGCCGCCCTTGTGCGCGCCGAAGTAGCGACGCAGCGCGTCCACTGCATCTAGTGCCTCCGACGCCGTCCTTAGCGCTTCTTTTCAAGCCATGTGCAACAGCGCTGACGATAGACTCTCGGTTGCTCACGATGGTAGAGCGTACTCGTCCACACGTCAGTCTCTTGCCACCTTACCACGGAGTGCACCTTACCTTCCTTCGCGCCCGATGCGACGGCTTTTGCCGTCTTCTGTTCAAGCGTGATAGTCTTTCGCTTTCGCTCCCCGCCTGTCGCACTCGCGTTGTTGGAATCACGCCGGCAGTACGATATAAGATAAGGCTGAAGACTGCCAAAACCCACGCACACACAACTACGCGACTACGCAGCCACGCAGCGACGTCGGCGATACGAACAGGGGAGGAGGAGGGGGGTGGGGGGGAGAGGAAGGAGTCTAGGTCGTTGCGCAACCGCGCGCGCCGCCGTGTGCATTGGGGTTCTCGGGCTCACCGCGGATAGTCCGCGGATTCCCCGAAGCCCTAGGGATACGTGGGAAAATGGAACGTCGGACTGCTTCTCGGGGAGCCCGCGGTGAGCCCGCGGTGAGCCCGACACTGTAAATCGAAGGGCCCCATTGTCTGTACGCATGGGGGCTTCGCGGGCGCAGCGTCCGCATGGCGCGCCAGCCAGCTTCGCGCGCGTGGCGGGAGTTTTGAACTGCTAATACAGTTGCCGCGTCACCCACTGTCTCAAATCCGCGTTGCGCACTGTTGTAAAATTAACTCAAAATTTGATTTCTCAACGAAATTTGTTCGTTATATCCCGTAACGGGGAAATTTTACCTCGTTAAAACGAGGTTTTAAATACATTGGTTTCTATGGGGACTTTCAAGGGGAATTACGATTTGCTCGTTATATCCATTATTTCGTTATAGCCCGTCTCGTTATAACGAGGTTTAACTGTATTTGCAAAGCTCTATTTGGTTACCCCCCCCCCCCCCCCTCGAGAAACGGCACTACCTTAAACTTATCAGCATGCTATGTCATATCTAAGGACCATTTTGGCCGGCAAAAAGTACCTGTTTATGCCTTTCACAACTCCGCTTTGAGGTTGCACAAAGAAGGCATAACGTGCATAGTTCGAGAAAAGCTACTCTCCGTGCCTTTTAGCAGACGTACTCATTTCTGCTCAGACAAACCTACCTTACAAAAGAGGTCGTGTCACGAACTGACGAGAGGGGTCAACGCACACTTACCGTATTTATTCGAATCTAGGCCGGCCCCGATTCTAAGTTGACCCCGAAAGTCCGAAGCCACGAAAAAAAAACCCTCAAATGTAGCGAACATGAAGATGCGGTGCTGAACTCAATCAGTTTCTCTTCAAAATCACCGGGCAACTTCTGGGCGATTGAGGTTCAACGACGGAGGCTAAAACCGAAGCGCTTCATGAATTTCTGTAGCCAGCCCCGACTGCCTTTGAAGTGTGCCCGCGATAAGCCTCGTTCCCTTGAAAGCTCCCTTGCTTTTTTTTTGCCTGGAGCACACTTCCGTCATTACTGGAAGGGCAGCTGCTCGCTGCGTCCGAACGAAGTCAGCCAATGCCATCTCCATTTCGTGGTGATGGCCTTCTCGTGGTCTGGTGAATGCCATCCTCGTTGCAGCGCACGCAAATATCCTCTCCCGTTGCGTCCTCCAACGACGGACATTTTTTTCATCCACACCGAAGTCCCGCCCGGCTTGAACGTTCGACAACAATTCCACGGCTAAAACAACTTTTCTTTTAAAAGCGGCACTATAATGGCACCGCTTGTTTGGTGCCATTGCGCTGTCAAAACCAAACGCCACACCACACACAGGCCACTATCCGCACAGTTCAAAATGGCGACATCGCCCCCAGTTATGGCCCCTTAAGTGGCTACTGGCTCGTCTAGTAATGGCTACAATACTTTCTCTTCTAGGTGGCGCTAGCTGCGCACCACTTTCCTCAATTTCACTTGGAAATTGGCACGTTTCAAAATCCTCGAATCCAAGCCGACCCTGGAGTTTGATATATCAGTATTTCAAAATATCTATCGGCTTAGATTCGAATAAATACGGTAGTAATCAAAAATGTAGATGTGATTGTGCCTTCTCTGTTGCCACTACAGCTATCATTAACCCTGTGTCTATATGAACGCCCAAATACATCCGTGGTCGACTTTATTATAAGAGTTGTCTTGCCCTTGAAAGTAGCCGTGCTTCTTCAGCAGTGCATTCAAAAAGCGCGATGGCTGGTTCCAGCTCTGGGCTTTAGCCATTATTTGCATTTCATTCAGAATAGATTCAACAGCAACCCCATGAGGTTGGGGGTGGTTTTTTTTTTATTTTACTATAAGTGGACTGTATGATGCACCAAATAAAGGGCGACTAAATCATGTTGACCCGCTGCTCGCCTCCCCTCTTGCAGTTCTACAACGACCTGACCCAGATTCTGCTGGCCTTCCAAAACAAGATCAGTGACTTCTGCTTTGCTCGGAAGACCGAGAAGGAGGAGCTCATGAAGCACCTGCAGCAGTCCATTGTGAACAAGCCCGCCCAGCCGACGCCTACGCCACCAACGCACTACGGTAGGCACCGGGCGTAAACCACGGTTTTGCACAGCAGTCAGGACCACTTCACGCAGCTGGGTTTTTTTGATAGAAGTTTTATGCGAAAATCTTGTCTCGTTCATGTGTACCACTTTGTGACTGTACCACTTTGTAAGATTTTAATATGAAGTAGATTACACGCGCTACATTTTACGTAGTGAGGACCCACGAGAACTCGAGACGGTTATTTGTGGAAGAGCAACGTTTTAGGCGTCTTCAAGGAGTACTGACACCAACATTTTGTTTCTTTTTTATTGATTTCATCAATGCTTAATGGACTGCTGAACCTGAAACAGCACTTTAAATACTGCACGAGGGTTGCAAGCTGGGCTAGTTGGAATTTAGACATTCTTGGATAAAACCAGTGCTAATTCAGACGACGACGAAGGAAGTAACCAGCGGCTGTCCTTGTGGTTACTTCCTTCGTCGTCGTCTGAATTAGCACTGGTTTTATCCAAGAATGCCTAAATTCTTGAGCGCACGATAATTAATTACTCTGAACGGCCTGAAAAGCGTCCGTTTTGGTTTCCCGCGCTTCCAGCCTAGAGGGCGCATGTGACAGAACCACGGAATGACCTCACTGTTTTGTGCGGACGTCAAAACACTGCAAAGGCGGGAGGAGGCATTGTTTCGACCGCCCCACTGCTGGAGCTGAGTGGATGAGGTGCCTGAAGGCGTTAGGCCTAGCATTGCGGCGTAAATTTGATGACCGCTCTCAATAAAAGACCTGATGGTGGCTTCTGCTGCGATTCTGGGCTTTATTATCGGTTCCTTTCCCACGTGTGGAACTTAATTTTTGGCAAGAGTGTCTTTCTGGGCAGCGGTTATGCCTGTAGCTCTGGCTGCGTGTATCACTTCGGGAACGAGCCAACGCCCAATCGCCGCTCACCGGGCCGCGCGCGTGAAGCGACGTCACAAGTTTCTGACAAGCACTGGAGCAGGGTTCGCACAGGTCCTTGAAAACCTTGAAAACCCTTGAATTTAAAAGTGTCAATTTCAAGGCCTGGAAAGTCCTGGAATTTTTAAATGGTCCTTGAAAACCCTTGATTTTTCCGGAGAGAATCAATGGCCCTGTCTTTTCACAAGTATTTAAAGTATCTGTCGTGGATTTTAGGTGTTAACAAATGTAAAAAACATTGTAACAATGAAATTTCAGTGTATTGCGTGAAATTACAAGTTTGGTAGATTTTCATTATTACGAAGCAACATTAGGAGCAGGCACATGTCAATCCAATCTATATCACGATACAATCCAGTGAAAGCCAGCTTCTGTTCTCTATCTTGCATCTTCCATCTAGTCTATGGACGGTTGCTCATTGCATGTTTGCTGTTCCTCATACGCTCCATCGACGTTTGCTTTTATGTGAAAATGGTGGACGTGTGCATAGTTCATCCTGCCTTGAAGCAACACTTGCTCGATTTAATTTCAGCTGGTACTCTTGCTGACAAAGCAGGAAATGCAGGCAACATTAACTAAATTTTGAAATCAATCAGTCTCAGCAAAACACCAAGGAAAAAGAAAAACCTCTAAATACCAGCCATGAAATAAAAAAATAAAGCTGGGGGAGCATTTACGAACCCGTTAGCACGTATCTAAATGTGTACTAATGTGCTTAGATATTGTGCAATAAAAACACTTTTGCATTGTGTTGGAAAAGTTATAAATAATCCCAGATAAAACATTAGACGGGGACCTTAAAAATATGTTTTGTGGTCCTTGAAAGTCCTTGAAAACCCTTGAATTTTTGCTTTTGAAGCCTGTACGAACCCTGTGGAGGCAGACGGCTGCACACCACTTCACGTGATGTTCTGTCAGCGCGATAAATCAAATTGGGGTATGTTCCACGCGTCGCAGGCTGCTCATATTTCAGCCAGGGTATTCTGTTGAGTAAAGGAAGTGAACTGTGTAATAATATTAACACCGAAAATTAGTGTCAGTACCCGTTTAATAGCAACATCTTGATGGGAGCAGTGCAAACGATGAATGCACAAGGTAGACAGAACTCGCACTGAACTTGCAACTAACCTGCCCTGCAAACTCGTTGCTTGCACTGCCCATTTAGGGTGTGCAACCACCACCGACTTTCACAAATAGGAACCTGTACTTGCTCTACCAAAAGAACTTGTGCTGACTTTTATGACAGCACATGTTTGTCGCTATGCTAAAGGTACAGTAAATCCTCCTTATTATAAAATCACTTTGTTGTAAATATTGCTTAAAACCCAAACCTGTCTGCAGTCCCTAGTCCATGCATATGTGTTTAAGTAGCTACCTCTTACGTGTGTGGCTTTGCGTATGTAGTCTCCAGGAATCGGTGGGGGCTTCATCCGGGAGGACAGAAAGGAGGCGCGTTGTTGTCCTTTTCTCTGTGTTTTACTTCTTTAGTGTGTCTGCTTTAAGCTTGAGCTGTACTGTACACGTACTGGCGAAAGAGGGCTAACAGAGCAAATTTCACGAAAATGCAACGCAAAGAAAGGAAAACCACGGCACCGTGGCCCTCCTTTATTCGTCTTTTGTCTTATCAGGTTTTTGCAACCGAGAACAAACTGGCCCGAGCCCTACCGTGCGGCACATTGTTGCTGTGCTTTTCGCTGCGTTTTATTTCTGAGGTGTATATGCTTTGAGCTTGAGCAGCGCATGCAGCCTCATTCTGTGCTCTGTCGCACAAGCTCCTCTTAACTTTGCAGCTGCGCCCTCCTCCTCCTCCTCTTCTTCTCCAGCACACTCTTCCCTGTTCCAGATCCGCACCCTGCGACACTGTCGTGCCAGTTTACAGATGGAGCACTTGTGATTGCGCATTAAGAAAAAACACGGATAATTCGTGTGGTTGGCAGCCTGTTCTTTGTACATTGCACCCGTTGTCGTCCTCCCCTTGCAGGTGGTGGTGGAGCTGCAGCCGGCAAGACGCCGCCTCCGCGACCCCCTCCGCCCGTGACGACGAGCAGCGGCCCCACGATGGGCGGAGGGGGAGCGGCCCCGCCCTACCCGCTGCAGGCCCCGCAGGGCATGCCCCAGCCCCAGGTGGCCTACCCGGGGTACCCCCAGTACCCGGGATACACCCCCTACCCGGCCGTGCCCATGCCCACCGTGTACAACCCCTACGCCCAGCAGCAGGCATACTCTGGCGGGCCGGGCGGTGAGTTTTGTTAAAAGGAGGGGAATGTGGCGTGATGCCGGCACTCTCAGTGGTTTTTCGAGCATTTAAAGTATTTGGTAGCAAGACCAGGGTAGTTTTGGCCCAGAAGGTCACTCCAGGCAGGTGTTTCTAGGGGTATTTAATCAGGTCCCAAACGGAAAGTAGGGGCTGAACAATGCCACCAGATTGTCACGCTCATTTTTCCTGCTACCAGAGCAGCAGGTGCTCAGTCATGTCACCTTTTGTTTACGCCGCACATTATAAGAAAAATTGGGCTAGCAAACAGGATACCCAGGCTAGAAGAGGCACACTGGGTGCGCCAACATGTCTGTAAAAAGTGGCAACAAATCTGCGGGAACAAATTAACCAACGTGTGTGCCACGGAGAAAGTGTTACCGGGTGGATTACCCGGCTGTGCGTGTGCACCCAGTGATGCCACCAAAGAGTCGCGTCGTGTCTTAGAAGAACGTGTTTGGTTCTGCGTGTGCCACGTGTGGTTTCAAAATTGAGCCCCCACCGCAGCTGTACTGCATTTCGCATTGGGCCGCACAGTCGCCCTGCAAATTTTTGTGGAAATGTGTAATGGCTGATCAGAAAGCCACTCTCCCGTTTATGGCACTTTCATGAACCTGGTTTGTAGGGCATTAAGGGATTTCAGATGTTTGTGAAATGCCGGTATGTTGCGTAGCTTGCAAGGAGGTAGTGAAGTTCAAGCCCATGATGAACTTTCTCCTTGGAACAGTCCAGAGAGACTAGGAAGGCATAGACGGGACACAACACAGACTAACAACAGGCGTTTAAGCATATTGTACCCACATGCCCAAGCTTATATCTTAGTCAAGAACTTTCTGTTGGGCTGTTCACTGTTGTTGCATCTATCAAGCTGTCTAAAGAATGTTTTTGTCCCCGAATCGCTCCTGTATTGTGTGCTTAGTACCATTAACCATGCAAAATCGAAGTCCAAATGCAATTTTGTCTGTCTCGCCACTGCGTTACTTCCAATTCAGCATTGCTCAGAAAGGATGCAAACGAGACAAAAGTGACATTTTTATGCGACAAAATAAATGTCTTGAAATTTACATTGTAACAAAAAATGAAAAAATCGTCTCCCATTGTATTCTTGAGCAAGAAGTGACAAAACTTTGCCTGTTTCCCGTGTTCTTTTCCCAGGTGTACCCCAGCAGTACCAGCCATATCCACAGTATCCGCCCCACCAGCCGCAGTACCCTGCGTACCCGTATCCCAGGCAGCCGCAGTGAACGCCAAGCCATTCCGTTTCCTCTGGAAGCAGGAAAAATAGATTAGCCCGCAGAGTGTGATGGCTGACCAGTACGCTTGTTTTCGTTACTTTGCTTGCTTTCACTACTAACACGCACATCTCGTTATCCGTATACAAACTCCTTTTTTTTTTCTTACTTGGCAGCAAGCTTTTTTACAATCACTGGCATGAATTATGTTTAGCACCAGAAAAGAAAAACTGTCTTGTTACTGATGAGGGTGACATGTCTTCAACCACCGAACGAACACAAATGGTTAGTGCCCTTTGAAAAGGCGCCGACTTTTTTGGTTGTGCCTTAAAACGGGCTTGTTTTATTGTTGCATTGGAAACTGGAAGAGCTTTATGTATACATGGTTTATTTTTGGTGCTTGTTGGATCAGAGTTGTTATGCTTTTTATAATCGACACATTTGAGGTGTATCGGTAGCAGCATGTCAATTTTACAGCCCGGAGTTTCCATGTTTTTGTTTGCCTTGTGCCTTTGTTGTACGATGAGTTGATCTGTGAATGCCTGATTGCAAAAACAAAGTTGTTTTGATGGTCCAGTGTCTGTCTCTCACTGGCTCAGCTACGAAATTTTTGTAGGCATGTGTGGCTTCACATGCACTTTTTTTTTTTTTTTTTGAAGCTGGAAAAAGTGGACTTATTTTCAAGTACTGACACAATGACTATTTTGGTAGTCTATGTACACGTCAGTTTTTATTTCTCATTGCATCAGTGCATGGAAATGTATAATCGATTCCTTGAGATCAAATTTGCAGCATCACAAAGTTGGAAAGGCTCATCTTGCTTGGCTAAAAAACACACCGATTTCTTGCGTAGTGTAAGAAATTGGGATATACTTATATAAAAACACTAAAACACGTAAAATTCTTACAAAAGCATTTTGCGATTCGCTGTTGAAACGCAAAATATCACTCAAGGGTACACTTATTTTTCTCATTCACACAATCTGGCAGATAGTTTAAGGTTACTCATTACTTACGTTAAAAAATTGTAACTAAATTTCTTAAATGCAATAAGGCAGACAATGTGTCATTACCCTTCATTATATTGAAGTTGGGGGCTTGTATATACTAACAAAGAATTGCTCATCCAAGCCTAAACTAAACTTCTCGGCAAACACAGTTTGGTCGCTGTTGATCTCAAACACTTGACATTGCCTGGAAAGTACTATACATGACTAGAATTGTTGCATTCAAGAGCAGTAGCAATAGAGGGAACACGTTTGGCACAATCATGCTGCTAACAAGTACGCATCTGTGTACATTTGAGAGGTATACAGTTCTCTTATCACAGGAGTAAGTAGATACACATCATGCACATGTAGAACTATCAACACTACCTTCGATAAAAGCCCGCCACTAAGTATAAAAACCGACACACTGCTGTAAAAAGCAGGAATGCCTGTCTGGCCGATAAAGAATAGCCCGGACAGCAGTACACCTTGGCACTTTGCTAAATTCAAAAGTGCATGACGGCACACCAAAGCTACCGACTCAGTATGAAGCTGCTTGGATGCAAATGACTAGATGATGTTAAGCACTTCGCACGGTGATATGACTTTGCACTGGTCAAACAATACGGAATGCATTGAGCATAGCCGATGCGTGAAGCAACTCAAACACAGCAACGTAATACAAACATAAAACGGCTGTGGTCATTTTCCACATTGCCATGTCAAATAAAACAATCTTGCCAAACATACTCTTGTCAAAATAAAAAGTAATATACTTTGGAGGGCTGAAACCCTTCCTAATTAGCATACCACCTGTGCAGTGGATTGGAATATAGTTCAAAACACTGCAGGCATGTCAGAAGAGACATGCCGTCGTGCCCTACACAGCAGTCGTGCGTGTACAAAAACAGCTGCGACAACCAATTGCTGGTAACCTGCAAACTCCAGCGGCGAAAACATGCGGAACATAACGAAAATTTGCATAACACTTCCCTGAAATTCGGAACTCCTTCCCTCTCACCCGTTCCACTGGCGAACCTCGCGGAGGCAATTCAAACAGGCGTGTCCGCGGTGGACTTCTGTGGCTGTGTTTCGTCAGCCGGTTGGACGTCCGTCAGGACGACCACCTCGTAGGGACTGCACTCTTCCATGTGCAAGAAGCAGCAGAGCCAGCCGTAGAAGCCCTTCTCCCAGTCGGGCACCTCCCGCTTCCACTTTTCGTACTCCCACGAAATCTGCACAGCGGCCGCGTACAGCCCGAGCCCGACGACGGCCGGTGCGATGAGGAAGGGGTAAAAGATGATCCAGAACGGGCTGAGGAATATCTTGTGGAACACGGAGCGCCTTTCGCTGAGCACGACGAGGATGTTGTACCAGGTCATCGTCCCCAGGTAAAACGAATTCCCGGCGGAAATTATGAAAACCACCGGGACGAGCACGAACGATAGCACCAGAACGTGCGGACCCTTGTTCAGTCCGAAGAAGCAGTCGTCGTCCTCGTCCTTCGTGCTCTGCTCCTTGATGCTGCTCTCGATTTCATCCAGCTCCTCGCGCGAGATGTTCACCTTCATGTCGATCGTGGCGCCTTTCTTCTTGCCGCGTTTGATGGTTCCCGTCATGGTCACGTACCTGTCGCCTCGTCCTCCGTCCGCTCTCAGGGAAGACCGTTCGGTGACGCTGGAG
Organism: Haemaphysalis longicornis; assembly: GCF_048455015.1. Lineage (NCBI taxonomy): Eukaryota > Metazoa > Arthropoda > Arachnida > Ixodida > Ixodidae > Haemaphysalis > Haemaphysalis longicornis. The sequence goes on along the minus strand of NW_027526361.1, from coordinate 72,644,566 downwards.
AGATCCCCGTCCGTGCTGGCGTTATCCGTCGCCTGCGACCGGTCCGTCGTCCACTGGTCCGGATCCCGCTCGTCCGGATCGAGCTGGAACTCGACTGACAGCTTACGGTGCGGCCTCGATGTCGGGCCCCCGCTGCGGTCGCTGTCGGGCGTCTTGTCCGGAGTGGTGGCCGCGCTGCGAGACCTCGCTGCTGACGCTGCTCGCACGTCGGAGGACACACCATTGCTCAAATTCGGGCTCAATGCTCTCGGCGACGACTTGTTGCCGTTTCTTTTGCGAGGCGGAATGAACACAGGGCGTTCCACCTCGGTCATTTCGGGCTGCCCGCTGGTGCCGTAGACTGAGCGATAATGCGAGCTGGCTTCCCCAGCCGGACCAGCAATGTGTACGGATTCAAAATTGATCGAAGGCAGCTTGCGGGTATTCGCGAACGGCAAAAATGCGGATGCAATAGAGCACCTTCATTATGAGCAAAAGCTGCCACCATGCTATGCCAAATGTCAACAAAAACAGTGCACTCACAAAAACAAACAAAAACGCCGTGTGCTGATGGTGATTGCGCTAATGCTGTGAGCGTGTGGTCGTTCCTTCGTAAGATTGAGGCAAAAGCAGCAAATATTGAAATAAAACTGCCATGGAATGAAGCGTAAGCAGTGAAAAGTTGGTTGTTATTAATTTATTTTCAACTTGGGTATACGATCACTTTTAGGTAACTTCGGTAACTTTACGTATGATTGCCCCAGGCCGGGCGTAGTAGCCCAGAAGCACCAGAAGTGCTCAAAAACACCCTCCTTTTTTGTTTTTGTTTTTACAATAACACTTGTATTGAAAGACTAGCCCTGAGCTTTCTGCGTACTAAGAACTATTCTGAACTGGCAGATCAAGGAAACCTTATCAGACCTCTCCTCTGCCTGTATAAACGTATGTCTGACAAGTTTTGTTCTATTTGTAAAATAAAAACACAACACACGAGCGGCAACTGTGTAAGTCAACCTTTTAATAATAGCGTCCTCGATAAACATGCACCGGTGTTGCCCCCAAAACCGGCGCGGTGCACAGTGCCCCACGACGGTGCGTACCGGCACGGAGCGTTGATCGAGGACAAACGGGGGTGTCCCTATTCGCACGCCCCGTGGGAACAATTTTTATTTCTAGTTGGCACGCCGCGTGGGAACAATTTTTATTTTTAGTTCGCACGCCGCGTGCCAACAATTTTTATTTCTAGTTCGCACGCAAGTGAAAGGGAGAGGAGGAATACACGTCCAGCCAGTTCACTGTTCAGTCAGCCGACCAGCTGACGACTCTGTGGAAATGTGGGAGGCCTCGTGTTTGTGCTGCTACAGGTGCTACAGAGAGGAAAAGAATAATTATTTGTAGTTGGCCCTCAACGTGTAAGTATTAGTTAATTGTATCGGCGCCTTTGTGACTGTATTGCAACGCTACTTGTGATACATTCAAGCAGTGCTCAGAGATCTGTCTCAGTTTGGCGGGTGAATTTGTGACGACGGCGAACGGTACCGATGTTTGTTGCCCCGCGAAGGTTTGCGTCGTCTCAAGCATAGAGTTTTGGTGTCAAGTGTGCGTTCGTGTTATGTGCCCAGGGAGTGTCGTTTTCTCCGCGCATGTGCCAGCTTGACGCGGTGGGCAAATCGGCTGCCTACGCAAGTTATGTCAACGCCTCCTAAAAATATTGGCATTGGAGGCAAGTGAGACAGTAAAAAAAAAAAGGAAGTAAAAAAACAACTTAAAATGGCCACTCTCGAGCGTTTCGAGCATACTGATGTCTGGCCCAACGTTATAAACGTTGGTCTGGCCTTCATCATCCTCGTTGCACGTTCAAAAGTGCCTAGTGGTCCTGTTGCCTGGCCCGTTTCTTAATTAATGTGAAATGTGATCGCATCGTGGTTGTTGTGAACTGAAATGTTATCGTTTTTGTGTTGTGTTTTTTAACAGGCGATATGTACCATCTAGTCCAGCAGCATATATTACTGAAATGTGACATTAGTGCAAAATGTGTATGATAATGGGAGTGGTTTTGCTGAAAGCTTTTTTTTCATGTGTGGTGCAACCCTTTCATGTATGTTGCAGGGTGTTGCAACATATAAACTGTTCTCTGCAACACCCTGCATATTTCTCATTAGAGGGCAGTATTATAACTGTAGATCGTTGCGTGAAAACAGACTTTTTGATAGCTCTGCAGGATGGGACCCTAGACAAGCGCCCTTCCCCTGTCCTCTCAATATGCGCATGAGCACAGCACTGAATGCTGTTTGTACTGATTAGCCTCCTCTATTATCACTCCTTTTAATTTTTCTGTATCTAAAGGTACTCAGACGTACCCGCAAAATTGCTCAGCGATACTGCGGACGTATTGTCAAAATTTTTAAAATTTGTGTTGGCACACTGGACTGCTCTCGACCTCTTCGATTATCAACCACTAATTCTTTGCCACCTTAGCGAGCTGATCCAGGAGCTTTAAGCCACTTGAGACACCGGCCTGGTCATGATTGTTCTAATGCCACGTGATCATCTTGTACAGTTCGATGCTTTCCATACATGTCCAGACAGAATGCCAGCTGTCAGTAAAGTTGTGTCTAGGGGAAACGCAACTCATTGTGGGAGCAGTCTTTCTTGCTTTTACTCAACTGGCCAAGCCCTTTCGGCGCACTGACAAGCCATAATCACTGCTAATTATTATTCAATACTAATAATTACAGTCGAACCTCATTATAACAAAGTAGTTTCGTGGCAGTAAATTAGTTTATTGTACCCGATAGGTGTTGTAATGGTAGAGGTAAAACTTGGCTCTAACGAATTGGTAATCTGGCTAGTGGAAAAATCCTAGCCACAAAAACGCATTATTCTAGGCTTTGAACTTACTGTAAACGAGTTAATCATTAGTTGTATCCTTGTGGCATTTCAAACTAAATGGACCCAAACATGAGAACGTGAAATTCCAACAGGTCAAAGATCATTTGACAGAACAGGCCTGCATTATTGTTTATTTGAAGGACGTGACCTTTGTATGGTGGCTTTTCATAGCACCGAACAGGATAAAGGTTTCCGCAGTGACCACGCACGAAAGGGCCTTTTCTACTTCTACAGTCTGGGCGTCGGGAGTTTTTTCTTCATTACAGCCGATATCGCGTGCAGCTCTTGCAGTTCCACTTTCCGGCACTGAAATGATGCGTGACCAACCAAAGTTTGTATTTAGTTCATTATAGTCGATAATTTGCTATATCTGTGTTCATTTTAATGAGGTTCAACGGTAAAAATGATTGGACTAACTCTAGCTCAGTTCAAATGGAACTCCAAACCGCTACCCCATTCCCACTTCACAACATGAAGAAACGGCAGTTCGTCTCCTTACTGACTAGCCAGAGTCCCTGTTAATTATTAATCATTGTTATTACTGATGATTGGGCTAACTCTGGCTTAATTCGGGTGGAACTCCAAGCTTCTACCCTAAGCCCATTTCACAATACAAAGCAAGGGCTGTCTGCCATGATTTTACCCAACTGGCCAAACCGCTTCCATTCACTGACTAGCCTGAGCCACTGTTATTAATAAAAACAAATGATTGGACGTAACTCTTGCGACGGCTACGTCAGCCTTAGCTTCAGTGAGCAATAGTGGTTTGGCCAGTTCTGTAAAAATCAAGACCGACTGCTCGCACTACGTGAATTGTAAAGCAAGCATTGAGTGTTTTAAAAATATCTTTGAGGTGAGATTTTTCAGCAGAGGTGGAATTTCGTCCTTGGGGCATTCTTTCCTATCAACTTTGCATGCTGAAAAAGTGTGGTGTGCGTTATAAACAACTGGAGGGACCGCACAGCTGCTCAGAACAGGCTTCAGTTTCTCATTGCAGCATGGTGACCATCACTTTAGCTGGGACTTTAGAGATCAAGGGCAGCTATACATTTCTAGGGGGCAAAGATTAGACATACAGACGGGGTGTTGTAAACTTTCATTGAAGCAATAGAGGAATTTGGTGTGGGAGAAGAAGCTATGGGCAACGAGTGACCATCTTAGTTCGATTGACCGTACGCTGCAGTTGCCAAAGTTCAGGGCCCTCTGGTCTTTGAGTGGGTAATAGGAGAGATTCTTTCAATTGGTGCATTTATGTTAAGCAGCTACCTGCCTCTGACTGTGGCTGAACTGACACCAGGTTCTCTAAAATAATGGTCGTCATTTTGAAGTGATGCGGTATTGGTGCACAAATGCATGTGTTCCTTGGTTGTGAGTTTCGCAGAGAAGTGGAAGATTGTAGAAATCACACCGTACGTCTTGCTACTGTGCACGTCTACTTGACCTTAAAACGACAGGCAGAACAATGCACCCTGATTCTCCTGCTCCTCCACAGGATTCCCTAACCAAAGAAAACGTGCACATTAATGCCACATTACTTAAAAATTACAGCCATAATTTTAGAGAATTCAGGCCCTGATGTCTGGTGTTCCATTGCGGTGCCCTATAAATGTGAAAGCACTGCTCGACTCGGTAGGCTGAAATCCGGCATTTCAACAGAGAAAGGGTGGGCAAAATGGATGACAGCCTGGTCACACACACAATGCACCCATGATCTTTCACAGATCTCCAAATACTATATTGTACATCGGCTCGTACCGTCAGGCTCAATTGTTATAACCAATAATAAGAATAAGTGTAATTAATAAGCGGTTCATTTTGCCATACAACATATAGCGAAGTTGATGGTGCCGTGACTTCATTGTTATGTCCAATGATGTTACAAGTGGGTTGGACTGTATATTTAATGTTTCTGTCAGTTGTTTTTATTGCTTCGAAATAATATTTGGCTGCCACAACTGCCTTATTTTTTCTCTCCAAAACAGACTTATTGCTGCTTCTAAATGACTGGGGCCAACCACATCCCTTGCAGTGGCTTCCAGTTGCTTTGAGGCCTCTGGACAGCTCGGAAGGTACCCCAGAGCTTGCGACGTGTGGGTAAACCTCCGAGCCAATGCACGATCCAGCTCATCCCTGCCTGCCAGTCAGTTGGCATGGCATCTGCAGGCAGCGCGGTGTGGTGGTAGGCCATCCATTCAGCAATGGGACTTGGAGCACTTTTCCCTACTTTCCACACTGCTGCCTTCAGCTGCAGTAGCCTCTGGTCCAGCGTGACATTGGTGACGTGGCACAGTGGACAAGATCCTGGAACAGCTCTACCCCCTTCACCAGCTCCACCATGGCAAGGCACTGCAGAACTGGACCCCGTAGGTGACGTAGTGCTGTGTGGAACGCAGGGCTGGCTTCTTGAGTGGTGTAATGTGCAGTGGTTAATAAAGTTCTCATAAACGCGAAGTCTCAGCTGCAAAAACTGACAACACACTGTGGATGAATTCTCTGAGGCGCTGCTCTGTAACCAACATAGGCAATTGTAATGTAGCCAACCTCATGCAATGCCCACAGTGAGGCAGCACATGTGACCTAACCCTTGTTGTAGCTATCTTGCATCTGTTACTAGAAGCAGTTATAAGGAATAACTTTTTTCGCGAGCCTCACTCGTTGCAGCCAATGCTGTGCTTCTTGGCACCAAAGGTGATTTTTAGTACCAAGGGCCCTTCAGAACTTCAGAAAAAAACCTGTTTGCCAAATGTAACAAAACTGGTGTCAAACATGAGGAATGATGGTGGTGGCATTGTCTCTAGAAAAAAAAAGCAGCCTTTTTGCAATACTTCAGGCAACAACGTCTGCTTAACACCTCGAATTTGTCTTTGAGAGCGAGTTTGACTTTCTCTCTGACTGCACAATGGCTTCAGACAATGACAAGAACGACAATGATCATAATGATGCACTGGGTAATGCTTGTGAGTAACTATGCATAAGTAATGCAATCGCAAACCTACTGCTCCCTTTTTGTTTGGTGTCTGGCAGGCATTGAGGCAGAGCTGCCCTTCATAGCAGTTTTTTCTTCACATTTTTAAAGTTAATTCCAAGCTGAAACCCATCTTTTCAAATCATAATGTAAAAAAAATTGCGATTCGAGAAAATTTCGAGAATTGAATGTTTTTTTTTAGAAACAATGTGGAGGTGCAAACTTGGGAATGGGAAATAGAGAAGTAATTGGGCTATATACCTAAAAGCATGTAACAATAGAAAGATGAAGCCTTCTGAGATTTGGGTGCACCCATTGTGGTGAAGGAGAAGGTAAGGCTTGGAAGAGTTCGGGCGACGCAGTTGTCCCTAGTTGACAAGGTAGTGACAGTGCAGTCAGCTGGTCAGTGTCGTCAGGGAAGAATCATCATGAATATGAAGCTTGAGCAAGGGCCAAATCTTCACTGGTTTGATAGACGCATGCTAGTTGGGTCAACCGCTAATGACAGGTGTAGACATTGGGTAGGACACCGCAATGAGATCTGGCTGCTGTTACCCTATGCCACTGCCCTTCCATGGTGTCGCCTGGAAGACACACGGAAGGTTGTGTGACCGGCAGCAACAACACTGGAGCCTAACGTCGTAACTACGCTGGATTTGTTGCAGCACTTCCTGCCTCACCATCTCATCACAAATGTGCATGTAGCACAAAAAAAAACGCACTGTAGTGCAGTATTGCATCAAAATTCTGCGCCAGGCACTTGTAATACATGCAAATTAGGTAAGAACACTAGAGAAACCAAACTGAACTGTGCGCCTGCCCCTCTCAATTGCAAGCATTTCAGCAAAGACAGAAAAAGAAAATGCACGTCGCGAACCTGTTTGCTCTGTGCTGCTAAAGACAATATACCATTTATTGTCCGTGTAGTTATACTGGTTACACTAAAATGTGTGCAGGTCCTCTCCCCCTTGCTGGTTTACAAGTTCCCCTATCCCTCTGTAGATATCCACAAATATCTAATGGTACTGTGCATAAAGGATTAGCTGTGCATAAATACATATTAAGCTCCAGTTGGTTCTACCATATTGAACGCAATGAGACGACAGCGGTGCTTCATTGGCGAGAACAACCTGCCAAATTCTAACCTCTATTACTAAAAATATTTAATATCAACACAATACATATTTGGATTCAGCAAGCTGACACCAAAACCACAAAATTTTGTTACATCTTTCACATTCCAAAGTTTCTTCTATTTAATCCTACCTAACTGGGGCTTTAAAACGTTGACAAGTTCATGTTCTGCAAAAATTTCCGCCCCGCATTTCGTGTCTCTAGAAGACATGGTGAACAAAACACTCACAGGAAGTAAAATCAATATGTACCACTGCTTTTTCTCACCACAGTATCTTGCACGTGCCTGCAGTACTCGTACATAAAGTATCAAGCGCTGTAATTCTAGAAATGGTTCTCCGAGAACTGCTCATCGGTCGCATATGATAGAGCCCAGAAAAATTACAGGGGTAGAGATTTTCCTGGTGGAACAACATCAGAATGCTTACCATAATTACAAAATAGAAAAAATAAACGGCAGAGATAAGTCAGCTTCAATACTGAACTCACCGAAACCCAATTCAAGCATTCAACCAAGAACAACTCGACGTGTGGCCCCGTGGATCCAACATGTTTACCAACGTGTTCATCAAATTTATTGCTGCAACTAACAAACTATTGAGCTACTTACTAACACAGATTAGCCAACAGCAATGCGGGCAGCTTGACAATGCTAAGCTTGAGGTATGCCAACAGAGACCAGCGTGATTCGAAAGGGACAGCGCAAGCAGCGCAAGTCGCGCTGGTCGCGAAGCAGGAGAAGCGGTCGATGGCGCAAACGGCGCGAAGGCGTGCGAACAATTTTTATTTGTTGTTGGCACGCGGCGTGCGAACTAAAAATAAAAATTGTTCCCACGCAGCGTGCGAACTAAAAATAAAAATTGTTCCCACAGGGCGTGCGAATAGGGACACCCGACAAACGGGGCGGTTCTACCCAGGCGCCATCTCTTAATCTGAGAAATCAACTCATAAAAACGTTCACAAGTAACAATACAGCACTGTAATGAGACACAGCGCTATTTGAAAGTGGTATTTATTGAAGGCCAATGATTATATGTACGCACAACTTAAATCCGTCACACATGCGGAACAACGTACCGCCACCGCTTCCACTAAACAGCTACATACAAGCTGCTTCTAATCTTCGTTTGAACCATAATGCGAGTGCCTGTTTTGTTCCGCCCTTCCGTTACAGCAAGACAAGTAGGTCTTCATCGTCTAGGCACTCCGGTAACAGTTCATGATAATTCGATCGAACGAAACGAATGTCAATCCCCAACTTTCTGGCAATGCATGCAGCCGCCTTTGAAGTACACAAAGTTCGCGTCCTCATTTACAATCACTGGCCGTTGTTACCGCCCGTTAGGAGACTGTCGCATCGTTGCCCGATGAATTCACAAGCACGCCATCCTTGTCAGCAACAATACACAGCTCCGTCCGCCTTGACACGAGTGCGGCGATGGCGCCGTCGCTGCAGCAGACTGCGGAGGAAGCTCCTTCGCCGGCATCGTCCGCGATGCATCTCGGGACTGCACGCCGGCGCACCGTCGACTCTCTCGGTGCGCGGCGGTGCAACCAAAAATTGCCCCGCGACGGTGCACCCCGGTTTATCGAGGACGGACGGTGCACACCGGTGCGGTTTATCGAGGATGAAAAGGCGCACCGGTGTGCCCCGGTGTGCACCGGTGCGGTTAATCGAGGATGCTATAAATCAGACCTATTGTGTACAGTACGATCAGCGCTCGCAAGTTTCGGTTTTGGTTCCTTTGGCCGTGCGGACTGGTGAGCGACGTAGATCTTTTGAGCGGTTTGACTGTTTTCATTGCGAGCACTTTATCTTATTCGCGGCTGCTATTCTGCCTCCCATTCGCCATGTTTATCTTCCACACCCAGATTGAATCTCGTAACCAAGTGGTAGATATCGAATCTCCACAGTTATAGGCCCAACAGAGTGTCAGCCACCGGTTCTCCCCGTGGAAAAAAATAAATTGTAAATTTATTCATGAAGTTTCATCAGTCAGATAACTGCATAAGCTAAATTATGCAGTTATTTGGCTGATGAACTTCATAGCTGCCATCTGTGCAAACTTCGCGCAAAAGTTTCCGAAACGAACCGCGGAAAAAGAAGTTTTGGTCTAGTAAGTGGAACACGTAATTGTTTCGTGAGATGTTTTTGTTGTCCGGAAAAGTGAATGATTTGCCTTTCTTATCGCGATAACAACCGTTCGAAGCTAAGCTAAGCTTCACGCGTTACCTCTACAGAACTGACTGGATCAATCAAACATTAAAGGAGCACTGACACCAATTTTCGGCGGTAATATTATTGCACAGTTCGCTTCCTTCACTCAACAGAATACCCTGGCTGAAATATGAGCGGCCTGCGACGCGAAGAACATAGTTCAATTGGATCGCATTTATCGCGCCGACGAAGCAGCGCGCGGAGCGGCACTCAGCAAATGGACATCAGCGTGACATCACTCCAGGAGAGGAAAAAGAAGTGACGCGGCAGCGCTCGCCAAAAACTCGTGACGTCACTTAATGCGCGCGGCCCCACGAGCGGCGAGCGGGCGCAACACTCTCTCAAGCGGGCGCCCGTGACGTCCGCACAAAGCGGTGAGGTCAAACCAGGAGGCTGTCATATGCGCCGTTCGGGATGAAAGCGCGGGAATTTGAAACAAACGATTTTCAGGCCGTTCAATGTAATGAACTATCGCGCGCTGAAGTATTTGAAGTGCTGTTTCAGGTTCGCCAGACCAGTTAGATGCCCCTCGTGGGTACCTACAAGTGCCTCATTGACACTTCAGTGATTAGGACAGTATTTCTCGAGTTAGATAATTAATTACAATTAATTAGTTAAGTATCATTAACGAAAAAATTACTGTCCGCTTCTCCACAGTACTGCAAACATTACGCACTACTAGGTTTTCTTCGAGTAACGCTATTTTTTTTAATCTTGGTGCATGATAGCCGGGACACCCTGTATATATATAGGGGCGGCGCTAGTTGACCGGGCTCTGAGCAGTCGTAAATACAAAACCCCGCGGTATAGTCGAGAGGGGAGTCGCCGCGGAACTAGCTCAATGGTAGAGCACCGCACGCGTTATGCGGAGGTTGTGGGTTCGATTCCCGCTTCCGGAAAAAACGGCGCATTTTTTCTCGACTTGAATTTTCTATTACTTATTCCTGCATAAAAAAAAAAGGCAATCATACCTCATTCGGCACTATAAAACACTGTTAAAACGCCAAACAGCACTGGCAATAAGGACTGCAACTTTGATATGTGTCCTTACGGAATCCCTCGTCCCGTACGTCTCTGTTCTACAAAATGCATTACGAGGGTTCTGGCTTCAGCAGTCTGAAATGCCTTTGGCTATCCCCGACTTCCGACCACGTCTTACGTGCGGCCGCTGGGAAAAGACGTTCTACGTCTTCCCGCGGTGGTCGAGGGGCGGCGCTAGTTGACCGGGCTCTGAGCAGTCGTAAATACAAAACCCCGCGGTATAGTCGAGAGGGGAGTCGCCGCGGAACTAGCTCAATGGTAGAGCACCGCACGCGTTATGCGGAGGTTGTGGGTTCGATTCCCGCTTCCGGAAAAAACGGCGTATTTTTTCTCGACTTGAATTTTCTATTATTTATTCCTGCATAAAAAAAAAGGCAATCATACCTCATTCGGCACTATAAAACACTGTTAAAACGCCAAACAGCACTGGCAATAAGGACTGCAACTTTGATATATATATATATATATATATATATATATATATATATATATATATATTAAAATAGCGAATCAGAAATGGGAAATGAGGGGCTCGGTGAAGTAAGACAGAAAATAAGGGTTGGCAGTCAAAAAAACCTCGGAAAGCAAAGGGGGGTTGTGGCGGGTTATAGAAACAGATGAAGAATTTTTTGAGTCAGAAAGAAAGTTGTGGAAAAATGCCTGCCGGGTGGGATCCGAACCCACGACCTCCAGAATACCGGTCTGGTGCGATAACCACTACGCTACCGGCGGGCTGTCTCCCCACCACTTTCTCGGGTATTTATGTTAAGGTATATTTCTTCCTGCACTTGGGGGTGGTAGCCAGCGCCACTCAGACTACTCGGGGTGAAGGGGACCTTCTTTTTAACCGCCGGGCCGTGACTCGAGTGTCTACGACATGTCGAGAGTGGTCGACCAGCGTTGAACCCTCTTAAAGAAGCCATGAAGACAAAATACAAGTTGGGTTTATTAGAAAGACTGCTTAGTCCCGATAACAATGATACCAATATCATCGCAATCTTCGAACAAATAACGGAGATATTAAAAAAAACGTGTGAAGCAGTCGCGACCCCTTAGCCAATTTCCCGCAACTTTTCTATGACGTCACGGAACCTTGTTTGTGCGATTGGCCACCGCCTAACTGACCTGTCGCAACGACACATGACTGGACGTCTGTAATGGGGCCTCTAGTTCCATTTGACCGCATCACTTGAATGCTAACGTGCCGTTAACGCACTGGAAATTATGTTTTATTGTTGGCCCGTATGACGTCATTGTTGCTCATAACACGTCACTGTGGCGCAAAATTTGAAAATTTTGAAATACTTCTTGCTTTTTTTTCGTTAAAAAACATCTTTTGGGGCTGTAATGGAGCTGAGTGAGATACTGAATCCTAGTTCTTTCAAATTAAACGAAGTTGTATTTTATCTTCATGGCTCCTTTAAGCTACCCTTGGCACCAAAACTGCCAGAACAGAGGCCCTCGCTAAGCATGTAGCGAATCAGAAATGGGAAATGAGGGGCTCGGTGAAATAAGACAGAAAATAAGGGTTGGCAGTCAAGAAAACCTCGGAAAGCAAAGGGGAGGTTGTGGCGGGTTATCGAAACAGATGAAGAATTTTTTGAGTCAGAAAGAAAGTGGTGGAAAAATGCCCGCCGGGTGGGATCCGAACCCATGACCTCCAGAATACCGGTCGGGTGCGATAACCACTACGCTACCGGCGGGGCTGTCTCCCCACCACTTTCTCGGGTATTTATGTTAAGGTATATTTATTCCTGCACTTGGGGGTGGTAGCCAGCGCCACTCGGACTACTCGGGGTGAAGGGGACCCTCTTTTTAACCCCCGGGCCGTGACTCGAGTGTCTAAGACATGTCGAGAGTGGTCGACCAGCGTTGAACCTTCTTAAGCTACCCTTTCCACCACTTTCTTTCTGACTCAAAAAATTCTTCATCTGTTTCATAACCCGCCACAACCTCCCCTTTGCTTTCCTAGGTTTTCTTGACTGCCAACCCTTATTTTCTGTCTTATTTCACCGAGCCCCCCATTTCCCATTTCTGATTCGCTACATGCTTAGCGAGGGCCTCTGTTCTGGCAGTTTTGGTGCCAAGGGTAGCTTAAGAGGGTTCAACGCTGGTCGACCACTCTCGACATGTCGTAGACACTCGAGTCACGGCCCGGGGGTTAAAAAGAAGGACCTCTTCACCCCGAGTAGTCCGAGTGGCCCTGGCTACCACCCCCAAGTGCAGGAATAAATATACCTTAACATAAATACCCGAGAAAGTGCTGGGGAAACAGCCCCGCCGGTAGCGTAGTGGTTATCGCACCAGACCGGTATTCTGGAGGTCGTGGTTTCGGATCCCACCCGGCGGGCATTTTTCCACCACTTTCTTTCTGACTAAAAAAATTCTTCATCTGTTTCGATAACCCGCCACAACCTCCCCTTTGCTTTCCGAGGTTTTCTTGACTGCCAACCCTTATTTTCTGTCTTATATATATATATATATATATATATATATATATATATATATATATATATATATATATATATATATATATATATATATATATATATATATATATATATATATATATATATATATATACAGGGTGTCCCAGCTATCATGCACCAATATTTAAAAAAAGAGCAATGGTGTTACTTATATGGGGTTTAACGCGCCGACGCAACGTAGGCGATGAGGCGCGCCGTAGTGGAGGGCTCCAGATTAATTTTGACCACCTGGGGATCTTCACCGTGCGCCGAAATCTCGTACACACGGGCGTTTTTGCTTTTCGCCTCCATCAGAAAAGTGGCCGCCGCGGCCGGTAATCGAACCCGCGACCTCGTGCTCAGCAGCGCAACGCCTTAGCCACGCCACCGCGGCGGGTATATATGTATATATATATATATATATATATATATATATATATATATATATATATATATATACAAACCGGAACTGAACCGAAAAAAGAAATAACGGTTACCGATTCATGCCATAACGGTTCGACCCTCCGTTGTTGATATTGCACAGTCAATGCAACTCAGGCCTTTATTTCTTTCACGTACCATCAACTTCGTACCCGATCGGGTAATTTGTACCCTTCCAGACAATTGAACACTATCACGCTCTATGTAACAACAGGGGAAATAAAGGAGCACCAATGTAGCAATGGTCTGTTGCTGCTAAAAGCGCGAGCGTAGTGCAAGCTGACCAAACGAAATGTCATTCTCGGCAGCTTGCAGTGGATATAAAACGACTTTGCCCTTCCCTAGCCGCGACTCTATTGGAGCAGTCAGGCTGCAGGAGTGCTCCACTGCGCAAAAGCGAAAACCCACACCCGATGTGTGCAAACTTTTTGCATTTCGGAATTTGTTTAAAAGGTCCGACACCTGCAATTGTGAATACTTGACAAGTGTGACCGCAGTAGCTGCTCAGTGGCTAAGCCGTTTGCTACTGATGCAGTTTTGTCTCTTTCAGGTCTGCTTTTTTTCGAAGGTGCACTTGTACTGACTGCCAAACTCGCTTCATAACTTCTACTGCTACTCCTTCCGGAGGGGAGTACTGCTGTTGACGAATTAAAGAGTGTCGATTCAAAAAAGTCCCATCTAATACTCCGCGCGTCAAATTTACCTTTCATTTTGAAACAGCATAATCTGTTATAAGATTCCGCAATATAACACACGGAACGATGGCCGGGGGTCAGGCGGTACGATGACATACTGATTGTAATGCACACATCCGGTATAGCTATCCCAAAAGGAATTGCAGTGGGCAGAGCAATAATGCAGTGACTGAGCGATAATGCAGTGACCAAAGCTTACTTTTAACAAAAGTGTGGCTAACACATTCGATAAGGTGACAGCTAACAAATTATTCAGGGTGACCAAATAATCTAATTCATTGGTAGTATTTATGTGCCTGTTGTAGGATTTTTCTGTTTTGTTACAAATATAAAAATGTGCGCCAATGGTATTAAGCCCTGGTATTTGAACGCGCCAGTACGCAGGCCTAAATTTAAGACTTCAAGGTTAGCGTGATGGGCGATTCCATAGGGACGATTGCGATTTCAACAAAAAAGGAAAGGGCAGAAAATATATCCCACCGTCATATCTCTTGGCGGTGGCTTTATGAATAGTCGCTAGGGCAACATAAAGTCTGGGCGAGAAAATAGGGGGTAAATCGTCGCCACTTCATCTGTTTTTCTAATATCTCGTTATTGTTTAAAGTTTGCTTTGCAATTGCGCCACTACCCTTGGGGAACAGCAGCATTTTGATATTTTGTTTGTATTTTGATTTGACTGTCGTTTTAAACTACTAAATGTTTTTTTTTCTAATTTCATTGATAATTACACTCATCGAACCGGCTCGCGAACCGGTTCAAGCTCCCGAACCGGTTCGCGAACCGGTTCGGTACGTGATTTTGTCGAACCGGAACTGAACCGGAACGAAACGATTTCGCCTGAACCAGAACCGTATTACCGAAGCGGTATTTTTTTCGGTTCGACACACTGATATATATATATATATATATCAGATAGGGACATGAGGGGCTCGTTGAATAAAGACATAAATAAGGGTTGCCAGTCAAGAATGCCTCGGAGAGCAAAGGGAAGAATACGGTAGGTCATTGAAACAGATGAATAATTTTGAAAGACAGAAAGAAAGGGGAGAAAAAATGCCCGCCGTGTGGGATCCGAACCCACGACCTCCAGAATGCGCCATTTTTTCTGAAGCTGGTTGGAAAGCAAAGGTGTGAGTGATCCCCAAAACAATTCCACATGAGACGCCACATGAATTCACACACGTGGCTCTAAAAAGAGTGAAACCAGAGATTCTGCCAGCCGTTACCTGGATTCGCGCGGGTGCCGTCCCTAACGCAGCCCCATCGGCCACGACCGGGCACGAGCGACGGACGCCGCCGCTGTAGCTCTGCCGTGCGTCGGAAGAAAACGGAGAGGAGCGTATTTCGAAGGATGAGACAGCGGAACCTGACCATCCTGATTTGCTAGCTCGGGGCAACACCACCGCGCGACAGAAGCGCAGACACCGAAACAATCCGGCATGTTAGCTTAGTGATTCCCATTTATACAGATTTAAACTAATCGACCATCTGGATTTAGGGGAAATCCACAAGGTGGAGTAAGTTTCTGCGAAAGAAAGTTTGACATCCACCTGAATGCAGCCATACGGCTGCAGGAATGCAGCCATACAAAGGAAAGCTATATAGCTTTTTCAGAAACTTCGCAGCTGACGAAAAATTTGTCCTGGTCCAGGATTCGAACCCGGGACCACAGCTTAACCGGAGCAGTCGCTCTACTATCTGAGCTAACCCGGAGGCTAGTCGTTTGTAGAGCGAGAGCGAATTGATCAACAGCTCGAAGTAAAGGACAGGTGTTAATCGACCAGATTTAGGGGAAGTCCCCAAGGTGGAGTACTTCGAGTTGTTGATCAATTCGCTGTCGCGCTACAAACGACTAGCCTCTGGGTTAGCTCAGCTGGTAGAGCGACTGCTCCGGTTAAGCGGTGGTCCCGTGTTCGAATCCTGGACCAGGACGAATTTTTCTTCAACTGCGAAGTTTCTGAGGAAGCTGTATATCTTTCCTTTGTAACCGTATGGCTGCATTCAGGTGGACGTCAAACTCTCTTTCGCAGATTTAAACTAAATAGTTTCGTAAGTTTGAGAGTTGCGAGAAAGCTGACGGAACTTTTATAATCGCTATTTATCAGAACCAGTTGCTCCATTAGTCTTTTGTAATACCTGTTAAAACACAACTGAATGGGTATTCGCAGTCCCATTCGTGACAAATAGTGCGCGAAAGGTGGCGTTTCTCTAGCGGCCACATGTCTATAAGTGGTCTGTATACATTTTCTTTTCCCGCCCTGCAAACCAACCCTTAACGTATCTTTGCCGTACGACCACTTAATTCCAGGAGGTGCTGTCGAACAAGCCGTGCGAAGTATAAGCGCGCAGTGGATGCGAAGCTGCGCCAAAACAGGCCCGACACTGTCGCTAAAGCAGACGACAAAGCCAACGGAAGGGTGCCGCCGACGCGCCCGCTGGGGTGAGCACGAACGCTGCGTAATAGCACCCTATCGCCGGGCCGTCTACACTGCGCTCCGTGAGTGAAAAGCGCCCTCCGCCTCCCCAGCCGCGTTGGGAGTTTCTTGTCCCGCACGCAACGAAAGAACCGTTGGCTGGTAGAGGTAGAAAGCTTTGCTATAAAAGGGGCGCTTCGGCAAATGCACATTAATCACGCGAGCGTGCGCCTGCTACCATGACATTCATGTGAAAGGCACGGGTGACAAGTGGGTGCGGGAGGGACTGCAGGACCAGGATATTTCTTGCACGAGTTCACCGAAAGCCAAACATTTTGGGGTGGTGGTAACACGCATTTATTTTATGTTCAAGGGATACAAAGACGCCCTGTTACGCTTTAGCGAATTTTGATGTCTAGGGGAGAGGGATTAGGTAATGGGAGTTGCGGAAAAAGTAGGATACATCCAATGGTACACCCAATTGGGTGTAAAATTAAAGGAAATGGTGAAGACCAGAGTCCTTGGCGAAGTTTTGTAGAGCGACGAGCAGGCGCCGTTCTTCGCTCTGATTGGAACTGCCTGGATAAAGCCAATCATTAAGGCTCGGTGGGATTGCCAATCCTACGGTTTTGAAGGCTTGTTCGCGACAGTCGGCAAAACGAGGACAGTCCCACAGGATGTGTGCAATGTCATTATTGGCTGAGCACCGCGAACACTCGGGGTCATCTAGGCTGCCGAATCTTGTGGCGCGAAATTGTGGGGTTCTTGCCGATCCAGTTGTAATCCTGTGAACGATCGTGTGCCATTTCCGGGGCCAATGCTGAGGTATGACTGGACGCTTCACTCCCACCTTGCGGCGGGAGTAAAATTCCGAGCTCGAAGTATCCTCCGCTGTGTTTTCACAGTTCTCATCCGTCTGCTCATCCTGAGATGCAGGTGATGGCACTATGACCGAAGGAAGCTCAGGAGAATGTCCATGCTCAGATGAGAAGGGGTAAGCCCGGGTGATGCCGCTTTTCCCAGTTGATGTGTCCCTTGCGGCTTGTTGCGCAAGTGCGTGAGTCTTGCCATTGCCTGAGATTCCCGCGTTGCGTGCCTGACTGCCAGTTCAGGTTCGCCGTGTCGGCCGCTAGGAGGACCGGTACTGGAAAACTATCCATTCCACGAGAGCATGTCGGGAGTTTGTGAGTCTGGTGCCAGAAGTGTTGGCGGATGCGGCACGCCAGCGGCGATAACGTCCTGCGAGCGGCTGTTACTGACTGGGAACTCGGCTATGCTGCTGCGGCGGCTGGAAGCGGGCGTACGTTGACGAGAAGCCGTTCATCATTACCCCGTTGCCTCAGATTATTCGTCTTCCTTTTCCGGTGGACCACGATGAGCACGCGCCGCACGTGAGCGCTGAAGACGAAGAAGTGACGTGACGGAAGAGGCGCCATTCCACCGTGGTACAAGCGATGGCAACCAGCCAGCAAACCAACCAAAATGTGGTGTCTGCTGAACAATCCGTCGCGCCAGACCAACCCGCTACCAGCCACGCAAGCTCCGAAAGGTGCGAAGGCGAGTGTGTTCCGTTCGGCGAGGGCGCCTTCCAGACACGGCTGATGTTCGTCGCTGTGGTAGCCGGAAGCGTCACCTTCTTCCAGTGGTTTATCTTCAGGCTTTCGGCACGCGAGATGGACCACTGGTGCCGGCGGCCAGAAGCCTTCTTGAACATTAGCGTGGAAGCCTGGAAGGAGCTGGCCATTCCCAGAGACCCTGGCGGACGGTACAGCCACTGCACGATGCGGTACCCGCCCGACGCGGGAAAGTGGGCTCGTGTGACTCCCTGCGTCACCTGGGAGTTCGACATGAGCGAGTACGGCAACACCATCGTCAGCGAGTGGAGCGTCGTGTGCGAGCGACGGCAGCTGAAAGACCTCGCCCAGGCGGCCAACTTGACCGCCAGCACCCTCTGGCTGCTCGTGGTAGGCCCTGTGGCGGACCGCATCGGTCGCAAGACGGTCGCCCTCATCGCCGTCACGGGTCTCCTGCTGACACTCGCGGCCAGCAGCCTCGCGCGCGACTTCCAGACCTTCGCCGTAGCGCGCGTCGTAGTGGGGCCAATGTCCTCCTCCCTGGTCGTCCTTTACGTTGTGCTGTACGAAGTGACGACTGCGTCTCGCCGACTGCTGTACTGCCTATTCGCCCCGATGCTCTCTAGCACGTTCGCGTCAGCCTTCGGCTTCCTGGCGGACCTCCTGAAGCTAAACTGGTCTTTGTCGCAGCTGCTGCTCACACTTTTAGCGTCGGCTCTTCTAACGACCTTCTACGTGCTGGAAGAGACGCCCGCCTGGCTTCTGGCAACGCATCGCATTAGGGAAGCGCAGACCGTCGTGGCGAGAGTCGCGGTCGTCAATGACGTACCTGCCGCAGACTGCCGCGAACGGCTCAGAAAGGAGATACGCCGGATGGAGTTGGAGCAGACTTTTCCGAGCAGGGGGGAAGCGGGGCTGGTTTCGGCGGCCACTTGGTACTCGCGGCTGAGGAATCGTTCCACGCTGATCGCCTTCGTCTGGCTCATCATCGGCTGGACGCACAGCCACTACGCGCTCGACCGTGGCATCCCGGTCAGCATCTACGTTCGCATCGTCTGCTGCCTCGTCATGGTCCCGTTGCTCCTCGCTGTCGCGCCTTTCATGCGCGGCGTGCAGGACGTCAGGCGTCTCCTGGCGATATCCAGCCTCGTGTTCGGCGCCTCGTCGGCCCTGCTGCTCGCCGCGTACCCCGACGTGGTTACGTTGCTGGTGCCCGTCTTGCTGGTAGTGATGCGACTCTCGGCCGCGCTCCCCGTCCCACTGATTTTCTACCTGACGGTCAGCGTGTACCCGGTGAAGGCGAGATGCATGGCTGCTTGCACGGGCCTAGCCTTCAACGTGGTCGGCGACGGCGTGGGACACCTGGCGTTCAGCCAACTGCTGCGGCAGCGAGAGTACGCGGCTCTCGGAATAACGTCCGTGCTGATGGTGTTGGCCGGTGTGGCGGCCGAGTTCCTGCCCTCGGAAGACGCCGGCGCTGCCACCGGCGCTGCTACCGCCGTTCCCGCGCAGCAGGTGGGCGGCAAATCCAGACGGACCGCGTTGAGGCCGCCTCAAACGCTATCCCGAGATGCGGTGTCATCACCGGCGCCGCCACAAAGGGTCCCCGCCAAGAAAAGGCGCAAGGACGATGCACCCATGCCCGAGCAGTTCGCCGTCCGCACGAACGAAAGACAGTTTGGTCGTTACGGGTTAGGCAAAATAAGATGATCATTACTTAGCGCCGTGCTACCAGACAGCGTGTTGTCCCGGACACCGTCATCAGTTAGGCCTTCAATAAGAGACACTGAGGCAGGTTGCTCCTTTCGGCGGAATTGTTGACAATATACAATGCAGCTTCCTGGACAGGTGACTGATGTTCAAGGTTCAGTATCTTTTTGAGAAGCGCTATACGAGAATTTCTCAGTTCATTGGCCAGTTTGATTGCTCCTTAAATACCTCCTCTCGCAAAAAAGATGATGCGTTCAAGCCTCACCACTTCGTTGTGTCGTAATTCTGTGCCCAGCTTTTTCACCAGATAAGTGCGTCTTCACGCTTTATATATATATATATATATATATATATATATATATATATATATATATATATATATATATATATATATATATATATATATATATATATATATAGGGTTTGGAAATGAGGGGCTCGTTAGGAAATACAGAAAGAAATGCCGGCAGTCTACAACGCCAAAGAAGGCATAGGGGAAGGTTAGACTATTTTTTTACCGTTAGTGACGTTACATTATTATTAATTTTTATTAATTACGTGAGAAAGAAAGAAAGAAAAACACGCGCCCAGAGTGGGCGTGGGTTCGGTCCCCACTCTGGGCGCGTGTTTTTCTTTCTTTCTTTCTCACGTAATTAATAAAAATTAATAATAAAGTAACGTCACTAACGCTAAAAAAATAGTCTAACCTTCCCCTATGCCTTCTTTGGCGTTTTGGCGTTGTAGACTGCCGGCATTTCTTTCTGTATATATATATACATGTGTGTGTGTGTGTGTGCGTGCGTGCGTGTGCGTGCGTGCACGTGTGTGTGTGTGTGTGTAGCCCGAAATACTTTTCGGGGGGTGTTATACGACACCGGCAAACAAAGGAAAAATAGCGTGAGCTCTAGTATACTTTCATGTTCCTTTCCTTACCTAATTTCTTATTTTGTGTTTACATACTAATATTGCAAACAGCATGGACGAAAGAAAGGCCGAAACGAGGACGGGGTGAAAGGGGTGGGTGGGGGGGGGGGGAAGCAGGGCCCAGAAAATTTCGGGTTGTGTTCTGACACCGAACAATTTTTGTGCTATGAGTACAATTGTTCAACATGCTGCTAAATGTCCGAAGCACAGAACAAGAATTGGGTAAGAAACGGCCCCTTGCTGCTGCGCGTGTGCGAGTGACCGGATTGTCCTAGTGAAAACCAACGCGGACTGCGAAGCTTTTCGTAGCTGCGACGGCGAAGGGGAGGGTAGCGGCACCTGGTGGACGAAATGATAGCGGTCACAAGTATTTACGGGGCTGTGCTGGCTGTGCAGTGACCGATTGGGGCCGATCCACGCATTTTCTTCTCACGCCACACACACCGCTATCTTAACCTTCCAAGCGCGTGTGATGTTATCTGGCCACCAAAGGAAGCGCGGATTCCTCTCCCGTCTTGTTCTTGCTCCGCAGTCCGAAGGTATTGCCCTTCTAACAGAAGCGCAGTCCTTTTCAAGCCTTAAAAGGACCCTGCAACACTTCAACATTTTTTTAATAATCTTAAATGCTTGCAGGACGTAGTCACCCAACACACCCAGTACTTAGATTAGGGGGTCGCAAAGTACCTCGGCCAAAAATTACTGCTCTATGGCCATCAGATAACTTGGAAACTCGCTCAAAAGGTTTTGCTCTCTTTACAGGTCTTTACGTTCTTCGACGGCCCGAATTACGTCACTAAGGCGATGTAGCAGCTGTTGGCCGGTTTTCCTTCAGTTGCTAGCAATGAACGCTCTTCGATAGCAGCTGAAAAAAAAAAGCCACAAAAACAAAGCAGAAATGGAAGGCGTATCTGGTGCGACGAGGAAATCACGCAGTGCCGCTCCGTGCTGGCGATAATTATTGCTTCCGCAGTGCTTCCAGACGCGAAGAAAACAGTGAAAGCGCTTATCGACAGTGTTGCATGGCCCCTTTAATGGTCTCTGGTTGTGTTCTCTACAGCGTCTTTTCGGTACTGGAAAAATAAATGATTTGGTTTAAATTAAATCTCCTTTTAATTAACATGGAAGATCAGTCGCGCTGTGCGACGTACACAGGAAGCAGCTACATATCGTAATAAACTTTTTATTCAGCACACGCGGCACTAGAAGGCAATGAATGGGCCAACGAGGCTGCTCGAGATCTATATACCCACCGAGAGCCCCCGCAACCCGGCTTACAATCAATGGACAACGCCAAGGATCGCCTCTGTGCTTACCGAGACGTGCTCGAACACTACAAAGGGGAAAGACGAACCTACCCGGCTGCCCACCCCTCGCTCACTAAGAAGCAAGAAGTCGCGTGGAGACGCCTCCAGACGAACACGTATCCTAATCCAGGCCTTTACAGGCACTTCCATCCGGATATACACGACGGCAAATGCAAGCACTGCCCAGAAATTGCGAGCTTGACTCACATGTTATGGGAATGCCCCAGTGTCCAGAAGAAAGATTTTAGCAATACCAAAGGCACATTTATTATAAATAGTAAAGAGCAATGGGAGACCGTGCTACACAGCGAAAACCCTGACATCCAGCAGTGGGCCGTCCAAAGGGCCGAAGACGCCGCCAGGAGTCAAGATATCTTGGCCGTCGTCTAAGGCGCCACGGGCCTGAATAGGCCTCTTCTTTGGACTAAATAAAGTTATTTCCTCCTCCTCCTCCTCAGCCAAAGTGCAATCCAGTCTTTTCGGTACTGGAAAAATAAATGATTTGGTTTAAATTAAATCTCCTTTTAATTAACATAGAAGATCAGTCGCGCTGTGCGACGTACACAGGAAGCAGCTACATATCGTAATAAACTTTTTATTCAGCCAAAGTGCAATCCAGTCTCTTCCTGATCTGGCCTGAGCGGCGCTGAGACAGTTTACAACGCCGTGACGAGCCCGACCCGCGTCTGCGTTTCCGTGGGTCCAGGGTGGTGACGGGCGAACCTCACGTTGACGGCGTGACCCGCTTCGACTTCCTTCCTCGTGAGCGCCGCCAGGCAAGCGAGCATGCGCAGCAACAGGTGCCACCTGGCGAAGATGGAAACCACGTGGTCGGCCATCAAGAACACGCCAAACTGGCCCCTCAGGCTGGAAGTCCTCCTTGGGCCTTTATCCGCGATCCCGTCCGAGCTTTGCTTCAAGCTGCGCCGAACAGGCTTCGTCCTCGGTACGGTGCCTTTGTCGTTCGAAGCTGTTTTCTTCGACATCGGCGCTTTCGAAACAACGAAGTCGCCGCTACCGTTCTCTGGGCGTGATCTGACGTGTGGCACGGTGGCTGGAAACTTCTTCAGTCTGTGACGTCGCGGTTTAAGCGTAGGGACGCTTGCAGTCGTCCGTACATCACTACGAACGTCTTGTCCTTTAGAGTGCAGGGTCATGATCACCTGTAGGCTCGCGTTCATCTTTCCGGAGACGCCGTATTCATCCAGTCTGGCGGGAACATGAGCGGTGGTGGCGACGCCCTTGTTAACTTGCACCGGCTCTTCGTCGTTCGAGGTGAGTACGCCTTCCTTGAGCAAAATGAACATCACTGCCAACGACAAGTCGGCGGGAAGGCAGGCTGCGTGCGTCCAGAAGCAGCTTCTGAAGAGTCCGGGCCGCGGGCAGACGAGGCTCGAAAGAAGCAAGCTCGAGACCGAGGTGGCGGCGCAGCGGAAGCCCAAGTCTGCGGCACCAAAATGGAAGTCGACGGGCGGGTCTTGTGGAAGCGCCGAGGCCACCAGCACGAGCAGGGTGACGTCTTTCAGCCACCACGCGGTCGCCGTCGGCCGTAGGTTGAAGTCGCCGCGGCGTTCCGTCAACTCGCTGAAAAAGCACCGGCGACGGGCGTCGACCATCGTGCACTCTGCTCCGAGAGGTAGGCCTTTCCCTCGACCTTTATCTGCGCATGCGCTTCCGGGCGCCGCCGTTACTTTTGGTGGCTCGCTTTAATCGGAATCGCCACGTCTTATGACGCATGCAGCGGCAACGCCGAGCCCGTCGCTCCGAACATTCTGGTTGGCATTTGGTGGTCGTTAGCAAAACGCTAAGTCATCGAATCACCGGCATTAAGGAGCGCATTCGATTTTGTAAACAGCGCGCCCAAAAAGAGACCTTCGCGCACATGCAAAGCAAGCCTCTCGTAAGAGCACCCGGCGATTATCGAAATATTGGGCGACGTCACTGGTAACCGCGTGGTGGAAAGAGCCACCAAATGTTTTAAGAGCGAATGCTCTTTATAAGCGACCCCAAACCATCCACCGCCGGCGTCGGCGGCGGCGGCCGCAGTGCTCTTTAAAGAAAAAACAGCATCCGGCGCCAGGTTTCGATCCGAGGACTTTGCGGGCCGCAGCGCGACGCGCTACCGACCAAGCCACAGACGCTTTTTTTTTTTTTTTTTTCTTTATTGCCATACTTTGACACACAAACAAAACACTACACTCTTAAAGACGCTAGCCAGCACTTGACTAACAGAGTAATGGCTAAAATTGTTTCATGTTTGTTAAAGTTTCAAACACGGGCAACCATTCCGGAGGCTCGGGCTGAGCCCTCCACACTTCAATAATCAGACGAACAGACTCCGAAAAGTACTCTTTGGACCGTTTGGCATCGATATCGCGATGGCGGATGGCCATGCGCGATTTCCAAATGCCGTGCAGGGCCAGAACCATGACGAGGTCATATGGTACCCCATCCTCGCTTTGAATGGGTAGAAACCTGATCCCGTAGGCATCCAGGGGGAAGTCCTTCTTTAATGTGCGCTGAAGCACATCCCAAAAGAAGACCCCATCCCAACACTCCAAGAAAACATGTTCAACCGTCTCGGGTTTTTTGCATGGGTAACAGTCTACCCCCCATGGAATGTATAGACCTTTCTCTTTTTGCCAGGTTTTTACTGGAAGGACGCCCACGTGAAGTTTAAAAAAGAACGTTTTAACCCATGGCGGCACTGCCATTCTCTTTACTCGTTTAAGTACGTCCTGCCCAGGCCCTGCACGGTACATGGATCTGTACATCGGCTCAGGCAAAACAATATCCGCAAGGTCATGATACAGTCTTTTGCGCGTCACGTTTGATAAGTATTCAAGCGTGAAGCGGGCCCGTAAAAACTTTGTTGCCAGTACCACCTCCCGAAAATATCCTCTGGGTGCACCAAAAGTAAAAAACGCAGAAGAAACAACAAAATCAGGTAGCGCCCTAGCTAGCCTCATCTGACACACAGTGCGCAAGAAAGGATCATTCACGTCACGCAAAAACAAAAACCGATTGACAACTTGTCGCAAAAACAAATGCGATAGAGAAAGACCCCCGACGCGCACCCGCCGAAACAAGTTCGTCCGGCTCGTTTGCTCCCACGTGGACCCCCATATAAACACTGCAAACACACGATGCAGAGCCTGTACGTTCTTACGCGAACAGTGAAGTACCTGAAGAACGTACCAGAGTTTGCTCATAAAAAACACGTTACACACTGAGGCCCTGGCAAACATTGAAAGGCCAGAGCCTTTCCATTTCTCGGCCTTTTCTCGCAGTTCAGCAGCCTGCCTGTGCCAATAAGGATCACTATCAACATAATTTTCCAACGGCACTCCCAAATACTTCGCTGGCGTCGTCTGCCAGCTAATGCACTCAAACACACTCGGTGTAGTGTCCCAGTAGCCATGCCAAAAACCCAAGCATTTCTGCCAGTTTACGCCACTGCCACTGTACTTACAGAAAGTCTTAAGCGTGTTTACACCAACGCTTATACTGCTCCTATCGACACAAAAGAGAGCAATATCGTCCGCATACGCCAAAACACGCACCTCGCATGACTCGAGTAGAAAACCATTGAACCTTTGACTCTTAATAATACTCAAACAAAAGGCTTCGATGTAGACACAAAAAAGCAACGGCGACAGCGGGCAACCCTGGCGTACAGACCGTTGAACTGGGATGGGTTTGCCAATTGTTTTGTTGACAACGAGCTTAGTTGTACACCCTGTATACGCCATGCGCACACCATCAAGAATAACAGACCCTACATTTACTTGCTCTAACATGTTTAAAAGAAGTTCGTGCGAAACCTGATCAAAGGCCTTTGCCAGATCAATTTGAAGCATTGCTAAAGTTCCCTGGACGCTATCGCAACATTCCAAAACACTCCGGGCCGTGTGAACATTCGTTACAATCGACCTCCCTTTTATTCCGCAAGTTTGGTGCGGTCCAACAATGTCTTTGATCACAGTCTGCATGCGGGAAGCCAATATTTTCATCAAAATCTTGTAGTCTACATTCGTCAGGCTAATGGGGCGATACCCAGAGATTTCTCTCAGTTTAGCGTCATCCTCAGATTTCGGGATGAAAATGGTATGCGACTCTAAAAATGAAGGCGGAAGCACGCCATTCTGATAAGACTCCAAATACACTCTACACAACACCGGACTAAGGTCTTCTTTAAACTTTTTATAAAAGGCTGCGGATAAACCATCGGGGCCCGGTGTCTTTCCAGTGTTCAGCTCGTCGATGGCTCTCCTCACCTCCTCTACGGTGATATCCCTTGCGAGAGACTCTATGGTTTCTTCAGCCAACTTTGGCATTAAACATATGAACTCCTCCTTAAACTTAACCACGTCGACAGGGTGACGCGCGAATAGCTTTTCATAATGCTCACAGAAACACCGCTCAATATTGCTCTGGTCATTGTACAGTACCCCATCGGACACAATTTCGGCTATCACATTCCTACGAGCGTATCTTTTTTCCGAACTAAGTGCTCTTTTTGTTGGCGCTTCGCCAAGCAAGAAACGTTCAGCCCTTGCCCGTACAATTGCACCGTGATAGCGTTCCCTGTCGATGACTTCAAGTTGCGCTTTTAGAGTTAGAATATCATCTTTAAACATGCCAGGTGATTTACATTCTTCCTTTACAAAAACGTCCAGACTACTCCGCAGCCAGGCCTCTTTCCTTTTCTCCTCATGTTTCATTGCAGACGATCTTTCAAGGGCTTTCATTTTAACCCTCTGTTTAAAATGTTCCCATTTAGAAGCATAGTTAACGTTGTCATTACTGCAAAAATACTCCCGTCCACATACGACGACGGCCTCAACAAATTCTTCATCCTCAAGCAACTTGTTATTAAATTTCCACAACCCCCAAGAGAACGCGTTTCTTCGCTTTCCGATCCTACCAAGTGATACCGACACGAGACAGTGGTCGCTAAACGACACCGGGGACACTTGGTAATCGTCGCACTCAGGCAGAAGCTCAAGCGACATATACAGTCTATCCAGACGAGCGTGACTATTGCCCTGAAAATGAGTGTATTGTACTGTCCCAGCGCCACCAAGGCTGTCACCTACATCTTCCAGCGCGAAATCTGTGATAATGTCGTTCAGCACCGCCGTACTTGCATCTCGGAAATTGGACAGGCTGCTTTTATCACGCGCAGAACACACGCAGTTAAAATCCCCCAACAAAATCAACAGCCGCTCAGTGTTACACCATGTTCGTAAATCCTCGAAAAAAGCCTTTCTTTCGGCACCGTTGTTGGGCCCGTACACGCAAATAACACGCCATTCTTTTAAACCCAAATCAAAGTCACACACAACAAACCGGCCCGCTTCCGACGCAGTGACAGCCTTTAGAGTCGCACCTAAACTACGCCTTATTAAAAGCACGCAGCCCGCAGACAATCCGACGGCATGAGAAACACAAACATCGTAGCGAGCCATGAAGGGCCGTACCATACGGTCGGTCTGGTCCTCGCTCTCAACCTTGGTCTCTTGCAAGGCCACAATGTCCAGGTCGCCGTCAGTCACGAGTCGATACAACTGGTTTTGACGCCTACGGTCAGCAAGTCCCCTGACATTTAGCGTGGCAATGCGCATAGGCTTGTTTAAAAAAAAAAACATGTTGAGAGGAGAAACAAACCTGTCGCTCAGCGGTTGCCTTCAACACTAAGTTGCCTTCAACTTACATCAACCCTAAACACAAAACCAGTCTAAGAACTGGAACGCCACCCGCGTTCGCTTCTACCAAGCAATGCGAGACCGAGCCAACACAAGAGCATAGTCCTCACCGACGCCAGCGTCCCTACGGGCTTCAGTACACATTCCTTTCGAAGCCCCGAAGTGGTGCTATGAAGGTAAACCCGGTGGCGTCCGTCGGTCAGGGGGCACGTTAGGCTTCGACTTGAAGCCCGAACGACGCCCGGGTACCGCTTTCGTAGGCGGTTCCTCAACGCTAGTAACCTCGGTGCCTTGGCTGGTGTCGTTGCCTTCGCGTTGCCGCTTTGCGACAGCACCACCGAGCTCCATGTCCATGACGTCCGCTACAGGAGCTGGCGTCGTCGTCGTCATCACCTCCTTCACCTTGATGCTGCTGGCCTGGCTCGACAAAGCGCACGGGGTTGGCGTCTTCAGCTGGCCTAGCTGGTCTTTCGGAGGAACGCCAGAGCCAGCGTCTGCCACGACCGGCACCTCCGGGACGCGCGTTGTTACCACCTCGTCACTGGTCCCAGCTGCCGTCTCCTCCGCGTCCTCTTCGTCCATAAGGTTTTCACGGAGCTCTTCGTCCCTTACAGGCCCGGTGACAGTCGCGTAGGACTTCACGCACGCACTCGCCTCGTGTCCGAAACGACGGCACGACGAACACCGCGGCACCTTGCACTCACGCGACGGTGATATCGGTGTTAGACGCGCCTTATATCTTTAACGCATTCAAACTACGTCGTCAGCGGCGTGCGTTGGCGACTCAGCGGCGTTATAGCGGCTTGATAACTGCGTGGTGTACACGTGATACTACAAACCCGATGGAAGAGATGGAAGAGAAGGCGGCGAGGCGGTGGGCTGCGGGGGCCGAGCGCAAGCGCCGCAAGCGGGCCGACAACCGTGCATTCGCACTTTCACATTCTCCCCCTCGGGGAAATGCGGGGGAATTTTTTTTTCGTGTTCGCCGCTGTTAGCGCTTTTCTTGGGGTGTAAAAGGTCAAGTCCGTTGATCGGGGACCAAAACAAGCATTGGGAGTGTAACCAATACAAGTTATAAGTTGTGTCATGGGTATTGCTGATTTGGTGGATAGCCAAAAACAGTTCGCTGTACATCTTTAAAACAAACGGGGAATTGGCTCGAGGCGTGTGCGCTGGTGCTGCTCAACAGCTATGCCAAAAAAAAAAGAACTACACCGACAAAAATAAATTCGTAGCACCCCCAAAGTACAAGCATGCTTTTGAGGGCTTAAACATGCGCTCATTGTATACAGTGCGCATGCGTAAATTTATATTTTAGAGTGCATGTCAAAAATTGATACGCAAATTACAGTTAACTCGAACTTGTATCAAGTGGGATGCAACTCACTCTATTTCCGCCATGAAAGATCCTAAGGTAATCAAAATTAACTCGGAGCCCTCCACTACCTTTCGGTGCGTTGAACCCCGTAATCAATCAAATCACTCTCTTTCCGCCTAATCATGGCAATGACAGAAATGAAAAATTTGGACAATGCTCGAAATGGTACTCAACCATGTGTGCCGGGGACCCCTTGCGGGCTGGCAAGAACGATGCAGGAACCTATGATAATCGGTGTGATTCATGTTAGAATGTCAAACAATTGACGATTTTTCTGAAGTCGCCCACGTACTTATTCAATGATGGATTTTGTGTATGAGTTTCATGCTGTTGCGTATCATATCCTCAAGCAACTTGCTATAGTATAGCTGAAAGTAACCCTAACACCTATATGCAGCCTTTTGTGTGTCTGACTTTCTCGCATAGCTGCCGTGTTGTGCACAAAGCCAACCTTAATACATGTGCTACGCAAAACCGCCGTTTTTGCACACCAAGTGAGGTTTGGCAAAAAGGAGAAAAGAACTTTGGGGAAAGTTCGTGAGGGCATTGATCGCTGCCTACATACTCCGCTTAACTGGTTTCCCTTTCCGCGAATTACTTCCTTTCTGCATTTCCCCATACGACTTCGGCCGAAGGCGTATACAATTTTTCTTTATTCAATAAACGGATAAGCGTGTGCAGTATTTCTAAACAGCGTTTTTCGTATGCAAATTAAATCTACGCAAAAACACACACACACACTACTAGCCTTCCTATAACAAGCGTCCCTACGAGACTGAGCTTTGAGGAGCTCAGGGCTTTCTTGGAGGTGGCGGTGGGATGAGGATGCTGGAGCTGCTGGACATGGTGCGAAGAGCGGAGAGCAGATCCTCCTGCTGAACGTCACTGGGGCTGCGCCGTAGCCTCGCCTTCCTGTACTTCTCTTCGGGCTTCCCGGAGGGTGCGTCGCCTGGGGATGACGCTGACGCTGCAGCCAGAAGCTCGACGCCCAAAGCACCTCTAAAGGCCGGGGTTGCAGCGACCCCTTCAGCGGCTGCCCCTCGGACGGCGCCGCCAACGCCGAGCAGCGGCTGATTGGACAGCAGTGCGTTGAGGCATTGGCGCATGCGCAACAACAGGTAGCCGCGGGCGAGCAGGCAGATCACGTGGTCCACCACCAGGAACACGCTCAGCTGTATCCAGGCGCCACCACGGCTGGGCTGCGGGATCGCCCGACCGGTTGGGACGCGTCGCTTGAGCGAGCTAAACACGCGAGCCGCCAGCACAGGGTTGAGCGTCGGCATCGCCTCGTCGGGGCTGGTCGGAATCGGGGTGACGCTCCCGAGGACGCCGGACGACGTGGTCGCCGCGTCGGCGATCGTGGCGTTGAGCTCGAGTTCTCGGCTGGAGTTGGAGAGGACTGCGCGCCCTGGAAGCGGGACGTACATGCTGGGAACGTCTTCTTCGATGAATAGGAAAGCCGCGGCCAGGGCCAGGTCGATCGGCACGCAGCACATGTGCGCCCAGTAGCAGCACTCGAACAGACCAGGCCTGCACCGGTGTCAGCGTAGACCAGAAAGTGGGGGACAATTCAGAAAGGTATTCGAAAAATATATCGTGAGAGTTTAGAACCTCAGGACCACACCCACGTGCACACTTATCGCAGAAAAGTTATTAAGCACACCCAACATCACTCGATTTTTCCATAAGAGATCGTTTAGGTTTGACGTTATGTCACAGCGCAAGTCAAATTTTTGCGTAAATCAGATATATTAAACACGGCAGTCTTTCTTGGGCTACTTAAAACCAAATTTTTTGAACTGTCTGTATGTCTGTCTGTCTGACAGGTTGCCTGTCCCTCGATGCAGCGATTCGGCCAAAAGTTAGAAGAATTCTGAAAGGAGAAGTTTATTATGTAGGCGAAGCTTTAACAAACCACTAAATCTGGAAAAGCACTTCATACTGGTCGACACTGTTCAGCGAAAAGAAAACATTAGACATATTTGAGGCAACACAACACATAAGTGGCTTTTGCGATGTTCTTCTAAATAAAATACGTGTCTTCTTGATTTCTGCGATAGCAAATAATATACACTGAAAACAATGTTTGATTGATTGATTGATTGATTGATTGATTGATTGATTGATTGATTGATTGATTGATTGATTGATTGATTGATTGATTGATTGATTGATTGGAAAATGTTTATTGAGCATACAAGTGGGTGGCTTTCTTAGTCCAGACAGCCGCGAGCTATCGCAGCTGCTTGGGCTCGACTAAAAAAAAAAAAAACAATGAGCGCTCGTGCACCAGCCTACACCTCGTAGTGACCTGACGTTCAGGAACGGTGGACGAGCACTACTGCGCATGCGCCAACTAGACATAAAAAAAAAACAAAGAAAGCGACTTTTTTTTTTTGCCGGATGTGACGTCATAATTTAAGAAAAATGGCGCGGTCATCTGGCTGCGCTCTTCTCGTCGTGATTTTGCCTGCCGTTGCAGCGGTGCATAGGTGTTTGGCTTACGATTGTAATGAAGGCGCTCTCAAAGAAATTCTGGAGAGCCCTTACGGGGGTGTGCAGCGTGTGATCGGGACGCTGAGTGTGTGCGACTGCCTAATTTTCGCGTAGAACGTTGCGACGGTGCCCACGGGCGCTCTGCATCAGTTCTGCCGCCTCCATTTACGAGTGATGAGTGCGTTCCCGTCGAACTTCTGCACTGTGTTTTATTAGAGCGCCGTGTTGAGGCCGCTGGACGTTTCACCGCCTACGTGCCGTGGCGAGAGGCAGCAACGCCGGTCAGACGAGGGCACTGGGATGGCGCATGACCACTCCCATCGTAACCAAGCTAGCCACTGCAAACGTAGACCACTTCTACGTAGACCACAGGGTTGTGTTTTTGTTCCAGTACAACGGAGTTAACCTGTGCGAAGGTATAAGTGTGTTCGGAGTCGTGAGGCAGGCAGCTAATGTTCGCCTTTGCGAAGGTGTAATAACTACCATAATGTGTCTGCTAATCATTTTATTGGTCTGAAACCTTAAGCCAGCTGATAATAGGACATGCAGCCCGGTGGGAGGTAGGGCTGCGCACAGGACAAAGGTTTTTTTTGTTGTTGTTACCAGCTGTAGGAACCAAGCCTTAATAATACACATCCAGGCTTCAAGTAGTGAATGAGAAAATATTAACTAGTTGCACTTAGCCCTGGTGCCAAGCATTTTTTTTCCGTGGGCCCTCTCAAGTTACCGTTTTTAAAATTACCCCTTCTAAGGCACGTTCAAGCTGGTATAATGCCATGTATTCAACAGATGCTGGACAGTTCACTCAATATGTCCTTGATGTGTGCTGTCACATGCCGAAGAACAATATTGTACTTCAGTTGGTACTTTTAGGAACAGATCTTATGATGTGCAATGCTTTCAAGTTCATTTCTTCTGTGTTTAGCGTGACTGAGGACTTGTCTGCAGCAATCTTACCGCAAATAAGTTATTGCTTGTCGAACAGTACCACTACAACTTAAAACTGAAATTAGTCAGGGATGAGGTTTTGCTTGTCAGTTCTCTCTCTCCAGAAGTGTGGCAATGGCAGCTGAGCAGTGGCGTTGCTCGGTAAACTTGCACCCGGGGCCCAGAAAATTTGTCTCCCCCTCACATATACAAAACAATTATTAATAATAAAACTAGTGTTATTGTTATTATTGATAATATTAATGTCTTCTATTGTTAGCATATGAAGGCTGGTTCACACTTGGGACTGGAGTTACCAAAAGCGATTTCTGTCACTCTTGTCACTTGGCATTGCCCGCATTGTGCGACAAGAGCGATTGGTCTCGACAAATTTTGTGTCTTTCATTTGGATACCAATGTAAAAAAAACTTTTTACAGCTACTGAATGCATGGGCTTCGAAACGTCAATGCAAGCATGCATAATATGCGACATGCGATGCGAAATGAAGCCACAGGATACTTGATCTGTAGTTATTTATAATGAACTGGCAATATATTAGAAAAGTAAGCATCAAGATAAGAAGCCGTGTGTTATTTAGGCAATAGCTACACGAGCTTGGTTTAGAGAACCCCAGACGACGACTCTGGTGCAGATCTTGATACACAACACCGACCTTTTCAGTGAATTAGACATCGATAAAAATCCTAACAGTAAGGAGCATCATGGTGTGTCACTCGTGAGCATGAAAACACCATTAGCAGCCGAGAAAGGAGTGGCCAAGAGCTACTTGCGGCAGCACAGGGTGTAATGCGCCAAACCAAAGTAGGGTAGGGGAAAAGTGAAGGCTGATATGCGGCAGTGTGAGTGTACCACATCTACAGTCGATACCAAGCGAATGGATGCCTGCAAGAGCAATGGAGGTGTGAGAGAGTCTCGGGCCTTGTCAGAAAACGACACTATAAGGTGGTCGCCACAGGCATTCGGAAAGCTTTGCAGCCCGCTGTGACGACTAAATCATGCAGACGTCCCGCGGGCCTGGAGGAGGGTGGCCAGCAATGATAGGGCTGTTTAAAGGAGCACATGCAAGACGAATAGTCGCTTCATTCGCATCAATTTTCCTGTGTCTAGGAACACACCTTGAACAAATTATGCTTGAAGGACCACAGGCGGAACCTGGTGAAAGAAGGCTGGGGAGAAATAGAAGTTGTCCCAGCAAATAAACAGCCGGACTTAAAAAAAAAGCTATTTTCAAGTATTGTGCAGAAAAAGTGGTATAAAATGTGAAAGAAACGACCGCCCCATAAATTCGGAAAAACCGCCTGCTCCTGCCCGTTTGTCACTAAAGGCAGCCTCTGTGGCAGCATGCAACTGCTGGAAATTTCTCTGAGTGAGAATTTCAGTACGTTTGAAATAGATACATTGTCGGGTCTCTTTATTTCTATGGTTATGTGATTACTGAGAATGGAAGCAGATAGAAAGGGAACATTTAGCGTTGAAAGAGACGACTGGCCGTACACGAGTCGTCTAAGTGGCTAGTGCACGGCTAGTCGTGTGGATGTTTGTCTGCGACAATGTTGTCGTTTCCTTTCGTACGTTGTAAAAAGATTCCACCACACATTTGCAAATACGTTAATTGACATTGGCGTCTTGGGAAAACGAACACAGTATAAAGTATAAAATGTGAGGTTCGGGCTTACCAGTGAAGCAGCCACCAGCAAATGGAGAAAATCTGAATCGAAGGAGGTTACGAAGCGATAAAGAAAGAACTCTTGAGTAAAATATCAGATTCGTACGGGCCCAAGTGTATCAGCGCCACACTCTGGCTCACAACCGTTTGGTCGCGTCTGTCCCGATGTGTTGGTGACAACGATTTCATTGACGTCGTACAGTCAACTAGTCCAAGACAGATCCTAGATGAAACAACCTTTTCCCAGTAGCTGAGGAAATAATATCGCCCTCTCCAACCAAAAGTAATAACCAAGAACAAGACGTTTGGGACCCATCTCGATTCCCTCTTCCTTCAGGGGTGACTGGGGTCGCGTTGTAGCGCCGGTCGCTCACAAAGCGCCTCGCTGTGGAGCACGGTGCCCGCATGTACACAAGTGGGAGGGTTCGGAGGGAAGGATTTATGTTCTTTGCATCTTTTCCTCCAGTTGGTCACGCTTCTGGAGCGTTTCACCGAAGTCTCTTTTGTGGTCTGATGTTTTGCAGCCGGACGTCGTCGTTGTGCTGTCTGAGTCGTTCCAGTAGATTTTTCCTCCCCAATGCATGGGGAGGGGCACTAAGCTCAAAAATCTTGCATACGACACCGGGCGTCCTGTCCTTTGCCGCACAGTCTTCAACATTTTTTTTCTAGTAATGTACACAAAGCACTCAGCAGAATGCTTTCACTAACACAGAAACTGCCCCTCACTCCCACCTCAATTATCGTGGGGTCTCCCGACCATATTCCGGGATGGGAGCACTCAGCGGATCGAGTGCCTAATGATAGAAAGTGGGTGACGTACCTGGTGTTTATCTTTTTGTTATGCACTTAATTTCGTTGCCCTGTCCTTTTTTTTCTCACCCTCCACCTTGAAAGATGAACCTACCAGAGCAAAATATTTAGGTCATCCGCTTCAAATATTTCTTCACTTAAAACTCCTTGGGACAGCCACACGAAAGCCATGATAATATGGAAAGAAGATGAACACACGGCTGTCCGCTTTATTTATGTTCGCAACGCAGATGCTCATTTATATTGCGCTCTTAACTTACAGGGGAATGAAATAAAAAAACGTAGATTGACCTGATTAAAAGTTAGGTAAATAAAATAAATGCCTACATAACTGTTCTATTTCTTGCATAATTTGTTCGACAAGCTACTTGTCCGTTGTTCTATTAGTTTAATTACACAGGGCTGCATGGGATACACCCATTCCATATAATGCCATCTTCGTACAATTGTCATGTGCTGGCTGTGTCGCTTGGCACGATGAAGGAAAGTCAACGACAAAAAATATGAGCTATCAACACCCGATATCAGATCCTTCGCAATTGCTTAAATCGCGAATTGGTTGGTTAGTGCAAGCACTGAAGGAATCGGGTGCAACCAAGGGGAAATCGCGACAACCCATTTGTCTCACCTAATGTTGGACACCTGAGCTCCCACCTCTCCTCTTCCACTGGCGCCCCTCCTCCCAACACAGGCTTAATTTGTACAGTTAGCTCCCCCGCACCAACCTTCATTGCATGTTTCACACTTACTTTCATTTCGTTTTAATTATCAGTCCCCGCTTCCTCAAGATTCAGTCTTCCCCATATTTATTTTTTCAGGTCATTTTCACCTTGGTTTCCTTCTGAAAATTTGACAACCGGACCAGGGTACACGGTCTTCGACGCGTCACTGCGAAGACTACAGAAAATGCTAAACATTCACCATGACCCGTACACAACATTTCATGTGCGTAAAAAAAGCCACATAAATAACCGCCGAGGACACATGACCAGAGTCTCGTAGGCTTGGATGCCTCCCCCTTCACTCCTCCCCCCTACTGATCTCGTCCGCCGCCCCAACAGTGGTCCTGGACGTGGCTTTGTTAGGCCCCCGTTGTCCCATTGAAAAGCAAGCTCGCTCGCTACACCCCTCCGAGCGTCACAGTCATATACCGACGCATCCCCTCTCTAGGAATCGTTCCTTGTTCGCCTCCGCTCACCCTGCAGCCAATTAACTCCTCAAGCCGCACCCATCCTCGACTACCGTGACATTCCTGGATGCCAAAATTCTCCTCGCTTTCTTCCATTGTACCAGGAAACAAATTTGAATAGACCAGTGGGGACGTAAATTGAACAGGCCAAAGCTGTGGTCTCGTTACAGTTGTCTTCCAGTTTTCGACGTCAGCATTACACATTGTAGGGGCCCAAGTTGAACTCCCCCCCCCCTCCCCTTTATCCAGGGGCTGGTACCCGGGGCCCAGGGACCCCCGGCCCCCCCTTAGCGACGCCACTGCAGCTGAGTGTTTTTTGTCACTACAAATGACAACTTACCTTTTGTATAATATTTAAAGGTGTGTGATTACCAACTTGGCATTTGTGAATTGAATACAAGTTCAACTTGGCTGTGAATTCAATAAAATATTTTTGAATAGGAATAGTAACAGCTGGCTGCGAATTGAATATTTTCAAACCACACTATCTTTGTTTTGGTGTTTCTAGAGTGTATAAAACATAACTACACCAAAAAAGACAGCTTAGGCAGTCAGAACTAGACACATCTCTGTTCAGGCACTTGCGCTTGACATAAAAAAAATTTAATGTAGCAGAGAAAATAAAACATAGACATGCAAACCAGTGCAACAAGAATTTTGCATACATTGCCATAAAGAAATATGGGTTCCTCAAAATACTGTGAACACAGTAAGCATATTAGGTATATTTAATATGATAGGCAGCAGCCCCCCACTCTCCTCAATGATTGAAAGGAGGCTGGGCATGCTAGTTGCCGGTGGGACCTCACCAACAAACCAGCAATAACGTTTTATTTCTCACTTCTGCTATTATATTTATAGGAAACCTATTCTAGATTATAAGTTTTGCTTTCGTAGTGTTGCACTTGACCTAACATACACCACAGTTAGCGAACACTTGCTTGGTGCAAGGCTTCTGCATTAGGCTTTTGGCACGGCTTCGGTGTCATGCAGAAAAACCAACCCGCAAGGTCTTACCATGTAGTGAAGCTTGAAAGTTTGCACGTCTTCAGATAGAGCAAACATTCGTTCCTCTACTATTTGTAAATTTCAAATATTTGAAACAGAGCTGCAAATCGAATATCAAAAAGTACTCGCACAGTATTCTAAGTTGCGAATGTTCACACACCTTCAAATATACTGCCTGGTCACTTCAGTGTAAGTGTACAATAAGTTTATACAAATAATTTCATGAATGAAAGTTAAAAATGCCACAAGGTGTTCATTATGCAAGTTTGATGCATTTATTTGAAATCACTGATAAGCATTGGGTGCAGTTGATTGGATGGTTAACCTCTCTGTCTTCCCTGTACTATCTCCTACATCCCCTCAAACTCAACGGGTATGGCTTCATTTCTCCTACTCCCTTCTTTAGACACTGCTATGCTTTCCTTTCTTTCTCCACCGGATTCGACCTCCCTCAAAGAATACGCCATTGCCCTTGCAATAGAGCACGCTACTCATACTGTTCCTACCACCACGCCAGTATATATCTTCTCCGACTGTCAGTCAGCCCTTCGTAATTTCGCTAACCATGAGACCCACCCACACACCACTGATTTCGTCACTCCGGGACTTGAATCGAATCCTCGGCCACGCTTCACACGGGTTTGGGTTCCTGGCATGTGCGGAAACGCCTTAGCAGACGCGCTCACCCGAGTACCTTTCCCGGGTTCTTGTACCACCCGCCGACGGTTCGTACTCAACACCGCGCTTCCCGCCATTACCAATTACACGCCCAACGTCTATCACGCACCCTGTACCCACCCCCCAGTTCCCGTCTAACTCGTGAGGCTGCGTGCCTCATTCGACAGGCTCAAACCTCTTCACTCCCCTCCCATCACATTCTTCACCACATCTATCGGTGCCCTGGCCATCCTTCCTACCCCAGGTGTTCTTCCTACCCATCCATCCCTCATTCTAATCGGGACTTCACCCCACCATCTCTTACCCAATCCCTCACTTTCATCACTTCCTGGGAGCTCTGGCTGTCTTCCCCGCCGACAGTGAACATCCAGGCTGCCCAGGAAGCTCTCTACAAACACGTGCACCGGATCCGCACAGGCATTCAGGAGTACTGTGTGGATCCGGTAAATTGAACTTTCAAATTAGGACCAGGCATTCAGGAGTACTACGTGGATCCGGTAAATTGAACTTTCAAATTAGGACCTGGACTTAGAAATAAGTGTTTGTTCTCTCTCCTTCCTTCCTTTACAGGGTAAGCATTCATAGGGGCCTGTGTTGGGTAATATGTTGTGTTGTAGTATGTGTGGGTTTGTAGACGTCTGTACAACGGCTTTGGACTTAGAGGTTGGTGAGGGAATCTGGCAGGTCTTTTCTGCTTTCTACGAATCCGTGGCTAGTAAATTTGAGGGCAGCAGTGCGTGCCGCCTCATTCCCTTGTAGAAAGGCGTGATGTCCTGATGAGGTAGATGATCACTAGCTTTTGTATGCGTCGTAGTGTATTTGAGGTGTGATGCATCCTCCTTGATAAAGGGACATGCTTACTGGGAAGCACGGTGGAATCTGTCATGGCTGTGCTTGCATCTGTTTTTTGCAAAGTTGTGGAAGTGGTAGTGGTGAGTGTGGCGGGCATCAAGGATTTCTTATGAGTGATTAACGGCAGACGTCCCAGGGTTTTGTGCTTAAATATGCATCAAAACAGTGAACTGAATGAAGGTGGCTACGCAGGCTAGTTGAGACTTCATCGTGGAAATTTTGGTCAAATGTCAGGCATGACTCAAGGAAAGGATAGGGACAGGAATGAGCTTTGTCAACGAAGCTTCATTTCCCTCTGAGAGTGATTACAAAGTAAACAAAACCCTCATATGACACTGGTTTAACACCACATGTAAAAAGCAATCACAGCTGCTGCACACTTCACACTAATTATTCAGTATTGTATAGTGCATCTGTCTCCCACATTTATCACATAGGCCTCAAAGATTTCTCGTTCCTGTTTTGTGCCATACAACTTCAGCACTCTCGTCGTATCAAATTCTGGCATGCAGCCACCTGGCGTGCATTGAGTCTTGGAGTGGAGCACCAAATCGGTTTCTGTTCCAGTCGTCAGCAATGCGGCATGCTCCCACCACCGCCTGTTGGGGGCTTGTCTGCCCTATCTACCATTAACATACATTGAAATAGGAACAACAAAGCATGTGACTTTTAGTACATGCTGTGCATCATGGTGACGGGCTGTGTAGCCACAGGAGGAACAAAGTTACAAGAATTCGTGTCCAACAGTGTTATGGAAATTGCATTTGAGAATGTTAATTTGGCCCACTGCCGCATGTCGTGCGGGGTCCCGCTACGGTTATCAAACTTTGTCACTGTGTAGGAACAAGCAGAACACGACGAAGGCTGATAGCAGAAGCAAAAACGGGCACCAAATATGGTGGTGGGCGAAATAAATATTTTCACAGACCGAACAGTGCCCTCTCGACACCCACATGCAAGTTGGTCGAACTGGAAGTACATAATACCTTAGATAAACTGCACGAAGCTTACCATCACTCCCAAACCTCCCGCCTCAACCACCTACCAGACGAGACACCCTTGAACTCCTCGTATATCCAGCGCCCCAAGAACAGCTACAAAGTGTGCCCCTCCACATCCGTCAACACATTTGTACAGCTCCCATACCGCGATATACGCATCAATACGCTCGTCAGGAAAGCAACCCTCTGGAGATCAACGAAGCTAACGTGGATAATTAAACTTTTCATTTCTGCGCGCCAAGAGTCCTCTGCAATGATTTAACAAGAATATGCAGCCCCGGAGAGATTACAAGACACGGGATTCGACGAACCAAAGCGACGCGCAGGAATCACCTTTGTAGGTCGCAATAGTCTTGTCTTGTTATTTCTTAGTCAACGACCGTGTGGTGAGCAACAAGAGTTTCGTGCGAACGATCGTTCGTGGCTGGCCGGTCGCAATAGTCTTGTCTTGATATTTCTTAGTCAATGACCGTGTGGTGAGCGACAAAAGTTTCGTGCGAACGATCGTTCGCGGCTGGCCATGATAGCACCGCCGTTTGAAGTTGAAGGCATACGCGCACTCGCACGTCGGAGACGAAACGCCCAGCGGCCTCAACACGGTGCTCTAATGAAATGCAGCGCAGAAGCTTGTCGCGAGCGCACTCATCACTCTCGCAAATCGAGGTGGCACAACTGATGCAGAACGCCCGTGTTCACCGTCGTAACGCACTACGCGCAAATAAGGCGGCCGCACACACTCAGTGTCTCAATCACACGCTGCACGCCACCGCGAGTGCTCTCCAGAAGTTTTTCGAGAGCGCCCTTATCACAATCGCAAGCCGAACACCTATGCACCGCAGCAACAGCAGACAAAAATTACGGCGAGAAGATCGCAGCGAAGTAACCGTACAACAGCCGCCATTTTTTTAAAACCATGACGTCACGTGCGGCAAAAAAAAAGTTGCTTTCTTTGTTTTTTTTTTATGTCTAGTTGGCGCATGCGCAGTAGGGCTCGTCTACCGTTCCTGAACGTCAGGTCTCGTAGCGGCATTTCAAGTAACAAAAGGTTCCCATAGATGGCGCGCGAGCAGCAGAACGCGGGAAATTTGAATTAACTTGAGCAAGCCTCCAGTGACTTGGAGGAACGAGACGGCAGGGGAAGAGCGCGAGGCGTAGGCGGGGCAGAGAAGAAAGGAATTTACATGGCAGGGATGGCGGAAGACTATCGTCTTTAGGCGACATTCGCGGCGAAGTTAGCTCGTATGGTGTCAATTTTTCTGCTCTGTTTTGCTTCCTTTGCTTTGTCATTAATATATCCATGCAGACCCGCGGAAATTTGTTTCATGCATGCCACCTAATTACAGGACAGACATGCGTGCTTAATTAACGTGCCTTCGGTTGAGCAGGCTGGAGAGTAAAGCTGCGGAGATGATGCAGGCCATGAAGCGGAATACGAGGTCGCTCAGGTCGAGTGCGAGGTCCTGGCTCAGCATGAGGTGGGAGCCGGAGACGAACATGAACACGACGTCCTTGAGAAGCCAGACGGTGGCCGTGGGCGCCAGTCTGTATGCCCCGTGCGGCCCTGTCAGGAAGTAAAAGATGGCGCTGGACGCCGGTGCCGAGCCGCTGGTCATCGCGGTCGCCGCCGCCGCTCCTGCTGCGGCC
The DNA here is from genome assembly GCF_048455015.1 of Haemaphysalis longicornis. Lineage (NCBI taxonomy): Eukaryota > Metazoa > Arthropoda > Arachnida > Ixodida > Ixodidae > Haemaphysalis > Haemaphysalis longicornis. The sequence goes on along the minus strand of NW_027526361.1, from coordinate 72,603,428 downwards.
GTGGTATCAAGAGCAGAAGACTTTTCTTTCGAGGCTGGAGCGGACGCAGCAATTCGCGTTCGGGCTGCACTCGGACGCGAGCGGCTGGGTAGATTACAATGGCGATGATGCTGATGCCGATTGGAATCACGGCCACTGCAATGGGCCTTGATGATGATGATGATTAGCGGTTTGCTTTTTGTAGCGGGGTGACGTTTCACAGCGTCCTTTGTCGTAACGCCACTGTACAATCACCTCGCAAAAAAAAAAAATAATAAAATAAATACCTTTATGAAATTTTTGTGCTAGTCTGACTTCTTTGTTCGCATGTTTTCCCAGATTGTTCTCTGCTCTTTTCCCACCAACATTCTAACCCTCTTTACTAACCTGTACTGCTGTCCAATGCACTTTTCCGTTAACCTTAAAGCCAAGGGCTTCTGGAAGCTGGATGGCTCCCTCACTGAGGACTGGACGGATGCTTTTGCACTCCGTTACAATATGTCGCATGGTTTCTGGCTCCTTGCCGCAGCCTTCACACAGTTCTTCCTGTACCGGTTCCCGGATAAACGTTTTTGTCCGCAAGCAACCCGTCCGGGCTTCAAAAAGCAATGCACTCCCTTTGGTATCATCGAAGAATTTTTCCCTTGTGATCTCCTGCTTCCCGATCAAGTACATATCTAAGGACTTCTTCGCGTCCATCCTCTTTTTCCAGGTCATTGTCTCTGATTCTTTCACGTCATTTTTATTGCCTTGGTCGTTTCCCCTGCACTTCCAGGTTTAATATACTTTGTCCTGAGCCTTCTGGTCCTTTTTCTCCACTGTGTGTCCACGCTTTTCATGAAAATATACCGTAACGCTTTGGTCGCCCATCTCTGGTCATCAATATTTTGGGCATCATCCTCTATTCTTAACCCTTTCCATTAAGGAATAGAATAGAATAGAATAATAGAATAACGCGCCGTCGTTATTCTCACTGCTCTCGCGAAGCACCGAACTGCCCTGCCGAGAGACTCTGCCCACAACGGGTTCGAGAGCGAGCCACGACTCTCGCCGCGTGTGTACGTTTTCAGTCACTTCACCGGGAAGCGAGATATTTCATAGTACAGGGGTTTATTACGCGGGAAACCACGATACAAACGCTACACTGCACTACGCACCTAGCCCCTGGGGCATACACACCCGTCAGCGTGTGCCCAGCCCGTAGTCGGGCAGCAGTTAGCGTCCGCCGGCGTTGGCCGGCCGCAACGCTCGCTGACGTAGGGGAAGGGGGCTCTCTGTGGCCACTACACATTTCAAGCCGCTGGACTCGATCGGGCGGCATCGGCGCTCGTCCGCTGACCTCAGACGGCGCAAGCCGTCACATCGCGGACGCGGGGGCAACCCACCAATGAGTGGAATATGCCCGCGGAGACTCGCCGGGCATGCTAGATAAACGCACTGACGCAAATCGAGGCATGCGCTAATCGACACGGTGGGTGTCGTGACCCACGGAAGTGGGAAACAACGGCCAATGCAAGAAACGGCCAAAAGTGGCCGAAGGGCATTTACGTACCGTGCGATCGCTGCGCGTCCCAAGGGCGGTCTCCCCCGGGGAGTCGCCTGCGCGCATCCCCCATTGCCTCGTAGGGAGAGGAGTAGGGAGAGGAGGGAGGCGCGCGAGGATCGCCCTCGCCCCACAGAGGAGGAGGACGTCACTAGCGCCTTCTCGCCCCGATTTGAGGAGCATGGCCCCCACAATATTTCCAAGTCGTTCTTCAAAACATATTTTGCTCTGTGCTTCTCTCACTTCGAAGGATGCCCATCCCATGTCTCCCTGCACTGCCTCATTTGTTGTTTTACTGTGTGCTCCTAATGTCAATCGACCTACCGCCCTCTGATTTACTTCTCGCCCTGATAGAATCTCTGATTTGACACACACTACTGCGCTTGAAAAGGTGAGTGCTGGTACCATTACACCCTTCCACATCCCTCTCACTACTTCATATATGTTATATCCCCACAGTGTTCTATGCTTCATGATAGAGGCGTTACTTTCGCCTTTCATTCTTAAATGCTCCTCATGAGTTTTTAGATACGCCTGACCTTCTTTTATTCATATGTCCAGATATTTGTATTCCATTACCCACGGTATTGCTGCTTTTTGAACGAATACCGATTCGTTACGAGCGTTGTCATTAAAAACCAGAACTTTCGACTTCGCTGTGCTAAACTCTAACCCCAGTTCAGTGCTTTCTTCCCCGCATATATGGATGGATTGTGGGGTTTAACGCACCGACGCAACGCAGGCGATGAGGCGCGCCGTAGTGGAGGGCTCCGGATTATTTTTGACCACCTGGGGATCTTTAACGTGCGCCGAAAACTCGTACACACGGGCGTTTTTGCTTTTCGCCTTCATCAGAAAAGCGGCCGCCGCGGCCGGGAATCGAACCCGCGACCTCGTGCTCAGCAGCACAACGCCTTAGCCACTGAGCCACCGCGGCGGGTTTCACCGCTTATATCTGTGAGCTGTTGCAGACACTGTTCGCTATCTGCAAGTAGTACTATGTCATCTGCATATATCAGTCCCGGGATCTGTTGTTACACTTCCTGTCCTTTGCGGCTATAACATAGATTGAAACCTATTTTACTGCCTTCAAGCTTTCTTTCTAGTCTTGCCATGTACAGCCTGAACAGCAATGGCGACAGAGGACAACCCTGCTTTAAACCTCTATTTGTGACTACCGGTTACGTGGACTTCTGGTCCTCCCATGTAATTTGCACCTCGCTCTCACTGTAAATTCCCTGCGACAGCTGTATAAAGTCCTGGCCTAATCCCTCCCGCTCAAGTATGCTCCATAGAAGTTCTCTATATCTACATTGTCGTGGGCTCCCTTTATATAGAGAAATGCCATCCATAGTGGTCGCTTTTGAGCCATTAACACACTCTTAAAAAAAAGGTCGGAGCATTCACTAATGGAATACTAACAAGTTACTTGTCCCAGTATACACTAGGTACTTAGTAACTGGAGGTAGTAAATGTAGCACTTGTCAAAATTACTAACCGAAGCAGGCAGTAAGCGCCACTACCCCCACTAGTAAAGTCCCAGCGATAGCACTCTTCTGAGCTACACGCGTTTACTAACTGGCCATGCACAACCTAGTCATAAGCACGACCTTAATCTAGTGCTACCACTTCCTACACTCAGTTAATTTACTAACCATGCCGTTGTTAGTGCCAGGGCCTACGTACAAAACCGCGGGGTAGTAAGGTTCGTAAGGAGTTAGTAAATACGGCCGTTACTACCTTTTTACGACCTTTTTTATTAAGAGTGCACCTCTATGCATTGGGTTAGGACAAATAAATTACCCTCTAAGCGCCTGTCTCGTCTGAATCCATTTTGTAGTTCTCCCATTATATGATCGGGATTGGTATGATTGGGAGTGGCGCCCCAATCTCCCGCGTATCGTCTGCTATGCTAAAGGGAATAAACTCGCTAGCTTAATTTAGCGCTGTCCACTGATTCGACGATCGTGTGAACGGTCCACACCTATAGGTATAGGTGGACCGTTCACGCGATCTTCCACACCTATATTCTCCTCCTCCTCCTTTGATATATATGCACGTTAATCGCCGTAATTGCATCTGCATGATACATCTTGCACGCCACCGTGAAACGCCGCTAAGGCACCGTGCCCGTTCGTCTTCGCGAGATTGGCATTATAGCGCAGGGTTTCCTTTCATGTATACATAGCCGAGAAGGAGGAATGAGGAGGAGAGGCTGATTCTGATTGCGATTCATTACTATCTGTGTAGTGAAAGCCTATAGTCGAGACTTTTTATGCCTCGAGATATTGCTTCCAGTGACCTTCTGTTAGCTAAAAAACCTGGCCATCTCCACTAACATGAAACTGACTTTCGGAGAGGCGAAGCATGCAGTGTATCAGTATATTCTTGGCGCTTTGGCGTTTTTGCCCACGGAGATGAAACTGTTTGGGGGAAGAGGTATACAGCTTTGCTGTAAAAGTCTCGTGTCTTTCAAGCGCGAAGCTTTCTAGCGCGAGGCGTTTGAAAACGGATGCCCCGGTGTATTCTTTTAGCGCGCGTTTTTGCCCACGGAGATGAAATGTTCTGCGCGATGCTTTAGAAGACGAGTGTTGCGGTGTTTTAGTATTGTGACTACATCAGACGACGACAGGAGACGGCGACAGCCCGAGCCCTTAAGGTATTTCCTTTTGTAAATTTTGGGATCTAAAATAATATAGGTGACATCCTCATTAGGTACAAAACTTCTTGGCCAATCCACCGCGTGGGTATGTGCCATGGTCTGAGGCAACCAACCAACCAACCAACCAACCAACCAACCAACCAACCAACCAACCCTTAAGGGACTTCGCCCCTAAAACTAAGGACGCGTCGTATCTAATTGCCCCAGCCGTTAGCACGTTTCATTTGGCGCAGAAGCGTCACTGCGTTCCCGAATTGCGCACTGGTGCCATATACCGGCTAGCTTGGAATATTCTTCCGAGCAACTGCTGCAAGGACTCGGCTGTTCAGATCCGGTACGGGTAAAGCATCGGGTTTTGTTGACAACGGCGTTCGAGCTTCGGCAACTTCACCTTTTTTGGCGACCCGTGATTATTTTAGGTCAATTCTATGCATTATATTTGCGAATAATGGTTGTTTGCTATTTTTAGGTCGGTTGGGGTGCGGGGGCGCAGCCTGCAAACACATGATTGCGGTGATGACAAGGGTGGTAGGGGTGTCTGTCCGGGGGAATTGGCCAGCAGGATGGGTTTCTTCTGTCAAGCACACAGGCCACGAGGATTTTGACCGTGGTGATGCAGCCGTTTGTTAACAAATTTTTGTTTTAGGGGCGAAGCTCCTTAGGGCGTGGGTCTGTCCATCCTCTACGTATGTATGTAGCCACCTCTAGTTTAGTTCTTGGATTGTTTACTAGATGGCGTGGCTACCTCTAGTTTAGTTCTTGGATTGTTTACTAGATGGCGGTACTTGTATATGATGAAAAGATGCGCTTGGATTGTTTACTAGATGGCGGGGAGCGTTGTAATAAAATCCGTTCGCTGTTGGCGCGCGCTCGGAGTCGCCCGATGGATAAGGCTGCAGATGTGCGAGCCCGCGAGGCTGAAGCGCTCCGTGAAGCTGTTCTGATTAGGTTGCACTGCAGGATTGCTTTACATCAATGCAGACCACTGATTCCATTGTAGATGCTCAGCGAACGATGAACAGTAGTAAAATGCGCTGAGTTCACAGTAAATTGTTCCCCACAGACAAAGGTCTTTAACTGGTAGAACACTTATTGTAGCCCAGACTGCCGCCGTAGAAAAGCAGCTCTGAAGTCTCTCGTGCACAATCACTGTCCGGTAAATTGGATAAACTATAAGTACATGGCAGCATGCTGTTGCTAAAGCTAAAATGGATCGCAATATAAAACTCAATGACTTTCTTTCGAATTCTAAAACTAAAGCAGCGCATTATATGTTCATGGCAAGCAATCCGGCGGTTTCTCTCAAGCAGTTGCAGTCATCAAAGGTCTTGACTTCTGCTGAAGAGGCCCGGATTCTTGAGCGCCCCGCTAGAGGGCTTGCGGTTCGGTTTTCTTCTCATTGTATGTAACTGTCGTCTTACCGGTCCTACAGAAACGGCTGATTTTATGCCAGTCTCATCTTTCGATCTTACGGAGGCCTTTTCCATCACACGATTCGCTGCGACGGGGCTTAACGGCGTGACTGATGGTGCCAATAAATTTTTGACCGAGGAATTCAAACCGGTTCTATTGAATCTATAATAGATTCATCCCTCAAATTTTGTTGGGTTCCACACAACTGGAAAGTGCCCAAGATAATTTTGCTCCAAAAAAAGCCAGCTCACGGTTTCGATTTAGACAACTTAAGGCCGATTGCTCTCACCTCTAACATGCATGGTAAAATTAATAGAGCGAATAGTTTTTCAAGGGACAGCTGCTTGCACGCAGGACAGGCAAGCACTTAGTCCTGCTCAGGATGTTCCATTTGGAACGCTCATGTGGACTTGGAGGCGAGGATTCGCTTAGCACAAAAAGGAAAAATGGTGTCGGCTTTAGTGACCCTAGAAAGTTTATGGCAAAACAAAGCTTATCACAAAACAAAGCGTCCCACAAAAACATATAGGTAGCCATGCATGGTCGTTCTGCAGCGCTATTTGGAGACCGAATTCAAAATTTTCTTCGATTATTAAACTGCCTTAATTCATTTTAAACTACTGTATATATGCTCAAGCAAGGCACGAGCGAGCGATCGTGCGACAGCCCATTGCCGCCCACAATATATCCCATGGTTATCACTTGCTGTGAGAAGAGATTGCTGATGAAAGGCTATCAACACATCAACTTTGTGCGTAACTGGGCGATTGCGGTACAGGGGCAATGCTAAATATACCTTGCAGAATAAATAGGCTTTACTCCAGCGCCGGTGTAATTAAATTGGCAGCGCCTCGTCTGGCAGTTCGCGTTCGGCTGCCGTGCGAAATTGCTCCAAATATTTCTCGCGGCAGCCAGAATAGCGATACAAAAGGTGTACTCCCGTCAGTTTGTCACGTGACGATAGCGGGAGAATTATTTCACCGAAATTCTCCCGGCTTCCGGGAGACTGTTTTCTCTCCATACCATGTTTCACCATGAATAACAGTTTTGCCACATGAAAATAGAAAGATGGCGAAAATAAGTCGACCAAGCATAGTTGGAGTCCTTAGAAAAGTTGGGAAGTCCGATTCTTGAGCGGTTTATTGCCGAGGCTCTGAAATCCCACGTGTAACAGGTCGATTGTAGTTGAGCGTAACTCGTTCAAGACTGCACTATGGTTTTCAGAAGTCGCATAGATGATGTCCGGACCTTACGGGAATCAAACAGTTATTCCTCCAAGCTTCTGCACGCACAAACGGAGCTTGCTCAACATAAGTACAGTTAAACCTGCAGCTGTAACGATGTCGATAAAAAATCGCAGTTTTTCGTTACATGCAGGTTTCGAGTTAAGGCTCGCGTGAATGAAGCATGGAATGAAACCAAAGCTAGGCATGAGTGATAAACTCACCCTTCGCGGATTTATTTCATAGTGAAAAACTGCGTGCTTCGCGCCTGCTGCTTCCCCACGAACTTAGTCATTAAGTCATTACATAGCATGCTACTACGTAATTAACACCCCACATAGATCCGAGACTTTTTCCACCTGTGGGAAGCCAGGCGAAGCCTTTCAAGGAGATGGAAAAGACAGAGGCACAACTAAAACCTCCTCAAAAATATCGCTCAAATCAACAAACAAGCGGCTGAGTACGCCTTGTCTTTATGCAAGGAAAATTGGCTTCAACTTTGTGACGGCCTGCAGGGAACCTTATCCACTAAAAAGACTTGGTTTCTCTTCCGTCACCTGGTCGACCCTCTAACCAGCAAGGGGCAATCCAACCGCCATATCAAGGAGACTCGAACCAACTCCTCAAGGATCTCGAGATAAAGTTCCTCCAAACCGAAAACAGCTACCACCCACTACCTTACACAGGAAAGCCGAATGAAGGCCTCGACAAACCGTTACAACAGTATACGAACTCAACGCTGTAATTGCCAAAAACAAGCGCAACAGCGCTCCAGGACCCGACCACATCTCCTACAAACTATTAGCCACCCTTGACGGCGAGGCTCTCCCTGTTGGAGTATTTTAACGACTGTTGAACTAAAGGCAAGATCCCACAGCAGTGGAAAACAGCAGAGATAATATTTATTCCCAAGTATGGCAAATCGCCGCACATTGATTATTTGCGGCCAATGTCCCTAACACTGCAGTGCGTGGGAAGGTGATGGAAAGGGTTGTTCTCAACTGCATGCAGCAATACCTGGATGAAACCCAGCAAATGCCAGACACCATGTTTGAATTTGGAAAGCATCTCGGATCCCAGGACGTGCTGATTCAGGTAAAAGAAGAAATCCTCGCCCCCGCCGCTCGACACTCCCCCGCGAGCAATACTATAGCGCTCGACCTCAAAGGGGCTTTTAGTAACGTGTCGCACAAGGCAATTCTACGAAATATTAACAACACAGGACGCAGGGAGAGAACATACAACCACATTGTAGACTTTCTTTCAGACCGCACAACCACACTCAAAATCGAGGAAATCACCTCAGATCCCATCACCCTCGGAAGTAGAGGTACACCCCAAGGCTCGGTCCTCTCCCCGCCCCTATTTAACATCGCGCACCTGGGTCTATCGGGGAGGCTGGAGAGTATCCCAAATTTAAACCATGCGCTCTACGCAGATGATATAACAATTTGGACTGGCAATGACTCACTCGGGAGGCTTCAAGACTGCCTGCAGCAAGCATGCAGCTGACGCTGTAAAGCATGTGGGCATTATCTTACTATCCTTAATCCTTTCCATTAAGGAATAGAATAACAATAATAGAATAACGCGCCGTCGTTATTCTCACTGCTCTCGCGCAGCACCGAACTTGCCCTGCCGAGAGACTCTGCCCACAACGGTTCGAGAGCGAGCCACGACTCTCGCCGCGAGTGTACGTTTTCAATCACTTCACCGGGAAGCGAGATCTTTCATAGTACACGGGTTTATTACGCGGACAACCACGATACAAACACTACACTGCACTACGCACCTAGCCCCTGGGGCATATACAGCCGTCAGCGTGTGCCCAGCCCGTAGTCGGGCAGCAGTTAGCGTCCGCCGGCGTTGGCCGGCCGCAACGCTCGCTGACGTAGGGGAAGGGGGCTCTCTGTGGCCGCAACACATTTCAAGCCACGCCACTGGACACGACTGGGCGGCATCGGCGCTCGTCCGCTGACCTTAGACGGCGCAAGCCGTCACATCGCGGACGCGGGGGCAACCCACCAATAAGTGGAATATGCCCGCGGAGACTCGCCGGGCATCCTAGATAAACGCACTGACGTAAATCGAGGCATGCGCTAATCAACACGGTGGGTGCCGTGACCCACGTAAGTGGGAAACAACGGCCAATTCAAGAAACAGCCAAAAGTGGCCGAAGGGCATTTACGTACCGTGCGATCGCTGCTCGTCCCAAGGGCGGTCTCTCGGGGAGTCTCCTGCGCGCATCCCCCGTCGCCTCGTAGGGAGAGGAGGGAAGCGCGCGAGGATCGCCCTCGCCCCACCAAGGAGGAGGACGTCGCTAGCGCCTCCTCGCCCCGATATGAGGGGCTTGGCCCCCACATCCCCCTCTCCTTAAATGCCCCCCTGACAGTCGGAAAGCCGGCCATCAGGTACTCATCCAAAAAGAACAATCTTAATGTAAGTAAAACAAAGCTAGTGCCCACCAGCCTCTACTCCAGCCCTTAAACCAACACTGCGTTCACAACGGACGCTACACATACTTAAGATATACATACACACTATGAACAAGGTGCGAAACAAGAAATGTACACTATAAACAATACTCTACTCACTTGGTGAGGGAACTAATGTTACGCTATACAGAGGAGGTCAACTAAGGTTGCACTACGTACACTATACTACACGAACACAGCTGTTACTTATATTACACAACCTACGGTTAATTATAATACACTAAGAACACTTAATTACATTACATTACGTACACTTCATTACATTACACTAGATACACAGGTGTAGAAAGATACACAGAGGTGGAAATATTGCACTAAGTCCGCAAAGGGTTGCAGTGGTAATCACGGGGCTACGCATTGTTCGGCAGTACGGGACACAAAGAGTCGAAAAGATCCTTCCGCCGCCAGCGTTCGTTGTCGTCACTTTGGGGTGCCAGGAGGCTCACTACGGAGTCTCATCGCGAAGTTCTCGAGGGGCGCAGATAATGGGCGGACGCGCAGGCGCGATTCCACCGTTGCGTCGAACCGTGTCGCTCCGCAGAGGAGTGGAGGGGGAGGAAGCAGCGCGTGAGCCGACGACCCACCAGGAAGGCACCTCAGCACGAGCACCGGCTGGAAGCCAAGAGTCGGGATCGGCGCTGATGAACGGGGCAGCAGCCAGAGAGAGGAGCGGCCCGAGCTTCAGCCCCACGCAAGGAAGGAGGGGGGTTAGGCTGAGTCGAAGGCAGCCCAAGGTCAGCTCGGCCATTCAAGGCACCCGCATTCCTGGAGACGAAGGGCACCTCTGCGCTCGGTTGTCGGCGTCCCCGGCCGCAGCGAGCCAGCCGAAGAGGCCGCGATGCCGGCACACACCACAAAACATGGCGCGCTCTCCACAGACACGCACCACCAGCGGGGTGTACTGTTCGGCCGAATGAAGCTGGCACACACACGCACGCACTCACACACGCCAGTCTGCGGTGTTGCACGCGAGGATGGAACGCGGGGGCGGAAACAACCACCGGAAGCACACTCGTCCCCCTCTGCCGACGCGCACACACGTCACATTCATCAAGGCGGCAGAAGCACAAGACTAGCCACGGCGAACGGACGAGGCCTCCGACGAAAGTTCGCTCACAGCAGACGCTGAAGAAAGCGCGCGCGCGCGTACACACACCCCACAGCTTGGGCCGAGAACACGCAACAAAACAACAGCATACGCAGTTCCCGCGCGTCAGGCCCGCGAAAATCGTCCTAACGGCCGAGAAGACGCGGAGAACGAACCGATGGGCAGTAACTCACTCACTCCACACACAAAATGAACACACACACAACAACAGATGAGACAACGAAAGCTACCGCCAACCCCTGCAAAACGCCGCTCCCGATCTCCCCTCCCTCCTCCACGCAAGGACGAGACGGACCACGGCGGCGACAAGAAACGAGGGGCTGAGGGAAACCAGAGTACCCACTCGCCCAAGCAAGGGGGCCATCACCCTCTCTAACCCAACGTTACTGCTCTAACCCGCGTCTCGTTGCCGCGCAGAAACTGAAAACAAAATACAAACTAAACCACCCTCGGAATTTCCAAGAACCAAAGGAGGGGAAAGAGCTGGCCAACAGCCCCGAGTTCCCCCCTCCACGGCGAAGGCGAAAGCCATTACGCTTCTGTTTTTTTTTGTTTTTTTTTTCGTCTCCTCAACACTGTCAAAACTAAGTCTCTTTTACACTTCTCTATACAGGTTGCTTGGGACTAGACAAAGAAATGCACAATTCTTATCACAACCATGCGAGCACTACCAAGGAAAGATTCAAGCATGTACACATAGCGCAAACACTAACAAATACACAGCAAAGAATTCACAATAAGAAACATGCGTTCTCTCACTTACATAGCGGGCTGGAGAAAGGGTCAACTGGCTCACCCGGAATCGCCTCGGGAGGATTGTTGACAGGCTGGTGTGCGCGTGCGGGGTCATCAATCGGCTATAACCGTCATCCGACCAGGCGACTCCACAAAGGTGATGTCGGCAGAAACGGTACAATGTGTCCGCCCAAAACAGTCGGACATACCGAAGGTGCTCGGGCCACGCCACGGATAAGCCGGGCGCGGTATTACGATGTGCTCTAGGAATAATCCAGGTGCACAATTTCCACACTATGCTGGCGGCACATGACTAAGGTCATCACAGGCCAGGTGTCTCCCAACAATGGAAAACCCAATTAAATAACTAAAAACAACGTCCCACTTCACACCTGCCAGTGATCATTTACAAGATCTTCGAGCCTACCAGACTGTATGGCCAAGGTGAGCCAAGACAATGACGCAACAATACGCACATCTGACTTTTCGGGACTTCCGCCTTTAACCGTTCATACTCATTAAAGGTGAGCGATGTATTACACCACGAGCCCCCACTCGGCATGGCAAGACACTCATCCCCGGAACCACCAGCAATACAAGCTGGTCCCTGTCCCCAGCGCCCGTTGCAAAGCAAGTCAACGTCACGGCGCTCCGCCTACCAAAGGCGGCCGAGAAACTGCTCGGAAAAAGGAATCGTTCCGCCAAAACCGTGGCTAGCTCTTCAGAACGTGGTTTTATTCCGGGTAATCCACGGTACAGCAACCAGCCCTGGTATTACACTCCTAGCCCTGGGGCAGAGAGGGGGGGTACCCGCCGACCGTACGCTTCAAGCCACAGAGCCCGACGCGCAGGGGGGGTACTCGGCAGCTGTTGTTCCAGTGGCGTAAGCCACCGAAACGCTGCGGGTGATGGGCCCGGCAATGACCGGAACCGACCACCGGACTGACTGAGAAATCCAACTCCCGGTACGTTCGCCGACCTCACAGAAGTGAGAGAACGGCGGTCGCTCAGGCCGAAGCGAGGCGAGCAGCGTGCAAGCACGAAGTACCTGTCGGAGTCGGCACCCAGCCAATCTCTCCCGGGTCCGACCGAAGCGCGCGCCCGCCGCCGCGAGCCCCTCGGCGGGGCCACTACGTCACGCCCCACGTGGCCCACGGACCGGCGCGCATTGGTCAGCCCGTACCCCCTTGCAGGGAGAGGGTGCGAGGGGCTATCCTCGCCCCTCGGGGAGAGGGGATCGCGGGCTACGTGCTCGCGTAATTGGGAGTAGCCCCAATTAAGATCCCCACAAGCAGAAAGCAAAGGAAAGCGGACTGGAGTGTTCCCCACAGAAGTCAGAACTCTTGATGGCCCGGGGTCGTCGCACTAACAATGACAAGGACAGCATCGAAATCAATTTAGGGGGACACACAATTAAGCCCTGCAGCTCGCTCAGGGTACTTGGGCTTTTTGTGCAAACTGATGCAAAATGAAACATAATGCTCCAGCTCCTCGCCAGAACGACCGAACAATTTGTGCATATGATTCGTAGAGTCACAAATAGACACCGGGACATGAAAGAAGACGATACCATCCGTCTTATCCAGGCCTTTGTTCTATAGAGGCTACGTACGCAGTGCCCTACACTTCCCGGAAACGGTCTACACTGCAGCCGCAATCCGTGGTAGAAGCTTACAGCATCGACCAAAGAAGCGGAGGAGCTAGCTGCGGCGCTGGCCCTCACGCAGACGGTAGCCACGGGCCACGGCGGTCAGACTCCCAGGAAGCGTGCAGGAGCTTCAGGTCGAGTTGGGTGGCACCAGAAACGCACCGCATGCTCTCAACCGGATTCCCCGACAGGAAAGTAAGGATTGTGTGGACGCCTGCACACGCTTCCATGGAGGGCAACGAATCTGCCCACCAAAAGTCCCGAGAACTTGCCGACCAGGCCTCGGAGGATGTGGAGAAGCCTTTACCTCTTGTGACATGCCACGAAACAACACAACATTGCAAGCTTAATCGACGGACTTTCCCGCTACATCATCCAAACCTCACGAAATCTCAAGAAACAACACTTCATCATCACCAGCCTATTTTACGCCCACTGCAGGGCAAAGGCCTCTCCCATTAATCTCCAACTACCCCGGTCCATGTGCTAACTGCGACCAATTTATCCCTTCAAGCTTCTTGATCTCATCTGCCCATCTAACTTTCTGCTGCCACCTGCTACGCTTGCCTTCTCTAGGGATCTACTCTGTTACCCTTAATGACCAACGGTTATCTTGCCTTCGCATTACATGCCCTGCCCACGTCCATTTCTTCTTCTTAATTTCTACTAATAGGTCCTTAACACGCGTTCGTTCCCTGACCCACTCCGCTCTCTTCTTGTCCCTTAATGTTACACCTATCATCTTGCTGAGTCGTCTTTAATTTAAGTTGTAGCCTCTTAGTGAGCCTCCAAGTTTCTGCCCCGTAGGTGAGTACCGGTAATAGATGCAGCTGTCATAGACTTTCTTCTTCAGGGACAATGGTAGGCTACTATTTATTATCTGAGAATGTCAGCGGTATGCACTCCACCCCATTCTGATCCTTCTAATTATTTATGCCTCATGGTTGGGATCCGGGGTCACAACTTGGCCTAAGTAGATATATTCGCTTACCACTTCCACTACCTCGCCCCCTATCCCAAACTGCTGTGCTGTCCCGAGGTTATTGATCATTGCTTTGGTTTTCTGCATATTCATTTTCAGGCCCACGGTTCTATACTCTGTTCGTCCAGTGCGGAAAGCATGCTTTGCAATTCGTCCCCCGAGTTACTTAGCAAGGCAACGTCATCAGCAAATCTGACGTTACTGAGGTATTCTCCATTAACCCAATTACTCCCACCTGTTCCCAATCCAATGTTCTGAATAAGCATGCTGTGAACAACATTGGAGAGATTGTGTCTCCTTGTCTGACGCCCTTCCTTAATAGGTATTTTACTGCTCTAGGGTTTCGACCGAGTGAAATGCTTTCTCATAATCTATGAAGGCTATAGGGGTTCAGTATACTCCGCGCTCTTCTCTATCACCTTATTGATCGGGTGAATATGGTCCATTGTTGAACAGCCTTTACGGAACCCTGCTTGTTCTTTAGGTTGACTGAAATCTAAGGTTGCAGAAATTCTGTTATCGATTACCTTGGTAAGTACCTTGTAGACGATTGACAGTAAGCTGATCGGCCTGTAATTTTCCAAGTCCTTCATGTCCCATTTCTTATGGATTAGGATGATGTTCACGTTCTTTACACTCGAGGTCATTAGGCACTGCGTGTACAGGTTTGCCAGTCTTACTATTTGTCCGCCATCCTTCAAGTGGTTTGCTGTTATTTGATCTTCACCAGGTGCTATGCCCCCTTTCATTTCTTTCAAAGCCTTCCTTACTTATTCTGTCGTTACTGGATTGAATTCGGGAAGGTGTTGGTTTGTAGGAGTCCAAGTGTTGTTTTCTGGGAAACAACACTTGGACTCCTACAAACCAACACGTTCCCGAATTCAGTTAGGCTACACCGGATATCCCGCACCCAATATCCAGCAGAATGCCAATACTGCCAAGAACCTGGTACGCTCAGACATAGGGTAGAAAAAACAAGCACCCACCACTCCTTCCCCGCATCCCAAATCCCCAAGAGCAGTGGTAGTGCACTGCACGGGCCGCAATTTCTAGGCCCGGCCCAACCAGGCCTGATAGAGACACGGCCCGGGCCCGGCCCGGGCCCGACAAATTTTTAATATGTGAGCCCGAGCCCAGCCTTAGCACGACGAAATTTTAAAGTCTGAGTCTGAGCCCGGCCCGAGCCCCGCCCAAGCCCGGCAGAATTCAATAAAATAAACACGAGCTTGCCGGACTGTTGTTAAATATCATCCCTAGTCCGAGAAGCTATTAACATGAACTCGAAGAAGTTTACCGTTAACCCAAAAAGCGTAAGCACAAAGCGAATAAGACTACTTTGGATTTAAAATTACTTTAAACTTGGACCGAAATATCCTGCTCTTAGCAGCTGTATTTTCGGGAGTCGTGGATCCTCATTTGCCACTTTATTTGCCAGTCTTCGTAATCAAAGCACACTGAAGATACCTTATAAATGATCCTGAGCAAGTGGATAATTTTTATTATTGCGATTCTTCAAAAGACACTCCACCTTTCGTTGTTCCATTCCTTGCTGAAATTTGAGCAGACGATGCGTCCGGTTTCACCACTTCATTTTTGTCTTTCCCTTTAGTTACGTTGGCAGCATTATTTTATCGGCGCTTCTTTTTTTTCCTCTTGCATTTATTCATGGCTTTGAAAAAATTCTTATCCGAAAAAATCAGGGGCTTGGCTTCGAAAATTGGCCCGCCAAACTCTGCACTCATCCATGCAAAGTCCATGTCAGGTTTTTTTTTTCTGTATGTTTTAGTTTGAAAACCACAGTGAAAAGGCAATCACATGTCGTACTCCATGGCTGGAGTGCCCTTGTTTTCTGACTCGCTCTCTCCCAATATATGTTGAGGGGCCCCAGATGTTTTTTTTTTTTATTGATGTAAAAGCTTTCTAAGCATAATCGTCTTTTTATTACATCTTTTACTGGCGCCGAAGTTAGCTTTTTCTTTGTTTTCACTTAACCTGAAAGATCAGCAAGAAAACTTACTCTTGCCAAAAATTTAGAATTTGTTGCACATGATCGCCGGGCCTCAGGCACTGCCCGGGCCGGCTCGGGCCGGCACGGCCCGAAAAACTTTTAGTTCAAGCTCGGGCCCGGCCCGGGCCCGAGAAAATTCGTGCTACTCGGCCCGAGCTCGGCCCGTGGGCCGGGCCGGGCTTTTGTGCCGGCCCGGGCAAGTGCAATGCGCACCCATGGGATGCACTGGACCATCTCCTGCTCACCGAAAGGGCAGCCGGTGCTAAGGCAGCTCATGGATTCCCATGAAGAGGGGACCACTTCTGAAGCACCATAAAGGCTCTGATAATAAACGTTTTTCTCTCTCTCTTTCTTTAATTACACAGCACTGAACAGAAGCAGTGTCACTTACCCACATGTATTCACCAACGTAACGTAAGTACCATTTTTCAAACGCTGGATTTGCGCTGTCAACCCGGCACACCATTAATATGCAACCAAATAGGCCGCGCTTTTCCAGTAAATCACGTCGAACAGCGTCAAATACCTACAAGTACTGCGACATATCCTGACAAATTTCTGCGACACTCACACGTAAGAGTCAATGATTGCGTATTTCATGCTTTGAGGCCACATCGAAATTGTAATAGAATATTTCGGTCAAGCGATTTTCAATAATTCTGATCAAGCAATAATTCTGGTCAAGCGATCACAGCCGACCGGTCGGTAACAACGTGTGTCCAAGCGCACGAAAGGGTTCCTTCTAAACGTATTTTTATGCCAAGGACGTCTGTATATATTAATCAAACGCTGAACATAAAATTAACTCCGTCAGAAGGTTGCTATAAAGGTTATAACACGACTTCGTTGCCATTCATCTTCCCTAATACCCAGCTAACCACAGCGGCTAGATTAATCTTCCTAATCACCACACAGACCAAGCGGCTGCAGTCAAAAGAATTGATGGGGGCAGCGCTAAACAAAGATGCTTAATCCAGATAAATAATTCTCCCAGACATCAGATTACCCTCCGTCTCTCCGCGCCTGTCGAATCGCGCGCGGCCAAGGCTGCGTTTCTTGTCCGCTGCTCTCACCCTCTCCGTTTTCTCCTCTCTCAGCGCCTCTAATCTCTTGTCTGTTCTCCAATGCCCACGCCGGAGCGCGCTTTCCGAGGCGCTGTTGGATCGATGGGCCGGGGGATTTCCGGAACGGCTCTCGCGAACTCTCGCGCGCGGCCAAGAACGAAAAGCGGCGAGGGCAGCGTCCAATGAGAGAACGGCGCGGCGAGCCACTGCGGAAACGCGGCGCGCACTAAGCCTGAATAATCCTGCTCATTATTCCGGCATTCCGCGGCGCTGGCCAGCCGACCGCTGTTTCGAGGAAAGCATCGCCTGAGGGCGCGCTCGTCGGCGGCGGGACGGCGTGAGAGAAGCGCGAACGCGCTTGCCTCCTGTGTCGTCTGCCGCCGGCTCCGCAGTCGACGCTCGCTTTTCGTCTGCTTTCGAAGAACGCTCGCCGCCGCGCGCCGCTGCATAACTTTGCCGATGAGTTTAATGGCGTCGTAAAAATATGTTGCTGCGTGTGAGCGCCTTTATTGCAAATAGAAGTCGACGCGAACTGTCTGCGAGCTCACAGCGCCTCTCGTCGGGTCGGGCTTTGAGGACCTCGGAGAGCGTTCGGCGCTGGGAGGGCGGGAGGAGATGTTCCCTCCACGACATACAACGACACGTTTCCGGAATGTTAACGACTGTCGGTTCGTGTTGGCGCGATGGTTCTGTCAAAGAACTGGCAGATTCTGAGGAGGGCAACTCCGATTAAAAGACTAAACATATTCTATATAGTGTATCGAAGATGGCAGGTTCGGTTCAATTTAGAGGATATGTATATGCGTGTAGAGTGAGACAATCGTCCTTTGAGAACGGGGAAGGGGGGGGGGGGTATCTGGGGGTTGTCGCCAGAAAGAAATTTGGAAAGGGCGGGGGGGGGGGGGGGGGGGGCAGAGTTTGCCCCAACTCTAACCTTGGTGTTGCTAATTTCAAGGTCCCTCGGTTCCTTGGTTCCGCCCCTGCATAATTGTTCCAAGGATGAAATTTTGTTTTGAATCGTGAAACAAATGTTGTGTATCATAAAGGCATTTCAGCACACCTGGGAGTTATTGAAATGGATTTTAAGTATCGTAACCGCTTTCAAGTTAGCCCGAAAAATACAGGCCATAAAGGTAGCGCAGGGGAACGCAATTGCATGCGCGTATTTACCACCTTTTGCGTTTGCATTGCCCACCTTTTGCCTACGGGCCGGGATGAATTGAACAAGAAAATTACCGGCGCGGAGACTGTCGTCAGCACTCGCAAATAAATATTGTTATCACTTCGCCTCATTCTTCCTGTTACTGCGGGCACGATTCTGGGTGGTCGTTCGTGAAGGGCCCGGGTATACACAAAATATTCTCCTGTATGATGGGGAAAGGGGGGTGGGGAGAGTGAGGAGGGTCGCTTTACCCCTAAGCAGAGCTATAGGCTCGGAAGGAAGACGTCGCAGGGCGCATCTCTCTAATTCCGCAATATGGCCAGGGGGGGCCTCCGGAAAGATGAAAGGGGCCGCTTTCCACGCGAGTCATGCCTCTGGTTCTCCATCCATGCTCACGCGTCCGCCGTCAGCGCCCCCAACATCCGAGTCGCTCCCTCTCCGTTCTGAAATCCTCGTTTCCCCCCTGGCTCTGTTTCTGTCTCAGTGCGCGGACTAGAAAGCTGCTGCGCGCTGACCTCTGAGAAGATCTCCCCTCCGGCTGACCTGCTGCCTAAGCAGCGCCAGCGGCTGCCATTAGAGGGGCGGCGGTGTCGTTGAACTTCAGGGTCTTTTTACTGCGCCGGTCGCCGGCGCTGATTGAGACGGCTTCGGTTTTAGCGTTTCCTCCAGAAACGCGGCGTATCACTTGCTTGTTTTCTCGGGTGCATCATTTTTTGCCCCCGGGTTGGCGGCACATAGGGAGATCTATATACGTAAGTGCGCATGGGCGCTCTCCGCCTCCCGTGTGGCGGTCTTTCTCGCCAAGCGACACTAACAAGGTATCTTGGGGTGCCATAGTAAAGCGAACGACCGTGCACCTAAAAGGACTTTTAGTTGTTTTTTTTTTTTTTCATTTTCTCCGCCTCCTAGTTCCTAGCGTCAACCAGTTATGGCGAGCGAGTGAGTGCACAGTTTTCACAGGGGACAATTCGTCTCCCTCGCTCGGGTGTCGTCGAGCACCTAACCAATACCTGTGTCGCACCTTTGTCTTCCGAAAGGACGCTGAGGGCGTCGCCCGCCTTCTCGTCACGCAGGCGGACCTATGGCCTCAGTTCCCGCGACAGTTTCGACCAGGGTGGCGGCACGACCGGTAGGAGGCGGTGCGAGCAGACGATTCAACGCGGTACCTGCGAAGAAAGAACGACCTCTGGTGACGCTGCGATCAGGCTTTCGGGAGGACGAACTCCTCGGAGCCTACACTCACGTGACCGAAATCAAGCATAGGGTAAGTTCCGTTAGTCCACTGGTTGGTTCATGCAGTGTTATCCCAATTTCTCGCGGGAAATGCCATATTCCGGGAAATCTCGCTTTCTTTGCACTCTTTTTTTGGTTAGTATGGTTTCTGGGGTTCAGAAAAGGGCGGTGTTTGGAGGCGTTGGTAACTCACTGCAGAACCCGCCGTTATAAATTACAAGTTGCCAGTTCGGAACACACGTAAAGTAATACGGTTACACAAATATTTCCACCCGAACGGACTACGTTGACGGTGTATCGTACCCTTCACTGTCATAAACCCGCCCACGCCTTTATTTCTACAGCAACGGAAATTTAGTTTTTTAGCGCGAAGCTTTTTGTGACGTCATAATCGGGGTTCCTTGTCGGGTTCATGGGGCGGAAAAACCGAACGACCCATTTTAATGTCAGAAGATTCGCCGGCGAAAAGTCGCCGATGCGTTACCAATAGGAGCACATGTCGCTTTCCCACTGTAAAAAAAATATTAAAAATAGAGCATGTGGCACGGGGGATGACGTCAACTGTGTGGATGTAAAGCAGCGACCGTGCAACTTTCCCGCCGGATGTGACTGCGTTTGTTTGGGGGCAAGCCAGGAATAGCGCGAACTCCGCCGAAGCAAAGAGTGCACGACGAACAGCGAGTCCAAAGAAAGTCAGCGCGAACTTCGTCGCATGCGAGAGGATTCTCATGACCTCGCTGCTGACGTGTGCACGCTGTGATGCATCTACACTGATCATACGGATAGCTCAATATCATTCAGTAAGTATACTTCGGGATCCAACAGAACAGAGGCCACTGGCAACCAATGTATCATTGAAACGTGCCGCTTCGGGCCCATTCACTTCGTCTCCAAGGAACACCTAGCGCTTTTTGCTCCAAAACGTTTTAAAGACTTGCAAATAAATTGAACGCATCGGCTGGCTGAATAGTAGCAGAGAAGCCACAAAATATCGAGACGTTCAACATCTTTTATTTTTCGCATTCACTCCGAGTGTGTTGGCTTCTCCTTTGCCTCCAGAGCGCTGCGGTGAAGCACTACGCATGAAAGAGCACTACCATCCCAGTCGCGTTGCGCGATAGAAGCTAAGAACGGACGGGACCAACGTGCTAGAACATTTTCAAGAGTTGGAGTTTGTAACAAAGTACGCGATAACGCGAGTGCTAGAACTAAAAAAATAAAATTTTTGGGAGCATGGTGGTTTCCATTTTTCGACCCCGTGCTGGCCAAACTTTATGACTGTGCTACTTACTCCGATTTCGGAATCATCGTGAAACACGCCACAAGAGCACCATAACTCGCCGGCCACGTCATAAAATACCACCTGATGACACGCACAGATGTATGTGCGCCGGTGTGTGCGTGTCAGAACAGTGTGCTCTACCTATCTCACTCTCCCTTTTTCTGCAGCTGTTAATGTGTCCCATAACGACCACTGTATAGCCTCTACAAAAAAAAAATACTACAAGTGGGGACTATGCTGATTTGGCATCGAGGAATTTATCGAGGAATTCGCCTTGGGGCTCACCCAAGACAAATTCCTCGATTCCAAATCAGCATTAGCTCCGATCATAGTATTTTTCCGTAGTATGCTGATTATAATCCGACGCTCCGACCATACAAATTGTCTTCGCGGCTTATTCTCGCTCAAATAGTGGTAAGAGCGATTAGAGACCCAGGAGAAATTGTTTTGGACCAAACGCATGCACTATATTAATCTGCGTCGGACAGTTAATTGCGACAAGATGACCAAAGTTAGGTTGTCCAGGGTGCATAAATTTGTTACTCAAAGTATTTTTAATAAGGGAGCTATTGTTTCTGACGCTTTTACCCCTGGAACGCTTGAAATATTCACTCGCGCCTGCAATTCGTGCAGTAAAGTCCGCTGAAAGGAGCACGGAGCGATCGAAATAGTGAAAAAGAGAAAATCGACGAATTCACGCTTTGGGTCTTTGGTTCCCGGCTGAGGCGGCAGATGGCGCAAGCGGAGGCGCCAGCGAGCGGCCGAATGCTCCAATGGTTTGAGCAGCGGGACGCGCCCGTCTGAGGTAAACGGGAGGGAATCAATCCAGTGAGGTCTCGTTGTTCGACGAATGGTCATTTCCCCATTTCATAAACGAGCACGATGTCAATAGCGAAATATTCGTAGTGCAGTTCGCAAAGATTTTTTTTTTTTCGACTGGCGAAGTAAAGGGCAAATAGGAAAGAAAATCAAATGAAGTATACTAGCGCCACACAAAAGCGGAAAATGTTTAGCACGAAATATAAAAAAGTAAAAAACTGTCGGCATCATTTTATAGGCCACAAGAAAGCACACAACGTTACAACAAACCGCACAAACTTAGGTCCAATAAAAGGACAGATACGGGATTCCTTTCAAACAACCGTCGATCTGCAAACTATCATGATCTTGCTTTTTTTTTTTCGTTTTTGCCTCACTGTTTTTAATAAGGACAAAACGTTCATTTCCTTACAAGCTATTCTAACTCCTGGTCCAACATAAGTCGTTCCCCTCTCCTGTTTTGTCTATTGTTTTCCTGTTATCTATGCCCTGTGGCAAAATGGCGCAATAAAAAAAAATAAGCAAACAAATAAATAAATACTTGTTAATCCTGATAGAGGCTAGCACTGCATAGCACTGCACGTGTCCTTCTCGAGAGTATAAAAATAAAAAAACACATTTCAGACGAGCCCCCGTTTTCCATTGCTGCGCTGAGGCATGCAGTTGTTTTTGCCCGTGTTAGAAAGCCGTGCTAGAAAGCAGGCAGCTTTGCGGTCGTCGAGAAGAGACGTCATCCGTGCCTGCCAACGCTAACTTTGCCTCGAACCCTTGAAGCAGTACTCTCACGGGTTAACGTTGCATGCAGTCAGGGCGGTCGGCAGTCAAAAGAAATGTATTTCCATTTCTCTCACGTCGCCACGGGAACCCGCGTGGCCTCTATACAAACGCATCGGAATGTGCCACAAATTTACAGTATACATGTGCCGGGAATGCACAGCACGTCTGGTGTGCATACAGACGCAACACCGGTTACACAATGTCGCGATATTCGTCTCCAAGAGCCTCGTTAATGTCTCCGTTAACGACGCGGTTTTCAATCCCTCATGTCGTCACCTCGGAAAGGCCCTTTCAGACTAAGTCGCACGTGGCGGCTATTAAGATACAGCGCTTTGCTTGTTCCCTTTCTGTCTGGTCATTTGCATCTAAAGCGGAGTTGGTCCGAGACGCCCAACTGCTCCAAACAAAGCGCCTGACTACACGCCTTTCTTTCTCGCCTTCCGGCCGCTCCTTCTGTTCCCAGCTCCCACACAAACAGAATGAACAGAGTTGGACCCAAGCCACGCCCCTGGAGCTTATAAACAGTATGTTAGCGTGTATTATTATAGTGCATTGGTGGTATTAATACTAAAAAAAATTATGTGGAGGTTATTTGTATGCACTCTGGCTACAATTAGCTACATAAGTTATCCCGTAACATAGCCATTGTTTTACCGCAGGGTCCTAATCCTGAATGAGATCCTCGTCATGAAATATGTAAAACGGCCGCGCATTGATAGTGCGAATTCCGGTGTCTTCTGCTGTTTGCTCTCAGGGGCCTCTAATCAAGCTTAGTTAATGCCATTGCCAATCGAAACCTGCCGACATGTTCACTTCGTGTGTACGTGCCTCCGTTGTGCGCACTAGGAGACATGTTTGGAAGGAGGTCAACGTTGTCGCGTCTACCAAAATACACGATAAGCTGTGATGGCTGCTTTTACAAAATAATGAGAACTTTCTTTAGACGAGTAAAATTTGGTAACGGAGCGATTTACGATGTGAAAGCGAGTATATAAATCAGAACTGCGAGACGCACGTTTCTTCTTCAGGCTGTTAAAAAACAATACGCACACAGTTGGAATGTTGGTTCGGGAAAATACGTCGAAGTTGCGGACCGCGTGGAGTAATGCGCACGAACAAATAGTGCACTGCGCACATGTTGCCAAGTCTTGACGCACTGTCAGTACGCTTCAAAACTAGCTATGAATGTCGCTACTGACGGTGCTAGCGACGCTGTTGACGTTAAGACCGGCAGCGGCGAGTGCAACGTCGCCGTTGCACTAACAGCGCAAGCAAGGCCGCGTTAATAATCAGCTGGCCCGCTTTCAAGAGGAAGAAGCCTCCGCTTATGAAACCTCGCGCGCTCGCGAATTCACTTTCGTGTGACTTGAATGAACAGACGCGTGTTTTTATCGCGCAGCTATTACTCTATAAACGCAGCGCTTTACAGGCTATATTTTACACCGGCGCGCGCGCCGCTCGTGTACAAATAGTGCGCGGGGGTCGTTTGCGCGCCAGTAAATAGCGAATAGGGCCATTTACGTGCGTGGTAACTTCTGACATGCAGCCGCGGCGCAAGCAGGCGGGCCCTGTTTTTATGATGAGACGCTCTCGCGTTCCGCTTTCGACGGGACGGAAAAGAGCGGCCTCGACGTCGCAGACTCGGCAGAACGAGTCGAGGTGTCTTTGAACCGCCATCGAGGACACATCGCGCTCACATGTTCGTCTCCGCGAGGACCGGTGGCAAGGCGAGCGGGGAGACTTCGTGAGCGCGACGAGCTTGTCGCTTCGTCTCCAGATGGCGGTACGGGCTTTGTGCCCCCGCGAGTCGACGGTGCGTTCGGCGGCGGCCTACCCCGGTTTCGAGAAGGAGGAGGGTGTGTGGGGCTTGGGAGAGGGGTGTTCGGATCGAAGAACAAGCTGCTGCTGCTGCTGCTGTTTCTGCCGACGCCGCGAGGAGGGCGAGGGGGTTCGGAGAGGGGGCGCCCGCGGCAGCGGCGGCGGCGGCGGCAGCGAGGGCCCGGCTAGAAAACGAAAGCGGAGCCCGGCAGCAGAAAAGAGGGAGTCGCGCTCAAACAGTGATCATTGGGGAACGCGCCGGGATGCCGCGGCTCGCCGCCACGTCGTCGTGCCCGTGCTGTCGTCGCGCGCCGCCGCCTTGCCGGCCGCAGTCCGGCGGCTGCCCCCGAGTGCACGTGCGTGCGCGGCCGCGCTAGGCAATGCGCGCCCACCGCAGCGACGTGCCTTCGGCTGCGACGAGAAGAGACTCTGCGCCCGTGCCAGCAGCCATGGGCTGATGCCGACGCCGTGGCCGCGACGACACTCGCCGCTCGTGCGTTCGGGAAGACCGAAGAGCCAGAGAGCAGAACCCCCGCCCCGTCGTCGTCGTCGGGAGAGACAGCAAGCACTCGGAGTTCTGGACGGAGCCTGACCCGTCGGACGCTGTCGAGTTCCTCTTCCTCTTGGAGCCGTAGCGAAAACTTTGGAAAACCAGATCGACTTGGACAAGCCTCTTCAGCGCCACTTGTTTGGACACACCCGCGCGATCTTCAGCAGCCGCAACCCGTCCCAGCTCTACGTCGTCACGCCTAACGTGAGTGTGCCCATCCGTTCCTCTGTTGCTTTTTTTTTTTTTTTAAGCACCGCATATCGGTGCCTCTTCAGTACCATTTTCTTTGGTGAGTCGCGCACGGTGACCACGAGCAGGACCTAGAAGCGCCGTGCCGCGACCCGTTCGGGCCGGCGGCGTCCGCGAGATCGTCCGGCCGGCCGGCCTGTCCGGCGGCCGATATTTACGAGAACGGCAGCTCCGCTTTTTAGGGCCTTTACGACAGCCTCTCTTGGCAAGCGCGGGCTCGCGGCGGCGCGGGCCCTTCGGGAACCGTCGGTGCGGTTTTAAAGATGGCCGGATAAATACACGCTGTCGGCGTCATTATACGGCTTGGCTGCCGTAATTTATACGCGCCCATAAAACGGACGCTTCCTGCTTTATTTGCCGCCGCGCTGCGACAAGCAGCGCCCGAAGCGAAGAGACACCGGGTCTGACGGGTATCGACGCCGTTTATCGGTCGCTTGCCGTTATATCACCCGTCTCTTCAGAATCGAGCTAATTGTTGACAGCCAATGTCGAGGAAGTATTGCGCTCGAAATAAATCTACCATTTTTTTCTTCATGCGTTTCATTCATTCATTCATTCATACATTCGTTGAATATGTTGGTGTTATGACTTATCGCGCGTGAACCTTTCCGAAGACTTCAATGAAGCTTCTTTGACATAATACGTCGGCGCATTATGTCGTGTTGACCAGCAAGTGCAGTTATCCACTTTTCATAGCGGCATGTCTCGCGTGGCGCCAAATGAGTTTTTTTTTTTTTAACGGTACACTGTTAGCGCACACCACTACATGATGTTAACGGCGATTATTTAGTGGACCATTCCGTAATCACAGCGTACGCTTTCTTTCACAGCTAATTAACCCGAGAGTGTCTTCTGTCAATCCTGTGTAGCACCGCTGTATACATTGTATGCGTTCGTTGAAGCGACCAGTGGTCGCGACGTATGCCTTTACTGCAGCATTAGCTAAGCAGATAAAAGCTTCGTACCGGTGATACTACTCAAGTGTAAAATATTTAGCAGCAATAGCGTGCTGATTCGTTTTAGAGCGTCACTGAGACTAATTTTTTCTTGTTGTTCCCAGAGTATTGTACGCTGGAGCCATTGTTAGTCACGTTAGTACGCAAAAGATCTATATATAGAATACCAAATTTTTGTTGTGCGCGCAGTCGAGAGCCCGCTCTTTGAGAATACAATCAAATCGATTCCAGCACAATAGTATATGCTTTAGACTTTCCCTAAAGCGTGCCGTAACAGTAAGTGCGCGAGCCATATAAATTATGGCTTATACAACAGCCTCGCAGAACTTGCCAGTCTCTCAATAAAGCAGCTTTACAACGCTCTTGAATTGCTCATGGTACTAAAGAAAGCGCCAAGTTTGTAAAAACAATAATGATAGTAAAAGCTACCATAACAAATAACCTCGAGCAATTAGCGAGCGTTTGTGTGATGAACAGCGCCCGATGACGTCACACGCCAGTGCGGGGAGGGGAGGTCAGTGACAAACCTCTGACGTCGTCCGCCGATGAACCCTTCGTCCGGAAGTGCTATAGGCCCAGTGACCTGGTCATCAACTTCAGCGGCGGGGTTTAATTGCTCTGTTTACGGGAGAATTGAGTGCGCGAATGTGGGCAAGATGCGAACGCCGGTGCGACGCGGGGTTTATTGGCATCGCGGCGCGGACAAAAACATCTGGATCGTCGGCATGCTGAATGTGTGTGCGTGCGTGCGGATGTCAAATTAAATTCCGCGCGGAGGTCGCTCCTGCGTTATCGGCGAGCTCCGCTTCCGGTGATCATCATTCGGGCTTGCAGGATGGAATCGGTGTGCGATCGCGCACTCGTTTGTAAGCTCTCATGCCGGAATATAGATATGTTCTCGAGACGGGATGTTTTGTTCCATGTTCTTCGTTTGCACTGATCTAAGGCCATTGGACGCTACGCCGGTCTGTAAGGATGCATCTGTCTTCATAATTGAACGATGAATAATAACCACGCGTTGAATCTAATTATCAGTCAGCTTCGGATATACTGCACCTTGCCATTGTTATAGTTCTGTCGTGTCTTGCCGACAAGCGAAACATCAAAGCAATCATGCAGTGGCAGTTAGTTCTTGCAGTGTTATCAAACGTATCACTATCTTTCAAGCACGTGCTCTTTACTCCCGACTCATTTTTGGCTGCATAATGTGGTAACTTGCATCCCTATAAAGGTATTGTTCACACCTATAACAACGCCGCTGTTCCTCAGCTGGCCGGGTTACGTTTCTGGATATTGTGGACGAGCAAAGCTTGTTCCTCGCAATGACCCCTTCTTTTCATTTAGCGAAAGCCTAATGGCTCGCTCACTAAAGGCTGCGAAATAATTTACGCCGTTTAACAGCATTATAACAGTGGCAAATCCAGTGGCACCAGTAATTTGAGCAGTTATCAGCACATCAGGCTTGCTGTAAGGGACAGGAGGGAGCTGTTTATGGCGGCCATTAAGCACTCCTTATGGGCTGTATATTCGGGCAGTTATTCGGTGGGTATTAATAAACGCTGCTACCCATATCGTGCGACCATCGTGGTAGTTTTTGCCACGAATTACGCTTGTACAAAGACGTAATCGGCTTTTACGAAAAAAATTCGATTATGGGGTATAGCGAGCATATTGGTGCAACTACGCAAAATCGGGAAGAATTATGACTAATTACATTTGTATACATGGTTGCTAGCTGTGACCAAAGCTTTCTGCCTTTTTTTTATGTTTTCCCGCCATTTAATAGCAAAACCGTGCACGCAGCTATTAACAATGGATATATCTTCTTGCGCTACGAGCTTAATTGCTGCGTGGGGTTCCGTACATAAAAGCGTCTGCGCGCCTATACAGGCCATTAACAGACGCCAATATATGAGCATCTGCGTACAATGGCGCATCGCTGTTCTTTAGCCATCTGAAAAAAAGTTGTGATTCGAAGTTGCGAAACGTGTCTTTTACGGATACATCGACTCAAGCAAAGGCACAACGTTTGCCAAAAAAGATTTACCACTTCCTCCTAAAGAATGTTGAGAGAAGCGCGAAAGCTTTCCCACGTGAAAACTGCGTCATAAGTACGGCAGAACCTTCGTTAAAAGTACGTCCGATCGATCAAACCTTCAAAGACTCAAATCGCAAACGAAGAACCAAAAACCAATGCGGCAATTTTTCGCGCACTATGGTAAACGCATCTATAGAACGATGCACATGTATACGGACACGTAATTTGGGAGATGAAGGTATATACTGTTGTGCTCCTTCTTCATGACCTATGCGTGTATTGTCTTATCTAGAGCCGTTCCTTCTTGGCGATTTTCAAGCAACCGTTTTTACAGAACGCAAGCCCGCTTTCACGCACGCCTCGTGTGTCCAGAGATCTTATCAGATCTTTTCGGTCGACCAACCGGCCTATGGGGAAATGCATTAGTTTTCTGACAGGACGCCTACGGTTCCACTTACAAAAAACGTTAGAAGCTTAGCCTGCAAAGTGGCCAACAGCACGAGGTGCGGACCGTATGACGTCAACCTCACCCTCGCCACTCGAGAGGTCGGGCACTGCGACCGGCTGATTGAGTGCCGTGTGAGTTTTTGGTACCTCTAACCTCAACTGACGAGTCCGAGGTTGCACGAAACCGCAGCTGCGGTGTGGTTTTAGATGTTTGCAACACTTAAGGACGAAATTTCAGTTAGCTATTCACCTTATTGTACATATAGGATTTTCAGAACGCTATGTATACAGTAAAAGGGCTATGAAGGCGAAATACACAGTTATTTCATTTAAAAGAACTGGCCTCTGGTAACTCATTCAGCTCCATTTCCGCCCCACAAAGTACGCTGTTTTGGAACAGCGTACAAGGAAACCTTGAAACAAAGAAGCATTGGAACAAAGAACTCCGTTCAAAAATGCAAACATCTATTTTGCCTTCATGGTGCCTTTAACTATCTAAGACATAGTGGTTATTGCATTCCTCTTCATGCCGCAGAAGAACCGCCCGGCTAAACGCTATAGTCTGAAATCCTGCACGTACACTTAGCAAGACGCGCCAAAATATTTCCTTGCAGTTATACACGTGGTGTAGGTGCATTAATCGTATAGATATTCCTCGTGAGACAGATCTACAATAGATGCTTCTATATAGGACACAGCCGCGTGGTGAGTTTGTCTGCGCTTGCGCTGAGAGAGGGATGCCGGGTGTGCCCGGAATGCCTGTACAGAACCATATATGTGCACTCTTTTGAACCTCTCGGATGGATTCCACATGTACATGTATAGCCAATGATATATAGCATGCCTCTTCGTTTCGCGGCTAGTCCTCTCCTTGCGCGAATATTCATTGCCACAATTATCCATGCATCCCTCGCAGCGTATCTCTCCGATCGGCCGTCCGACGGCTGCACATGCCGGCCCCACTGGCTAGACTGAGACGTTCCTTGCACTCCTGCCATGCATTCTTCCTTAGTAGCTCTTTAACATTCTTCGCGGTCTACCCGCTCATTATACTACGCTCGGCGCAAAGCTCATTTCTGTACTTTCTTTTCTTTTACCATCTCGCATGCCCAGTCCTTCTGCCGCCTGGTACGCTTGCTCGCTCCTGTATACATATCGATATATATACACGCACGCGCTGTTTTTTCACGGCGGGTCGCATGGGCAAAGAAAAAGGTCACCGTCTTTGAGACGGAACGTGCGGGGCTGTCTGTTTCGGCGATAGTCATCTAACGCTATAAACACAACGACTTTCCAGATCGCCTCCTCGGCTTCCGCTTGTCCGCTTCTGGTTGTTGCCTTTCGACAACGAAGGCTTAAACGACGCGTCTCTCGTGCTTTTATTTGAATGCCCGTGTTGTTTTTTCTTTTCGGCTTCTCTCCCAACCCCTTGTCTCCTTTACTGCCCCTCCTTCCCAAGCGATGCGCTCTGGTAGCCTGTGTTGTCCTCTATGCGCGACTGAATGCGGATCAACGTCGAGTGAGTTAATAGCTTGTTCTCATTAGCCCACGTGTCGCTCGACTGGTGCTCGAAACAAAACAAAACGAGTGTTCGCTCGTGATGGCCTGGATGACATCTTCATTTCGCTTATGCACGTCTGCAGGCGGCAGCCGTTCGTGCCAAAGCGGGTTCATTCAGCTAACCGCAGTTTAGGCATTCTTTGAGCTGTTAAGGTCGACTGCATGCTTGCACACGCTTCGTTGGGGACTGCAGCTGTGTTACTCGAGCATCAGACATTGATAAAGCACGCAGACATACAGCGAACGCTTTTGACGAGGACACCTGCCTTGATTGGGCCGCAGTTCCTTTGTCACACGAGGTCAGAACACGTGATGCCCTGGTACTCGAAGGCCACCGCATGGTTCAGACCCGCTCCGGAAGCTTCCTGCGGCGTTTCGTTTGTTTTCGTTCTAATATTCATCAATATTCATCAATGCATCGCGTTGACGCCTGCGACTTCTTGCGACCGTCTGTGAAAGAGATAGGAATCCCAGAAGTGGCGTCATAGCTTAGCAATTGTGAGTGAGAGAGGCGACAAGCCGTATCGATCTGGTCCCCTTATGAGTCCGGGCGTCGCGGGTGTCCACGAAGACGTATACACGTGTTTAGACGTACACAAGAAGAAAGACGAGCAACCGCTTAACAGACTTCACCATCAGCGCCAGTGGTCTTCATGCGCTCGGGAATGAAGGTGTCTCCTCCCGGCTGCGTCTGTGTTCGGCCCCTCAAAGGGATATACACGGCTGTCGCATCATCACCACCATCCTATCTAAGCCCACTGCAGGGCAAAGGCTTCTCCCATTAATCTCAAATTACCCCGGTCCTACATGAGCTAACTGCGACCAATTTATCCCCGCAAACTTCTTGATCTCATCATTCTGCCGCCCCTTACCATGCTTTCCTTCTCTAGGGATCCACTCTGTTACCCTCCATGACGAACGGTTATCTTGCCTTCGCATTGCATGCCCTGCCCACGTCCATTTCTTTTTCTTAATTTCTACTAATTTCAATGACCCACTCCGCTCTCTTCTTGTCCCTTAATGTTACACCTATCATCTTCCGCTCAATTGCCCTCTGCAGTCGTCCTCAATTTAAGTTGAACCCTCTTAGTGAGCCATAAGCCGCTGTAAATCAGACGCGGGGAACAGAGCCGCTTCGCTCATGTCTCGGTGGTTCCACTTATCGACAGTGCCATTGAAGACCGTGTTTAACAGTCGCTTCTGCCGCGTGCTCCCCCTTCTCCCTTCTCTATTATGTACCTGGAGCAGCTTGCGAGACCTTTCTTTTTCCTTTTTCGGAACTGCTTGTCTTTCATGCTTGCGTATGCGGACGGGCTTGCAGCAGGTGCGATGTCTGCGCACGTTCGATCGTGCGTGCATGTGCCACCCCACCGTGCTGTGGCGGCCGCGTATGGAACGTCTCCGAATGCACTCTCAAGGCGGTTACCGCCAACGTGCAGCAGGTTCACGCGCATATATAGGCGAAAAGCGTGCATCACTTCTAGTAGCCATCGATTTAGATTGCATGAAAGGCGATTCTGCGAGAAACCCCTTGTCACGCGGCGTGCCCTCCAAAACTAACTTCACAAAGAACGGGGAGAATACAAGACAGGAAACATTACAAACACGCTACACGCGTGTCACGTGTGTCTGTAGTTTATTTTCGATCTTTTTATTGTGCTTTGTGTAGCGCGTTATTGAAGCACGAAAGAAGGCGAAAAGGAACGCGAAATGAAGGGGGGACACGCAAGGGCTTCACTTCTTCCTTTTCTTCCTTTCGTTAAATAAGCGTGCACAAAGGACTGGTTATCGAGGAGTCTTGCCTTGGAGCCGCGGCACGAACTAACCCAACCTTCCGTTTTGACGTGCCCTCATACGTCAACTGTTACTTTGTAGCTGCTTGGGGGTATTGTTCTCTAATCCGACTCCGGGAAGGCGTTCTGTGTCCGTATGCGAAAGCTATCTCAAGAAGTGAGCTCGTAAATGTAGCCTTAGTTGAGAGTGGCTTCCCGGGGCACTAACCCAACTAACAATATTGTAGCTATTTCCATGTGTTCTGCCATTGGTTGCTATAGTGCGAGGGTTTCATTTCGCCCTGCTTTTTCTTTTTTGAACATGAACAGGAACGAGAAATGAAGGAAGGGCATAGAAGAACTTTATTTGTTTATTCATTTTTTAACTTGTTTTCTTTCGTTCAATAAGGTCGCAGAAGGGACTGGTTATCAAGCCGTGTCGCCTTGGAGCCATGGCTCGGTCTAAGCCAACCTTCTGTTCGTACGTGCCCACGCTGGAAGCGCATTCTGTCTGTGAGAAAGCTATGCAAAATAAGACGCGAGCTCGTAAATGTAACCCTTTTAGAGTGGCCTCATCCGGCAATTGTCAAATTGAGAGTTTATAGCTCCACCATGGTTTCTGTCACGGGTTCGTATAATGGGAGGTTTCCTTTCATTATACATATGCGATATCACAGTCTATTATATATTTACATATGCATACATATATACATTGCAGATTATACATATGCATACATATACATATTGCGCATTATAAATATTCCATTACACATATGCCATACAAATTCGCAACATTCTCTAGTCAGTGGAAATCGGATTAACCGTCTCTCCGTATACGTCCAACAAACTGAGGTGGCCTCTAATATTATCGCGTCCTCCGCGGTACACGTCGTAGGAATACCGAGAGGATGTTCCGCGTCCTGAGCCCCAAATCTGAATTTCCCGCTTCACACAAAGCAACGAGATAAAGCGCGCGAACCCGCATGGCGTGCAAATGCCAAATCGCGCGCACTTGACGTCCCTCAATCACACGTTGCACTCACATCTGTACGACGAGCGCGGCGCCGCGCGAGGAGTCTGTATACGTGTACACAACGCGCATCGCAACGTGTGGAGGGCGTACATCCCCACTGAATGCATCTATCCGTTTATACTACGCAGAGACTGCGGTCAGCCAGTCTCTATTGCGGACCTATTACGTATAAACAGGCCATCAAGCGCCTTCCCATTACTTTCTTTCTCTTCCACGGATACGGAGAGCGTCGGGCCAGCGCTTCGGCGTCGTCCGGCGTACGTTTTACGCGTTTCTGTTACAAGACATAAAATGTGTCGGGTCCGATTATACGGCTTGATAACGCGGTATGCCGCCGCCCGTATGTATCGAGCCGTGTGGCGCTGTTTCCTATACGTGTGACATACAAGCTGTGCGTCGCGGCCAGTTTTATACCTCCCGCTCTTCTGGCGGAGTCCGATTAAAGGGCACTCAAGGGACGACCTTGCACGCCCTCCCCCGTCGCCATTTTTGGACTCGCTTTGTTCGCAACTTTTGCGTTCGGCGGCGTCTGTGCAGCGAGGGATGCTCTGGTGTCCTGTATTATTATGCTCGCGTGCCCTGCTTATGGTCGCGGGGAGCCCCGCCCGAAGATGAATTTATTATCAGCCGAGTTATTAATCGAATTGTTGGACGAATGAAACCGAAACTGAGGCCGGGCTGATTTTGCAGGATACGTCTTCCTTTTAGCGCGCAGACTGCAACAGTTGGGGCGGTGTGGTGGTCAACAAAACGACGGGAACCGGTTGGAGATTGCTGATTCGTGTGCGGCCCGTTTATGTACGATTGATCGTGCACTTTAGGCAACCAATCACGTAGTGCAGCTTCACCACGATGCATTCGAAGCACCAATCCATGCCGCCAACAAAGTTAATTTGGCGAATGACAACAGCTTGCATGCAGTTTAACTAAACTAAAGAATGTGATCCGCACTGTTGTACTACACAACACAGAAGGCCACGCTTCCAGTGCGTGGTGCCGAACTTTTGTGTCCAGTCGTATGCGCCCCACATCGTCCTTCGCCTCAGTTCCAGTGTTTTCTGCGTGGATTGGTCCCTCTAGTGCAAAGTGGTGAAGCTGAACCACAGGATTGTCTTAGAGCGCGTGAACGCAACGTGGGAGTAACCAAAAAAAAAGTATTTCTTCGGTTATTTGGGAGGATTTGAAGCTCGCTTCGAGGGCAATTTCGAATCTGTACAAGTGGGGTTGCATGGTTCTCTTGCCCCCGATTTTGGTGTCTGTAATGCAGTGGAGTATATACGTGATTGTCGACGTCAGTACGTCATCAAGTCTCAAAGCGGTGGGATGTTTGCCTATTGAAGCGTACGGAGCGAACATAAGTGTTCAGTTCCTTGTTGTTTCCTTAGCTAATCGCCATCCCATCCCGCGCTAGAACTGTGTTCTTCGGGGAGCGCAAAGTTGACGCGCATGTAGCGGCTCAAAATTTTGGCTGTTTTACATGACCGAAGGGAGAGATACTCTCTCAGGTAATGGCCCGTAGTCTAGCCAAGAGAGAGAGAGAGAGAGAGAGAGAGAGAGAGAGAGAGAGAGCATTTATTGTAGTAATGAGCAGGATGATGTTCTTAGGGCGGGATAAGAACTTTAGTGACCATTTGTAATGCCATCGGACCTTTGATAGCCTCAACTGCATGGTTGCGATTGCCGTTGTGTGTTGGCACTTACTGTGGTGTATACGCTTACCCTTACACGGACGGCCTTCTCCGTTCACCCTGCACCTGCAGGTCCGGCGTGCCCCTCTTCGTCGCCGTAAGCGCAGCGAGCGATGAACGGCGGCGTCGGCGGCACCAGCAGCCTGTACGAGGAGAGCCGCTCGAGCCTCGAGGCGCCCCAGCCGCTGCACATCCCGGCCAAGCGGCTCGCGTACGGCCAGGCGGACTGCGGCAGCAGCGACCCCATGGCCGCCGCCGGAGGCGTCATCCGACAGTCGCCGTGGGCCTCGCCCTGGCCGGGCGCCGACGCCTTCGACGCGCCGCACCACGCCGCCGCCTACCAGCAGGGCATGCGGGACTCGGCCAGCTACTTCTACCCGGCCGCCGACCGCAAGCCGTTCAACCTGTGGCCCGCGGCCGCCAAGGGCTACGAGCTGGGCCCCTCGGCCGCCGACGCGTGCCAGGCGTACTCGCAGGCCTGGTGCCCGTACCCGGCGGCCGCGTACCCGGCTCCGCAGGCGGCCCGCGTCGTCGAGCCCGCGTACCTGCAAGCGGCCGAAGAGCAGCACCGAGTGGTCGCCGCGCCCCCGCAGCCTCCGCCGCCGCCGCCGCACCCGGCGCCGCCCCCGCCCCGGAGTGATGCCTTCTCGGCGTACTCCGACGGCGGCTACGGCCTCAGGGCGGCCGCCGCTGCGGAGGCCCACGGCCCGCCGCCCTACGTGCCCGTCAGCACGGGTGAGTCGCTCCTCTTCCGATCCTCTCCAGGTAGTCACGGACAGCCCCAAGAAGTGCTGGTGTCCCACTGCATTGCTTGAGAAAGAGGCGTGGGGAGACAGCGGTAGTATACAGTGACGACCCAGGTCATCGTGTAATAAGAATGACGGACTACTGCTGGACCATCCGTCTGCCGGACTTGCAAAAGAAACAGGGGAAGACAAAAGATCCGACGGAGGCGGAAAATACGAAAATGCGGGTGCGAAGGATGGACGCGGAAAACACGCCAGAGGACTGGCTGGAAATCTCTTGGAGAGGCCTTTGTCGTCCGGTGGTTTCAAACGCGGGGGGTTGTGGTGATGATGAATCGGCCAGTAGCACGTGACCCTCTCTTTCACAATGTGGCAGAGCACCACGTCATGGGATGAATGCACAGGGCTGTATGCACTTAGCCATATACGAGTCTGAAACCAATTCCACCATACCCTACTGCAGACCGGGGCTTCAAGCGAGGTTCCTTTACTTGACCCCGGGAGCAGGGCTTTTGCAGTCTGTGCATGACGGGCATTTGATTTGAGCCGGAACCGCCATTTGACACGCAGGTTCCGCCTCGCTTACAAAAACCTAGATTCACAACACAAGGTTGTGATGCCTGGACAGTCGTGGTTGCAACCCCTTTTTTCTGCGGCGGGCGTTTATCCACAGCATCTGTTCAATGGGAAGCCGGTTAACGTTCTTCTCCCAGATACGTTGAAGACTACTCAGTGTGCAGTGGGTATCGCCCCCATAGACACGCGTGCGCGCACGCACAAAAGCCTATTTGTGTCCATTGCAAGACGAAGGCCTCTCCAATAGACCATGGGAGGTGTTGGCCGATCACTGTACCCCAGCGTATATCCAGACCTTTTTCTGGTGAGAGAGTATTTTGTTTATGTCCCGGTACCATTGTTAGTATGGTGGTACCTAGTGTAGCCTCACTTAGTATCCGATGAAGTTATTTCTATCGAACGAGGCAGTACTCTGGACCTAATGATGGCCATTAACTGCACAGAATTTTCAAGATATTCAGGGACGGATTAAAGGGCACAGTGAGCTCCGCTCCCGGATAACTGAAAAACATATTAAGGACAGAGATGACTGTAAAGGGACAAACATTTCTCCACCAAATACTGAGTATTGCCCCAAGTATATATTGTCCCAATCGCGTGTGGCTGCAACTTCAGGCGACTTGCGTTCTGTGCTGTCTGGCTCTCCATGCGGATTCGGAGTGCCATCGCCGAACCAGTCGTACCTGTAATCGCCTCCTTTCTGAGGTCCTTCGTCGGTTAACTTGAGGAGTCTGTGGGTGAGGGCGTAGGGGGAGAGCAAGGCTTTTACCATGGTAAACCTGCGAAAACACAATGACATTTGCACGTGAATTTGGGGACGAAGTGTTCATTCCGTAATTCGCGTTTAGCATTCATGCTACAAAGCGCCGGCTCAAATCGTTTTCTTACTTTTGTTCGATGAATGCAGGACGTGTAGGATAAAAAAATCTGCGCAGTCATAGGCATGACTATTGTGACAAGGCTCCACGATGCACGCAAATAGGGTAGTGTTATATTTCGAAATAACTTGCGCAAAACTTGTTCCTTTGCAGACGTTTGGTGATATCGTGCCTTTTCAGAAGGACTTAAAATGATGTCGTTTCGAGTGATGTCATCTCGGGAACATTTTTAAAGACTATAGTCTTTCTTGGGCTACTTGAACGCCAAAGTTTTGGTCTGTCTGTACGTCTGCCTGTCTATCCCCCGATTGAGCGGCCCTGCCAATAGTACAAAGAATTACTTAACGAGACGTTTACGTAGACAAAACATTTCCAAAGAAATAAATCGTGTGACAATGTTCAACATTCTCGAGCAAGAAGGAAAACATTAGGCCTATTTGGGGCAAGACATCACTGCATGAGGGATATTTGCATTGGTATTTTAATTAGCAATGCATGAATGCCTGATTTTTGCGATACAAAATAAGAGAAATACGCCTTGAAAAAAAAAAAAAAATGCTGTGATCTCAAAATACAGAAGGCGCTCGCAGCGCCCCCTTGTGGGAGTGGTACACGTTCAACAATAACAAAGGGTTTCGGTAGATGGCGCGAGCTGTGGAACGCAGCTAAATTGAATTGACTTAAGTAAACCCCCACTGCGTTTTTATGGTGGGAAGAGCGAGACGGGAGGGGAAGAGCGGGAGGAGTGGGCGGGAAAAAAATTGGGCCCATCTCCCCGCGAGGGGGACTCGAGTAAATGCGTCGCATAGGGGGTGGGTGTATTGCGTTAACGTTTTGTGTTTGGGGAGTTGGTGTTAGTGAATGCGTTGTATCAGCAGCTTCTTGACGTAGTTTGAATGAGTCAAGGATATAAGGCGCGTTCGTAGCCTCCCATTCTGTGTCGACTTTCTGGCGCAGTGGGTAGAGCACCATGTACATTGCGTTCCGCCCGCAGGGTCGAGGGATCGAAACCAGGCGCCGGATAGTATTTTTTTTATATA
The DNA here is from genome assembly GCF_048455015.1 of Haemaphysalis longicornis. Classification (NCBI taxonomy): domain Eukaryota; kingdom Metazoa; phylum Arthropoda; class Arachnida; order Ixodida; family Ixodidae; genus Haemaphysalis; species Haemaphysalis longicornis. The sequence continues at coordinate 72,565,944 of NW_027526361.1, read as the reverse complement.
GTGTAGGGGGAGGGATGCGGACAACGACGGTGCGGACTACGACTACGGACATCAACGCGGGTGACATCGTGAGTTACTGAAATGCTCAGCATTTAAAAGAAAGGCGTTTACGTGGCAGTTGCGGCAGAAGACTATCGTCTTTCAACGACATTTGCAGCGAAGTGAGCAGATACGCTGTCATTCTTGCTATGTATTCCAAAGCACCCTGCACAAGTTTTTTTTTCCCTGAATATGTGCCTGTGTATACAATTCAGTGTGTGCCTCCTTTCCAATATTCGTGCAAGGAATTTCACTTCATTATTAGTGCTAAGAACATTAAACGTTCGTGGGAAGATTTCTGCGCGGAATGATAGACACGCAGTAGGATAGATCCGTTCGTAACAGTATCGGAAATGTCGAAAACTGGCTAAAAGTTTTTATGTGCGGGAAATGTTATGTGGGCATCAGTAAAGTGTCTGTATGACGTTTACAAGACGTCTATATGAAAGACGTTTACAAGACGCTTACAAGACGTCTTGCAAGCAAGACGTCTATGCGTGCTCTGAGCACTGAAATAGTGAATAAGAAAAATGGCGTTTTAGACGCAGGCGAGAAAATCGTTAATAGAGACTTAAGTAATGCGGCAAGCGTTAAACCCACGCCACGCACCTCTCGGTCTGCGTGTCGTCATGCAAAGGGTGCCCAGTACGACTTTCTATTACGGTGTACACGCTCATCGATATGCGGCGCCTAACGCGCTTGTCGTAACTCCTCCTTCTCGCGCCGCTAAAGTCCTCTCAGCACTCGGCGCTAATGCGCGACGCCGTTGCACAACTCCACGGAGTCTCACCTTTGTCCGGCTCGGCACACGACGACGGCGGGTTGCGTGGAAAAGTTGCGCCGCGTCGAATGCAAATCATCCGCGGCAAATCCTTCCTTCTTCAGCCGGCCTCGCGTAATTGTCGGGCGCGCGTTGGCGGTGGACAAACATGGACAGGGAAAAACCTCGGAGGGACCGTGACGGACATTTGTGGGTACGCTTAGAGCACGTGGCGGTGCGCATGCGTGGTTTGTTCTCATTACCAGGAATTCTTTTGTGCCGGTTCGGTGTGAGCAAAAGTGACGTGGGTGGGGGCTATACAGTGTCAAAAGGCAAACATTTCACGGCGAACCAACACTCTTAATCTGGTTCCATATAAGTTCCAGTTAAAAAGGGTGATCCATATATTTTATGTGGATCCGAACGAAAGAATAACTGGAACGAGGCATATAGGTGGATCTTATCTGGAACCGTCAGCTTGTTTTCTTTATGTTCGTGGTTTTTATCTGGAACCAAAGAAATGGGGTCATGCGATGTCGGCGGTTCCGGTTACTGTTCCACTTATGTCCCAGTAAACGATTGGGGAAAGTGCGTTTGTATATTTTTTGCTCGTGTCTTGTTCCACATAACTCGTGCACGGCAGTGAAGTGTGCACTCTTTCATGCATCAACTGGAACAATGAACCGCATATATATTAGGTGCTTCTTGACCCAAGATGTACGTGCGCGTTTAATATACACGCGCACACCACACATAAAATTTAATGAACTTCGCCGACATCTATGAAACTGCCTTGCAGCAGTTAACTTTCATAATACGGCTAAGCTGTAGTTTTAGTGATGTCCTTTGACAGAAAACGAAATCCCACTTTTTTGTCAACGCCGTACAAAGCATTAGAAATGTCGAGAGGAGGATATCTTAGGCAAAAGAAGAAATTGCAGGAACCCATTTCCAGGTGTTCTGCGGCACCCAAACCGCTTTCGTGAACATCGTATTTTTCTAATTTGAGGCATCAAGTACAAAATCACCAGTGACTTCAATATGAGAAGGACTAAACGTCTTCCCTTTCCCCATATGCCGTTCGGGCAAAGCCATAGCTGCTATAGCGCTGAAGAATTCGTGGTGCTTTTCTGAACATCTTCATTACGAAATACTTGTTGAGGCCATTACATTTTATGTATTTGGTTTACAAAGCTTCGCAGAAATGGCAGTTTTTGTTCAACACTAAGTCATCATCTCGCTGTGGTGTAGTACGCGCTCAATGGTACTTAGTCCACGTTACTTATGTTGTGATGGGGTACATACATAATGGTAACCGACTGCGTCGCATTTTACACCACACACATCATGCTACGCATGCAGTTATATGCTTAGAAGTCAGTTTTTGTATTTTGTCTCGTCCCGGCTAGTAATTTTCACAAGCAAAAACGAAAGCATCTTTGCAGGAGGAGAATGACACAAAACCCGGAGAACTAAATCTGCCCCGCAGCATCTGCCTTACATTCTATATATGTATACTGAAATGGCATTCTTATTTCAAATTAGCATTGCAGTATCGCGAAAATTCGCAGTGTTACCTTATTGTTGTTACTTGCCGTAGCAATTCAAGTTCCCCGAATGACCTGCCTTCTCCTGCTGGTCCCCCCGTTGCTCTTTTCCTGCACTATTGTATGAAGAAAAACTGCTGGAAAACGGGCAGATGTATTATTACTCGCTAGCTAATTAGCTCTGCGCACTGTATTCACTATGCGGAAGTAGTTTTCTATAACGTGGGTATCAAAGAGCGTCGCAGTATATATTATTGGTATTGGAAAGACTTGTCAAGAGAAGGCAGTCAATAAAGTGGCGTCGTTTTGTTTTCACTGCAAAGAACGGAATAAAGCTGTCATCAAAGTTTATGCACACATACCGCACGCGCTCACGGACCGCGGATAGAAACAACTTTAGCCCAACTAACGTGTTAAATTGGCTTATATCTGAGCTCTTGTTCCAGCGTCAGAGCCGCGTAGACGTCCGCTTAGAGGCCTACTCCAATTTTCCGAAGCAAATATAAGCGATCAAGGGTGCCGAGCTTGTGATCTCTTCCGCGGACTGGTCACTGGCCACGGCGTGCATCGCCAAAGTAACGGAGGAAGAAAACGTTTGCCGAAACGATTACGAAACTCCCGCCACTTCAGTGCGGCATGGCGTGCGCATGCGTTGACAGCATGGAGGAAAGAATACAAGGCAGCGCCGCTTGCGTTGATGCATAGTATAGTGGGACGGCAACGGGTACAACGACGATGAGGCAAAAACGGGACTGCGCGAACACTTTTAACGACAGCAGCGCCCCTGCGTCTCAACGTTTACGGAAGCTAGTTTTTGTTCGTCCGCATGCAGTGCCACCAGTGGCCTTCTACAGCGGTTTTCTCGATTGCTCGCGTTATGCGCCTGATGTACTAAATGAATGTCGGTCAGACTGGCGGGAACGGTTACGAGTTTGGCTGTGGCGTGAAACTGCGGATTTCTTTATGTCCTCTGCCTGTATTTACTGTTCGACGAAGTGAAGTTTTGCCGGGAGGCGCAAAAAAGGTCAGTGCTGCTTATTTATGTTCTGGTAGCGGTTGTTGTTCTTTGACTTGTTCATCACTGCGTCCGATAAACGTGCCGCTCCGCTGCCTGTTCGATGCGAGAAACGTTTGCGACCGTTATTCACTAAAGCTTGTGTGTTTGTGGGTCGGAGTCGGCTTGACATTTCTGACTGCGTACGTTAGCTAGTGCTATTTAGAAAGTGGCTGGTGCGCGCATTTCTCGAGTCTGCATGTCCTCTTATGGTGTAGTGTTGCTTAGTTGTATATTGACGGTTGCTGTACCTGTCAGCGGTACTGAATCTTCTCGGGTTAGTCGCACGCTATTGTCTCACGTGCACACACTGCACAACATGTTTGTCGGAGCGTCTTCCGTGTTAATTGCGTTGTGTTGGTTTTCTGAGAGCCATAAATTTACTGTGCTAATCACGGTATTCCGCCTAATGTTGATGTGCGTTCAAGTAGTTGGCGGCAGCACTGCTTACGTTTATCTGTGCTGTGTGTGTAGTTGTTCCTTGTTTCTTCCAATGCCTTCGATGAATTCAGATGGTCTATTTGCACTATTCAACGTTAGTTGGCTCCCTGACGTGTAGTGAAATGCAAGGGAAAGTGGTTGTCTCAGCAGTAGCGTAGTAACAAAACGTTCCTTTTGTGGAAGGGAAGGCAGGTGGAAACACGCAGAAAGTGTGGTGCCGTTTCTATGCTGTCAATGTCAGTGGTATCCTGAGACCTCAGAATAATTACCCATAAAACTCACGTGTGGACTATTAGAAGTTTTAACGTCACAAAGTAAGTTTAAAATAATCAATTCCTGCCATTTTATGCTATCAATGTCAGTGGCAGCTCGAGAGTTGGAATAATTTTCAAAACGCTCGGGTGCAAAGTTGTTCCATCATGATGTGTACCAAACATTAATCCATTTCTGTTCTCCTTTGAACGTAGAAATTATACTGCAAAAGCAGATTGCTACATTCTGTATTCATACTCTATGACATGTTCAGAAAGAGTATATGGCTGACTGTGGAGACATTTGGCCCTCCACTGATAGGTTGTGACAAATGTTTTTGTTCCTCTGCAAAAAAAAATGAAAACAAATTATTTCCTTTCTTTACATGCTCCTGCGAAGTCATGGCTGTGGCATTCACTGGCTGAAGACATCTTTTGCATGCTGAAGGGTCGTCGGGGAGAGTCACAAAAGAGTACTTTTTTGAGTTGTGCATATTGTGCAGATATTCACCAGTTCGCATAGACCAAGGACAGGTGAGCTTAAAGTATGTTCAAATATTTGATATCTCGAATTGTTGAGCAAGAAAAGATTACCAGGGCTTCCGCTGTAAAAAAGACATACTTTCGTCGAACGAATCAGACATTGTTCAATATTTTCTCGTGCTCCCTTTATTCTCTTTTTTATTTATTTATTCTCTGATATTTTGTTCTCTGATAATTTATTCCCTGATATTTTTGTACTGTTTATTTTCTAGGCAGAAGGGCGAAGATAGACCTAAAACAGTGGTACAAGGAATGCATATGGCCATTTGAATTGTATTTGGACCCCTTCTTGGAAGTGTATCATCAGAAGGCAACACATTAAAGCTCTTGCACGGGGTGAAATCATTGCATTCTACAAGTAAGTACGCACTGCCATTTTTGGGTCTTTCATGGCGCGTTTTTAGGTAGTTTCTTTATAACTAATGGTTTGAAATTTCTTTTCAGTGACAGCTTGGCCTGTGGCTCAAGGTGATAGTAGGAGCTTTTCGGAACACGTTAGCGAAACTTTCCTGGAAGTGCACTTTGAGACGGCCCTGGCAGAAACAACCGGGTCCTACTTTTGGTTGGGTAAGCTGACATTTTGTTTTTGCGAGACTAAATTTCTGGGTCTGTTCGTCCTAATAAAATCGCAGAGTTAAAAAGTTATCGTGAACGCCAATATTGGCCATTGTCTTCACATTCCGCCTATTACGGATGCTCCAACAGTGGCAAAAAAAAAACACTATTTTGTATTTTTTTTTGTAAATATTTAGCCTTTACACCTTGAGAGTTGTTGTCGTGATTTGCCTGCACCACGGACACGCCCAATGTGATTGCTGCTACAACAATACGGTGGCAACTGACGATTTAAATTTCCCGCTTTTAATACGCCCGTAGCACCAATAATACTCACAAATACAGGCGTAGCATGAGTAATGCTTGCATTGGATTTTGACAGGTGGTTAAATAAGGGGTAATTTTTTAAGGGAATTGTTTAAACCACAGAAAGTGACGTCTGCAAGAAAATGTGCTATAGTTGCGATTTATAAGAAAATTGTGCAAAAGCCCAGTTCAGCATTAGTCAGCTCAACTTCTGCCTCGTACCACTACGAACCATGGAGGTAATACATATCGAGAGGGAAATATTTCAGGTGGAACTAATTCCACAAACCATTTTTACTACAGTGCGATATTTATGATTTCCTATGACTGGCCATTGATTTCTTAGTGGTAGAAACATCGTTTAGCTGTAAGTTATAACAGAGTCCTTCAATGGACTCTGGTTATAATAAGCCAGTTATCTACAGCATTCTAGGAGCACATTATAAATGACAGAGAACATTTTTTGCAGAGAGAAGGTGTGTAAAATATAATGCCGAAAGGTGATTATAGTAATTATTATTTGATTTTTTAGCGAAACCTCTCAAGGATAAAAAAAACCTTATATTCAGGATACCGAGGCAGCAAAGTTGGATACTCTCGAGAATCAGGGCAATTTCATTGATTGTCTGTGGTGATATTGTTTAGCGCACTTTCACCTCTAGCAGCACTCCCAGAAAAAACCCAAGAAATCACTGATTTTAAATCAAATACTGTGTTATGAAAGGGACTAAGCAACTCACTCATTTAAAGCAACCATGTAACAAAATTTTCTTGTTTCCTTGAAGGTACTCGAGGTGAGCAGTAAGTCTTCTCGAGGCCCAGTTATTCTGAGAGAAGGGACTGGCGGCATCAATATTTCCCGCAAGAAACACGTCACGGATTCGCCGCCTGCATTGTCACTTCAGGATGTGGCCAGCCTCTTCGCCGCATATGTCATCTTTTTCATCGTGTCATCATGTTCATATGGTTGTGTGCCTTTGGAGATTTCTTGGGACTTTTGCAGGGAGTCTTGGAAAGCATGAGAAGTTTGACAGTGGCCTGGTGTCATTTCAGTTGGAGTCTCTGTTGAAATACTTGAAGTGTTCAGCTCTACTTGGGTTTTAAATTATTGGTAGATGTTAAAGTATCTCTTGAAAGGTATGAAGTAGTTCAGATGAAAGGCATGAAGGGGATGAAATTAGATGAAGAGGTTTAAGTTACTGGCACATGCAAGTTTCATGTCAACTGAACACTGAAGTCGTGCCTTATTTTTCATCATTGGCACAATGCGCAGGCTGCCTTTGAATCTATAGTGGGTGTTAATGTAGTTCATGGCACCGCATTGTAACGTCTTATTGTTCAAGTGTAGCTCATGAGATTTTTTTTCATGGCAGTGCTGCTGCTGATGCAAAAGAAACAGTGATTATTTACGCAGATGGCTTCCGCCTTCATTGATAAATTTTAGTACCGGATGTGAGCTGACACCCATGACCTAGAAGAATTGAAAATGTGCGTATTTGGCTTGAACAAGTTTTCTTCTTTGAACAAAGCTGCATTTCTTGCTTGGCAGAAGCAGGGCTTGGTCACAATTACACTGATAGCAAGACGGGAGGGTTTTTATAGCACGCAAGTGTTAATTTCACCTAAAGTAAAATGTTGAGGCTGGAAAAAATGCTTTCAAGTCTGCTTTGTAAAACTGGTCACCTGTATGATTCAACGCTGGCTTGTTTGCTTCTTAACGATGTCTGACTTGTTCCCGCTTGAATTGATGACGTATATAATTAGTCTGCTTGGTAAATTTTAATATGTGTAACATGCTTCCAGCTACCTGGTTTGCAAAATTATATAAGATTCACGCTGGCTTTGGTGAGATTTCTTGGGATGAATTATTTTAAACAACTACAAATTGTTTGGGCAAGTAACGTGCCTTAAGTCAGGCCTTTTCAGGACGCTCATAAAGTATACTTTGCCTACAAACAGCTTGATGTTACACTTACGTCTGGTGTCAGGAAACTACTATCTTTAATAATCATGTTTTAATGGTGGCATACTGCCACATGTGACCTCTCGTGTCAAAATGTTTTATCGTTAATCTTGGCTCGAGCGTTGTTTTCCAGAACTCTTGCACTGCACTGTTGTAGGTTTGTGATAATACAGCCGTGTATGGCTTGTTTTTAGGCCTTTCCCTAAAATTTATTAGCAAACTGCATTTTCCCAAACAGTTATGCGTAAACATAGTATGGCAAGCGCAATGAGTCGTTCCGCCTTTGCATTACCTTGGTTTATCTGATAAGACAACATATTTGGTGCTCACTGTCGTATAATGTCTGTGTCAGTGCCGCGTAGACGCACACGTCTATTTATTTGTGAAGCAGGTGCCCCTAATACCATCTTTATTAACCATGTTTTTGACTAAAGGTGAATATGTGAAAATGCCACTTGAAGCCAAGTGTTTTCGTTATGATATTTATTCCTTGTACGTTGGTCATTTTCTGTGCAATTTAAAATAGACAGCTATTCAAATCTGAAATGTATCATATTAACACCCAATAAAGTTGTATAGTATGTTGAAAAGCAGTGAATGAGTCATAATAGTTGGTTTCGTGCGTAGTTTAATGCAAGTATATTGTTTCTTTTACATGCAGCTGGAACCCAGAACAGGATTCTGCGGGTGAAGCCAAAGACTGTGTGCCGCTCTAGGTGCCTCAGACCAACTTTTATATAGAACTGTGCTCCGATAGACAACTGTTGGGAACTGTCAGGGACCACACTGCTGCGGTGGTTTCTGCTTTCCAATTGTTGGTATCACTGCGGGTCATATATCAAGGCTGTGTTGAAATGGTGCTTGCGGTTTTCTGCTGATACCAATGCATCCGCCAGCCTGGCACATGGCCTCGGTGTATACCGACAGGAAAGCAGAAATATTGGAAAAGTGGAGTCCCATAGACAGCTTCCCAATGTCTATAGGAACACCGTTTTATATAAACAGCTGGCCTGAAGGTACCTGGAGCGGCGCACCGGATAAATTCCATAATCATTTTACATGGATCAATGTTCCAGTAACACTAACTACCCTTTTATTTGGAACAGTGATCCGCATACTTTTATTTGGAACGCCGATCCACATAATTTAGTTGCAAAAATATGTGGGGCACTGTTCCACTTAATTTTCAGGATATGTGGAACACGGTTCCAAATATATAACTGGAACTTTTTTGCAAAAAAGTTCCAGTTACTAAGTGGATCTTACGTGGAACCAGATTAAGAGTGAACAAACTGCAACCTTGTGTAGCTTTTTGGAGCTGTTGTAGCTAGCGTGCAGAACAAGCCGTAATCGTCTATTCGTAAGTATCAGCGTGTGGTGTAAAATATCGGAAGTGGAGAGGGTGTTTCCCTCGCAAAGGACGCTGGCGTAGCATTCTGGGGCTGATGGAGGCAAGGGAAAGGTGCAGACAGACAGCGGCTTAGGACCGCGTCATTCATTCGGGACATAGACGACTCTAAAATGTGCTCTTTTCTCCCGCGGCGCTAAGCGGGCCAAAATGTGCGGGGTTCCTAAAATGCCTCTCCTTCCTGTGCATTTGTCCCCCCTGTCCCTCCGTGTTTATCGGGTTTTTTGGGAGGACAGATTGCAGCACGGAGAGAGAAGAGAGCAGGCTTAACCTTGTGTTGTTTTACTGCAGTTAGCCTGTCACATTCATAATCGTCATCATCACTATCGTCATTCATGCATTCTTCTGGTAATTTTTGACCCCAAGGGTCCGTAATGCAGGATGTATATTTATTTATAAATACTGCAATCCCTGATAGGGATTTTAGCAGGTGGGTTACAGGGCATAAAAATGATACATGGTTTACAACAATTGCACATACAATGCAACACAGATGGAACGGCTCCGTTTCTTCTCTAGCGGACAATTAGACTATGTTAAAAAAAAAATATGCACCCCTCCGTCTAACGGCGACTATGGTTGAGCGCGAAGCTTTCTCGTGATGGATTCTTTGGCTGGCCGATCCCACACTGCTTTTATGTGCTACTCTGGAGGTGCGCTCAGCAACTCTCAGGTGTTCACTCCATAGGACTAACGTTTCAGGTTTGAGTGCTGCTTGGCGGTCGCTTCGACCATATCAAAATGGAGCAATCGGATAGGCGCCGGCTTCGTAACGTGAGGGGCCCAGGTTTAATTCCAGCCACGTGAAGCGCCTTTTTGTTTCACTTGACCCACGACCATTCATCGTCATCGTCAGAGAAAGTTGGCTTTCCTGCAGGGCGTATTGGTTTACAAAACGGCATCAATGAGGACGCTAAAGCTTTGCCTTCAAAGAAATAACGGCACCTGCAGTGACCTTTAATATACGAAGACAGATTTGTTGTCAAGACCGCAAACAGGGCTTGCGTGCATTTAGCAGAGTTGCACGTTTTGAAAAATAATCCACTCAGTCGCTATACGTAAGTGGAAGGTAGCAATAAAGGGTGCTGCATCAACTACAACCTTCGACAGCGTAGTAATGAGACCGTGAGCCTATAGGAGACGCCGCTGTAAACAAAGTTCAGATGAGGGGCCCGCGGTTGAAAGACTTAGACACGATCGAGTCCTTCCTCGATTTGTTGAAACAGGTGCGTTTAAGCAGGCGCGCAGCCGATGGATCTAAAAACTCTAAAAATTGGAGGCCGCATGCAGCGTGACGCACTTGAAGTGTACTGAAACGGCATCGTAATTTATAGTCGGTGATAGCATGTTGATACAGTAGCGTACCCTGTGAAATACCTTGACATCCAGGCCACAGGTGTTATGAAAGGCGGGCCGGTGTTGCGACGCTGTCGGTAGCCATGCCGGTAGTTTTTTTTTGTGTTTTTAGGAGAGGGCGCCCGTGAGCCGGTTTGTTTAGAGTTCCTGTATATCCCGTAGCTTCCATAGGGGAGCTATATACAGGAACTCTAGGTTTGTGCTATTGGTGGTGTTTTCACCAAAAGGCTCAGCTTCTGTAGGCATTTTATCGGGCGCGCCTCTAAGGTACCGGTGGAAGCTCGCTTATACGATACCCTTTCGTTTAAAAGGCCAGTTATGCATGATCGAATTATGCAGTACATATCAAAACGGACAGACGAACAATCCTCACTTGCTGATTTTTCTCACTTGAACGAATACGATAGCATTTGGGGCCAGCCGCCGCAATTTGAATATCCGTTTTCCTCGTAACCTAGTAACGTATGTACCTCACAGGCCTGCTCCTCCGTTTCCTGTTGATGCCGCTGTCTCGTGGTTTTTCAGTGCCCGAGAGGCGGTAAGGAAGGGTTATAAGAAGGCGGCGGAGCTACAATGTCATCGTATTCTCCTCTCCATTCCCATCTTCCTCTTCCCCGCCTTCTCTTGGCGCCATTCCAGTGTATTCGCGAATGTGTTGCATTTGGCGCAACTTTTAAACAGAGTATAGCGGGGCCAAATTAAGGCGCGCGAATGGAATGTCGGTGCCCGAGTATACATATACACGAAGCAGATGGAAGGTGGCGGGCGCTGTGTTTTCTTTCTTTTTTTTTTTTTTTTTTCTTCCGTCGCTCGGTATTGGCCCGGTCGTCTACGGTGCCACAGGTTGCCGAGCGAGCTGTCGCTGCAGAGCACGTGCTTCTCGACGGTGGCTTTATGCGGCTGACGTGCTCAAGGGCCGCGCAACACGGAAACCGGCGCGGTCGTTTCGGTTATCTTTATGCGTCTCGACACTCCGTTCCGTGAGGCGCTTCGGGCATGCTGGCGCGCATGCGCTGCTGCTGCTGCACCCGATACTCTCGGTGCACCGCGGCTTCACCGTATTCTCTCACCATCCCGCCTGGAGCTGCGCTGCGCGATCAAAGTACCGCTCGGGTCACATTGTGAAATGCCCGAAGCTTATAACCCCGCACGGGAAGTTTCCATTCGGGAGCCGCAAGTGGGCGTGTATAGCCTCGAGGGCTTCCATTTAGAGCTAAATGGGAGGCTATTCGTCGTTTATATGTGTCCAGTTTATTGGCCTGCTATCAACGTTGCTTGATTGTTTGTTCTTCTCACAAGCGAGTATACGGGTTTTCATGGGCGAGACCTTACCGGCTTTTGATGCATCGACCGTGAAACGGTGGCACAAGCAAACGCGGCTGCGCGCGAACCTTTTCAGTTAACTTGTCTGTTGTAGTGGGAATTCATCGCTCAAATCCTGGCGTGTGTAACCCGAGCGTTAGCTTTTTTAGAGCACATCTGTTAATTGAGCGGGGCCCCTTCTTGGTTTCGTAAGCGCGCGAATGAGGAGAATGAATGATGATGACAGAGAAGAAGCGCAAGGAGGGAAGCGGTGGAAAAGCGTGTGGCTATTCAGTAAGTATACTCATGCAGAAACTCGTGCTATCGCGGAGCCGACCGCTTAATCGAGGCAGAAACTATATATTACGGTTACCGGTAGAACGCGCTACAGACGAGTGTTTCGTCGCTACGGTGGCGGTGGCGACGCTGCGTGAGCGTCGTCGAACCAATTGCCCCGAATGGTGCAGGAATTATAGGCGGTTCATAGAGTGTTTGAAAAGTGATTATTCGACAAACCACCCGCGGTAGTTTGTGATTTCCTTGTGGTGTCGCTGTGGGTTCCTTCGTTCCTGGGTTGATTTGAAGCCGTTTATAATCGAGATAGAAAAATATCGACAGCTTTTCCTAATTTCGAATTACAAAGAAGCGTGATCATCGACTTTCTTGTTTTTTTTTTCCTTTGCCAGACAGCTTACGGTTAGAACGAATGTTATTCGAGGGTCGATTAGACTCACGGATGCCTGCCTGCACCACAGAATAAAATGTTCTGTGCACACTGCGTGAGCGATTCGTCATCAGATATTAGACTGGCGCAATCGTTGCGCTCGAACGTAACTTTTCTGAATAGATGTTAATCCACAGCTGCGACTCAGAACTCTTTACCAGCGCTCACTGCGTAATCTGAGATGCTTTTTTTTTTATTTCTTTTTCGTTCTGGCGCAATGTGAAGGGAATCGCTCATCGGTATTCAACCACTGTGAACTCTAGCGCACGGCACCACACTGTGGAGCCGCAAATGGGCAGATAATACTTTATTTTTGTGCTTGATTTGGGCCATGACGCAAGAAGAGCAAGGGCGACAGATCGCCCCCCTGCGGTATACACGCGCAAGCTGCCCGCTCACGCTCCTCTCATCTGGAGTGCTTCCCCCGTTTTTTGGCAGGCTGCAGCAGGCGTTAAGTGCGCCTCGGGGCAAAGAGAAGGCCTCGAGCAGGCGAGCGATCAAGCCGAGCGCAAATAGGCGATATGGGGCCCCACTCGCCTAACATACGGCGGCGGGTGCCCTGCAATATCGACGTCTCTTTGTCGCCGACCGGGGCCGCGCAATCACCTCTGCAGTCGGACCCGCCCGCCTGTCTCGATGCCGCAACGCCGCGACTGCGTTCGCTGCAGCGTGTGAGCGATCTCGCCCATGGCTGGCGTGGGCGGCCGAGTCTTCAGTTGGAATCTTCCTCCCCCGCTCATCTTTTATTTGGCCATTCTTTCCCTGTCTCCCCACGCCCGATCGCCGCACTATACGTGGCGCAACGATCCATGGGCGCGGATTGTCGTCTCCGACACTGGCGCTAGATTCGATTCTCATTCTGAAGCCGACCTCGGCCCGCATGACCCGTTATCTGGCTGCCTCCTGCGCTGACTAATGAATCTTGTTCAATTGCCGGGCCCTGCCCGCGCCGCCGGCGACTGTTCCGAGCGGCTTGCTTCTTTTGGACATGTCGCCGTCCACTGTACCGTCTCCTTCTCTTTCTTCGTCTGTAGTTTTCTTCCATGCTTGAGGGTCTTCTAAGGCCCAACGGGCTTGTCTGCCAATAGAAAAAAAAGAAAAAAGAGGGAGAGGTGCGGGATGGTGAAGAACACGAACATGCCCGAAGGCTTGCGGCTTTCTTTCTTTCGTTATTTCTTTCTCTCCCTCTCTTTGTGGAAGCTGTCTTCACTGTACCACTTCCCTTCTCAACTTTCCTCGTTTTTTGGCGCCTTTTATGCCCGTCGATCGCGTTTAAGCCCTCCCGATTACGAGCCTGACAGTGGCTAATGCTACAGGATCAAAGCGTTCTGCGTCGCTCGCTCGCCCCAAGAGGGGTTTAAAATGATAACAAATTCCCGATATTTCTCGGCCCCTCTTTACTTTCCACGGGCAGGACAACGGAGGAAACGATGACTTTAGGGGAGCATACAGCTCCTAGGAGCTCCGTGATGGGCGCCGGGTGATAAGCTCGTCCAAATAGTGAACATAGTCGTTCATTTGTCGCATTCTGAATTATACGCGCTGTTTTTTTCGCAGGATCACCGGTAAAGACATATAGGGGAAAAAAAAAAAAACTGTAGGGCGTTTACAGTGGCTATATAGGCTATAGGGCCGCTCTCACAGAGATTGATGTTGTGATTCAGTATAGTAATGAAGGATGCGGGTGCATGCGACACCTTAAGAAAATAAATAAAGCATGCTCGTCGTGAAGACATTGCGAGTGGCATGGTTGAACGTGCGGAAGTCGGTGGTATACGAGCGACGCCACCAGCTGGCAAGTCAAATCCCGTCTTTAAGGCATGGTGCTTGGAAGTGCGGCAAATTACAGAACGCCATTTAGCTCAAAATCATCCAGTTTGTTGGCATACAGTTATGACAGGGGAAAAATGCGTACACGTGAATATGTCACCAATAAGTATTCCATGAGTGTAGGAGATGCAGTTTCAGGCTAGGTTCCTCTCTTTTTTGTTTCTGTTTCTTTTTTTACGTACCATCTCGCGCTTTCTCGCTCACAAGGACGATCGTTCCGCAACCTATAGTGGACTTCGATAGGAACACTGTGAAACAATTTTGTAAAATTGCAAATACTTTTTGTATGAGTAATTCGTTGCCAAATGTTACTGCCAACATACACTAAAAACTGCTAGTTTCCGTGACTCTGGAACCACGCAGAGAGAGAGAGAGAGAGAGAGAGAGAGAGAGAGAGAGAGAGAGAGAGAGAGAACTTTATTACGTAATAAGGCGACAGTGCTGCGTTAGACCAGTACCCCAGGTGCTGTCCAGGCTGCCCTGGTCACAAGCAGGAGCTGGTCTTCAGGTCGACAACTGTACGGCAGTATGCAATGGGCTAAATGTGAATCTGCAAACTTTCGTCTTCTCAATACGAGCTGTGCGGGAACACTTCGCAGTAACCTCCCCTGAAAAAAAAAAAAAAAAAAAATTACCATCCCCTCCTGAATAAAGTTGACAGAAGCGCGAAAGCCTAAAAGTGCGTTTAACTTTTGCTGAAAGTGCGTCCAGTCTATATCGTCAAACCTCCAACGACACAATTCGCGAACGAAGAATGAACCAATACGACGACTTTTTCGCGCACTTAAGTAAACGCATATACGACCGATCTGAATGTATACCGACACGTGCTTTATGAGATAGCCGGGTATATACTAGCGCACTCCTCCTTCACGATCGATGCGTGTTTTGTCTTATCTAGCACGCTCCTTTTTCGCGATTTTCAGGTAACCGTTTGACACAGTGTAAGCCCGGTTTCACCAGGCGCTGTGTGTCCAGAGATCTTATCAGAGCTTTTCGGTCGACCAGCCGGTCTACGGGGAAATGCATTAGTTTTTTGACAGTGTACGCCACGGGTGCCAGCGAGAAAGCTTTCGCTTTAATAACTCTGCAGAGCTTGGCCGACTTCGAATAACAAGGTTTGGCCGTATATACGGGTGTGTATTTGCACTCACAACGCACCTCGGTTGGAGAGATTAGCCGTGGCTGCGGCACGGGGGACCGTCGAGAGAGCTGTCACATCGCGCGGGGCGAAGGAAACGTGTTCGGAAGGGAGGGAGGCAGGAACGCACGTGCGGCCCGGCTGTTGAGAACATGTGCGGAAAGCCTGCAGCCGCGAGACCCGGCCCTCCGAGACGGCGACGCCGGCGACGTTGTTATACGGCAGAAGTATATCGCGCTCCGTGGGCGTTTCTTGCTGGCTGCGGGAAGGAAGTTTCTTCCCAAGGAGCTGCGGCTAGACCCCACCTCTCGTGACGAAAAGCAAACGAGCCCCGCGGCGGACCGCCTTCGCCGTCACTGCTCGCCTTCTTGATTGCAGCCCCGGGTATGCGATCAATCGTAATTATAGACCGTGCCGGTCGGGGGGGGGGGGGGGGGGGGTACCGCTGATCGGATTGTATATGATGCCGACACGCTGTTCGCTTACTTATCCGAGAGTAAATTGATAGCGAGAACTAGACGTTTCGCGCCCAGGTTGGGATAGAAAAGGGAAAACAAGATATGTGACGCATTCTGAATGGTGCACATATATGCGCACAATGTTCGAATGGTTAAAGGCAGTTTTTTACAGCGAAGCTGTTTGGAAAATCGTTGGAATGTTGTGTCCGCAGGTAAAAATACCAAGAAAATGGCGAGCGTACGTGAGCGCGTGCCTCGCGGCGACCGCCAGGCAGTTAAAAAAATGCCAAGCGCTCGTGTGTGCGTGCCTCGCGGCTACCTCCTAGTGTCCCCGGCGCACGTTTGTCAAGCCAAGCATACCCACTTAGGGAGGTTGGCCGACAAAACAAGGCAAATAAACAACCAAACAAACAGAAACCTTCAGCGTTTGCCGTAATTGGGGCAACACTTGCTCGGAACGGGAAAGACACGTCATAGCGTACGCCCCGATGTCCAACGATTATCACTTCAAAAAACACGAAGGAAGCTCACACTTATAGCAACAATGATGGAGTAAAGGTCGTTGCGGCAGCGAAGAAGAAAGCGTCTGCAATCGTGGGCTTAAACCGTCGTGATGGTCGTGAAGGTTGCGTATACAGCTTCGCTACTTTCAAGTCTCACGTGTTAGTGTGAGCTTCCTTAATTTTCTATAAGCTAAATAAAATTTCTGGTTAAGTGGGTTAGCCGAGAGCGCATTTTGTACGCCAGAAATTATTCCACGTCTAATGGGAAAGCGTGATTATGCGTATAGAAACTATACATTTGTTGTATGCGTGTTGAAATATGTGCGCGCGCAGGGAGGTGAAACTGTGCGAAGTTTCGCAGGCGTTATTTCCCATACATAGATAAACTCTAGCTACGAAGGTGTTTCCAGCGGAAAAAAAGTACGAACATTTGAGACGTCGTCAGAAACCTCGAAAACCGCTTTATGCATCTTTCCAGAGTTTTCTATGGTGACGTTGTTGCTTTAGCAGCCTTTTGATGTGACGCAAGCCATTTTACACGGAGCTCGCCTTAATGCTTACATGACGACCCGCAGCTATCAGGTCAGCCACTTACCAATACACTTTTAGTAACGGCCCGGATGACGTCCCGTATGTATACGCCCCGTATGTATACGCGTTACGCAGTCTTAATTCCTAGATATAAGCGGCTCTGACAGGCACATTTTCCGTGACGATATACCGCTATCCTATCCGTCGATTATTGAACCGCTGAAATCATCAATCACTCGGAAGGTTAAATAAATTACTTCATAGCCTTCCCCCTCGCCCACTTTCCTGAAAAGAAATCTTTCAGATCATTCTGCCGCTCTGCGCTTTCAAGAACTACTTTGAGGGCGCAAGTTCTAATTAGGGTTTTACGTGCCTTAGCTAAAACCTGGCCTATGAGGCGTTCTTCATGTCCATTAGGATAGCAACCATCACGACCAGTAACCGAACCCACGACCTACCGCTGCGGGTGGCAGTGGATAACAACACTTAGTGTGCTATGGTGGGCCACCAAATTGTGTGGCGAGGGTAAATAAAGGCGATGATTTGTGGCCGGTTAAGTTTATTTATGGAAGGTGAACGAAACCCCTTCCCGAGCCTTATAGGATCGAAAAAGTGTTGGCATCGGCAGCGACAGAGCAGCGTGGACGCACACAAACCAAAAAAAAAAAAAAAAAGCAAAAATCAGAAAGTTGGTGAAACAACTAAGGACGGCTTTCTGCGGGGCCTGTGCGGTTGTTGTGCATGCTTAGCAGCGATGCGTGGAAGCACCCTCCCTCGTGATGTCCGATCGGAGCGGGGCCAACAAAGAAAAGCGCCCCTTGTTCGTGGCTGAATCGGCTGCTGCTGCTCCGCGGTGGTCTGGTGTGTTTTAGGGCTGGGCACGTGATGGCCGCGCTTGCGTGTGGGCCTGCGGCCATGCTGCTCGAGCACTCCCTCTCCCTTCTGCTGCATCGTATTTATCCTCCGCGGCTGCAGTTACGTTTGCACCGAACTGAGGCAGGATAAATTTCCTGGGTGCTGTTTTTTTTTTTTCTGAGCTGCAATTTTTGCCATCCTAACTCAGAGGGTAATGAGGGTGCTCGTGACGTGCGTGCGCTGACCTGTTAGGGCGCAATATATAACGGAGAGGATAAACGGAGACACTATCTTCTTTCAGCCATGCATCAGCTGTGGCTGACGAAACTGATTTGAGTTTGGGGTGAGGCCCACCGCCGCTTGTCACACGTACAGTTTGCGTATGCCATTCGAACGCGTGTACTCAACTTTTTTACTGATACTACAGCACTAGTCTCGCAGAACGGTTAAGGAGGAGAGCAGAGTGGTGGTTTAAGGGAGTTGGAACACGATTACCGATGTTCAAGAAGCGCTGCACAAAGACGAGGGACCGAAACACAGAGGAGACACACAGTGCGCGCTGTGTGTCTCCTTTGTGTTTCACTCCCTCGTCTTTTGACAAGGAGGGGGAAGCAGGAAAAAAGATAGTTGAGTTGCAAAAGTACGGTCATGCGCATGCGCATCTTCCGCTGTAGGAAGTGCGGGACTGCGTAGGGACAAAGGGGGTAATTCCGCTAGGTCCCAGCACATGCTGGGAAGAGGTACCGCGCAGTTTCATGGCCGACAAAGACTGACGGGCTGTCTTCACGTGCAGCACAGGACCCACCAAATGTGCACCTCCGAAAACGCGAATTCTCTCCCTAGGAGGTGAATGTAAAAAAAGCAGCGCAGCTTGCACCAGTGGTGCAACGCTGGAGAAACATCAGAGCTGGTGTCCCCTCTTTCTTCGTCGGAGACCCGGCTCTTGCACCTCACATTTATTTCCCAACTTGCCGCTGAAAGTTCCCTATCACTGACAGGCCCGCATCGTTTCGTTCGCAGGCTTTCACATCTCTCCCAAAGTAGACCGCGTCAGCACGCGCTAGAACCCGCGGCCAAGCCCAAAGCCCACGCCCGCGCTACCGACCCAAAGGAAATTCTGTGCGCCCGGAAAGCAATGATAGCTCAATCGGATAGACGCCGGTTTCATAACGTGAGAGACCCAGGTCCGATTCCGACCACGGAGCGTTTAGCTTTCTTTCCAATTGACTGCACGTGGTACCGTGCTCCTCCGCTGCTAATCCCGTACCCCTCGGGCCTTTGGGGTAGCCCAGTGGTTAGGTTGTCAGTTCGATTCCCAGGACCTCCTTAACCACATTTTTTTTTTAGGCTTCGAGGTTTTTTGGTGCGATGAACGTAAAAGTCCTTCCCTAAACACCTCCGCTGTTAAAAATGGTAATTACTGTTCTCCATTGGTCAAACACAGCATCGCGTCTACACCAGTTGGGTGCAGTGCTCTTGGGGCCACGTGCTGCTACACGCAAACGCAGAAA
The DNA here is from genome assembly GCF_048455015.1 of Haemaphysalis longicornis. Lineage (NCBI taxonomy): Eukaryota > Metazoa > Arthropoda > Arachnida > Ixodida > Ixodidae > Haemaphysalis > Haemaphysalis longicornis. Next base: position 72,546,866 of record NW_027526361.1, on the reverse strand, counting down.
CCTCGCTACGAGTGCAGTAACAGCCGCAGCGCTTTCGGACACGAGAGGGAGCTCATAAAGCACGAAAGTTTGGTCCGTTTGAGCGTCCAAGTGCGCGGCGCGCGTGCACACCCAACCGGCATCTGTATGAAAGAGGCCGCAGCGAAAGTTCGGCCAAACTTTGTTTTTCGCCGCGCGTACGTGCGTTCTGCCGGAGTGTTCGTTTTGCCTCGGCCCAAATTGGGCGCGGCGTCCGCGTGATGTGCACGGAGGGGCAACGGCGGCGTATCTGCCCGGCCCCACTCCGGCGATAGATAGCCTCGGCGTCGGTGCCTGCGCTGCATTAGGCGCAGATATATATATAAGTGTACGTATAGCAGGTATAGATAGATACGTGCACTCCGGAGATGAGTTCGCCGCATTACGATATTAGGCGAGGCCGCCGCCAGGATTCCGAGAGCCGATCTAGGAACGAACGAACGCACGGGCGAGAGGAGACAGCGCCCGCGTTGCAACGCCGAGCGAGTCGCCGCGGGCGAGGAAGGCCAACCCTTTTCCCCCCACTCCCCATTCCAACCTTTCCTTCCCCGCCGTTCTGTCTTCCCCCCTTCCCAGTTTGCGTCATTGCCTTCCCAACGGGGCGTGCGCCGTGCGACCTGGTGAAAACGCGCCCGGCGCAAAGTACGAAATGGTGGTTTACCGTCGTTGTGTATGCATTTATTTACCCTGGAACCCCGGTCTGCGTAAGCGCGGAAACTAACGGGAGAGGCGGGAAGATTTCGGGAAAGGAGGGTGCGCAGGGACGAAGGGCAAGTTTCACCGTAGAGCGCGCTTGCGCTGCCGTGAAACATACGATCGCGGGGCCGCCACCTCCATGAATATTCTAGACCACGTGCCGCTGCTAAATGCTGCCTAATTGGGAGAGGTATAGCATATACATGCGCTCCTGCAGAGCTCGCTTACACGGTGAGGCGTGCGTGAAGCAGACACGTTCAGCTCCGCCTTCCCCCTGGCGGTCGCTCCGCACTTTTGCGTATACGCTTCGGCGTGGTGGTATACAGCGCGCAAAGTGGACGTACGTTGCCCGCGCGCGACGAGGTTAGGTCGTGAAACGATGCAAAATCAAAACGCGCCGTATACGTGGCCTTTTCTGGGCTCGCTTTATAGACCGCTCTCCTCTACGTACGCGCAGGCTGAGGTTGGCCGGTTTTACTGCTTTGCGGCAGTTTCTCGCCGCCTCTAAAGACCGCGAAGAGCGGTTCTCTGTGTGGCGAACCAGCGGGAAAAGCGCGTAGGCTCGAAGCGTTACGCCGGATGTCGATGGCCCTACGCGCTCATTTACCTGTGTACTTCGCGCGAGGCGGGAGTTTTTTACTTTTCTCTGATCCACAGCGAGCCGTTGAGCAAGGGTTGATGCTTTTTACGGAAGTTTTCAGTCGTGCAAAAGCACGAATAGATATTTATTGGCAACAATTTATTGCTTGTATTTTGTCTGGCTTGTGCAACAAAATCTCTCTCCGCATCTCCTGTTTAATGGACTACTGAACACACTTATCTCAAATTGTCTGTATTCTTCTTGTCGGAACCATCGTCGTGTCTTCGGATTTACTGTCTCGTATAATGCGGGTCATATATGATTCGCTCTGCTCCACTGATTCTCGAACTTTTTTTCGTCCAAAGCTATTGCGTGGTTTCGAAGTTTTGATTTAGTGCATTGACGATATCTTATGCTTGGGTACGTGTCGAGGGAGAAGGCGGAGGAGAAAAGCGAACGGATAGGCCGAGAGGTCACCCATGGTGTATAGCGTGGTTTGCTGCAAAGCACTGCGCGAGGGGTGTTCAAGGTATAAAAGAGAGGGCTGACGAAAAGGAAGAGATAGGTGCGGGAACGCGCGCGCACTCCTGTAATTTCTGATGTCTACGTGCATGCCATCACTGTGTTTATAATTACAAAGGAGTGGGTTCAGAGCGCAGCCGTGAGGCACTCCAACCGCCATCTCAAAGTCTGTCGTTTCGCGAAGACTACTGCGAACCTTTGTCGTTACGGCTTCGCAAATTTTCTTCAACAACGCGGACAAATGCTCATTAAGACGCATTTGTCCGGGTGTTAAGAAATACCTTCGAGAATATGATTTTCTCGAAGGTATTTGTAAACTTTTCGCGTTTGGGCTCACCCTTTTCCCTTCCATTTTGCGACTGAGTCATTCAAACAGAAAGTTTGCCCCTTTAGTTAAGGATTAGCACAAGGAATTGTCTCGCTTAGGGAGGTGAAAATAGGAATCGCCCCGACATTACCTTCGTCTCGTTCTCCTCAAGACTGAGGCACGAAGAGGCAGTGGAGCGTTAAAAAAGTCTTAGGAATGGGGGAAACTAACCGCAGAAGAAAACAGGCGCTGCAGAAATGTTCGCGCAGGTGCCTCGTCTGTCGTGAGCGAGCGACCACAAATCCTGGCGTCTAGCGCGCCGTCGGCTCTCGCACGAACGTGAGCGACGAACGGCGTGCGGTCCTCGCGCCAGCGCTGCAGGTTCGCGTTGCTCGAAGGGGGGCCACGGCGGAATCTTCGCGCCGCCCGCTGAGTCGTGAGGGGAGCGCAGCTTGCGCTCGCGTCGCAGTCGAGTCGCAAGAAGACGACGAAAAAAAGCAGCAAGTTCGAGAGATCGGAAGAGAGACGAGTGGAAGCCGATGGAGCTGTGAAGGAGTTTGGACATTCGTGCCCACAAGTGCATTATTTTCAAACTTTATCAGCCGCCTGACATTCTGTTGAACCGAGAGAGAGAGAGAGAGAGAGAGAGAGAGAGAGAGAGAGAGAGAGAGAGAGAGAGAGAGAGAGAGAGAGAGAGAGAGAGAGAGAGAGAGAGAGAGAGAGAGAGAGAGAGAGAGAGAGAGAGAGAGAGAGCTTTATTTAGAACTGCACATGTCCTGATTGTCGAAGGTTGCATAGGCTACGGAGGTATTCTAAGAGCCAGATGGAGCTTGTTCTAGCCGTTCATGTGTTAC
>NW_027526361.1:72277180-72543789 GCF_048455015.1 Haemaphysalis longicornis | reverse complement strand
AGCCGTTCATGTGTTACGACAGAAAATGTGACATCAAATGCGACATCCTGCAACCGTTTCAGGAACGGCCCTGCAGTAGACACATAAGGATTGATGATAATTATATGCCAATGATGATGTTGATGACGATTGAGCTTGCGCGGGCACGTTTTCATGGCTACCTCGTACGGCGTATTTTTCGAATTTTGTAATAAAGAAATCCGCTTCCTTCGTAGATGAGCGCCCATCGCTTGGCACATGTTATAACTCCTCCTTTTCGACGCCGCCCTATACTTGAGCGTCGGTTGCCGACAGCCTTCCGCCGCCACCTCGACGTCACCGCGCGCACAAATCCAGAGACCCTTCTGCAGACCCGTTCTTCGGATCGTCTCCTGCTTCTCACGTGCACGTGTGCCGTTTCTCGAGCTGGGCCTGGCGAGTCGTGGCTTATAGCTGTCCCGGTCGGCAGAATCTCCAAGGAGCGATGATCCGTGCATCGATACGGCGCGGCCGGCGCGCGCAGCTAGGCCCCCGCCTGGTTGCGTGCTTGCGCGAAGGCGGCGCCCAGCCTGGCAGGCTAGCCGGGAAGCGCATGCATGGCCGGTTCCGTGCGTCCACTGCGCACTTATCGATTCGTCCTCGATTGGCCGCGCGTGGCCAGTTCCTGCTCGGAGTAAATCATTCAGCTTCCCCTGGGGCAGTTTTGCGTGCGCCTGTGCGCGTTCTCCTCCTCTGCCCAGCGCGGCCTCTTTGCCTTGGCCCTTTTTTGTTGGGGCGGTTTTTGCTGTTTCCGCTGACGGGAATTGTCTAGACGGCGCACTGAAGGCTTTCTTGGGGCACTTTGCGTCATCAGAGATCTGCGGGTCTATGAAACATGAAACTAGAGAATACCGTATGGCAAAAGTCGGCAAAGAGTTGAAGCAGACTTCCAGCCTTCGTCCCACTTCTTTCCCGTTCACCGTGAAAAATTACGGTACACCCCTGACTCTTATCACACACTACTCTATAGGAAGCAATCTATAGCGCGAGCAGTTCAGAGCCGTGAGTCGGCTCTCTTCACCCCACACGGCCTCTCCCGCCTTCTTTTGAGGTGCTCCACCTGTCTCGCTGTTAGAACTGTCCACCTTCAAAATGCCCCAAGCCACAAACGCCCTACCTACCCATTTCCGCCATTTTGGTTTAGAGTCCTTCTGCCCAAATAAAGGCTATATGCCGTATTTTCTCGATTCTAATCACCCCCCGATTCTAAGCACCCTTCCCTACTTTCTGGAAAGAAAACTTGGAAAAAAAGTTTGCACGCGAATCTAAGCACTCTCTTTTCTAAGCAACCATCGCAAGGTGGATTTGAGACGCGTGGAAGCGGGCCCTAGTTGACGTTGCGGCCAAGTCATTTATAAAGTTTTCGATTAGAAACCACTTCAACGCGCAGCAGACGACGACCTGTTCGGGCCACTGAGAGCTGCGGCCCAAGCGACACGGCGGACTCGAATGATAGTGAGGGTTGCTGAGGATCACACGTAAGCGGTTTGTTTACTGCCTGCACCCGTTTTTCTTTTGAATGTTTGCCAAATAGAACTTTATTCTTTGCGTCCATCTCGTCAAAATACGGCTGCGAGAAAAAGTGGCGGGGTGGGGGCGTAATTTAGGTTTTTCGGATCTACGCACCCCCCTCCCTCACTTAGGGCATCGCGATCGTGGAGAAAAGGGGGTGATTAGAATCGAGCAAATACGGTATATTGTTACGGGACGTACGTGAACAATCCCCCATGAGGCCGTGACACACCACTGACAACGACGAGGGAGTGCCTGGCGATCAGCTTCCGCTGGCTCAGTCATGAGTACATGCTGAAAATACATCGATCGCATCTCTCTGAAAATAGATGAATTTACCATCAACCACGGATCGTCCCATCTGTTCTGCCACCACGTAACAATATCTGTCTCTTTATTGTGAATCTCGCAGCTTTCGAAGTGTCTCATGGACCCACTGCAGTGTGCAGAGAGAGGACATCGTACCCCGTTTTAACGAAGTATCGCTTGTAACGAAGCACGTTTTCGGTCTGGGAAACCTTCGTTATATAACTAGTTTTTTACTGTGCATCTGTGTAACTTTGTCATTTTTTAAGAACTTTTCCGCGTGAGTGCAGCAGGAAGTACAGACAGACGTCTACTTACGGCAGGCTTTGATGCACAAGGTCTGCGCCGTGCTCATAATTTCCGGGTATACTTCAACCATATTGGTGCGCCATGTACGCCAAATGTACAAAACATATGCCCGCTCCCCCGGCGGGCGTTTTTTCTCCACTTTCTTTCTGTCTTTCAAGATTCTTCATCTGTTTCAATGACCTACCGCATCCTCCCCTTTGCATTCCGAGGCATTTTCTTGTCTGCCAACCCTTATTTCTATATATACATATATACGGAAAGGTCCTTTTGCATAGTTGCATGCGGTGCATTCCTGGTCAGACACATGGCGGATTGAAAGTTGTGTATGGCGCATAGTTAATTGCGGAGTGACGTTCCACGCCCGCCACGTCGTTTCCTTGCACCGCTTCCGTTCGCATGGAGGTATAGCTCTGGCTGCACAACGCAACACTGGGTGATATTACTTCCGTCTCCATTCATATCTCCATGACCCCCGTGTATGCTGCATGCATCCAGAGACCCTGACGTCACAGCGCCGTCACAAGGACGCGAGCGTCAAATTTTAGTTGAGCTCCTTGATTGATACCTTGCGAAAATCAACTGAAACACAACAGTGAAACACAACAGTTATTTCGGCAGTATAGCGTTACCTCAGTTCTATAATGATGTGTCGTAGAACACCGGTCGCGCCTTTCAACATTTCGCGTGCACGGTGCACCGAGCTGGTTAAAGGAGACCCGGAAGGTATAGCACGGCGCTGACCTTGTTGCAAGCCCCAGTGGGCTCTTTGTGCGGCGCACGGACGTTCAATTCCTGATATACAGCGCTCAACTAAGCCTGAAATTGCTTTAGGTTTAGCCATGCCCTCGAAGGAAGGCCTATGAAGAAAGCCGATTGCCGTATGATCTCAACTGCCCGAAACGAATATGTGTCAATAGCGGAAGTGTGAACTGACCGGCAGTCAACTTAAAAAAGAACATCGACAAATGAGCCGGAGTCAAAGTTATATCGGCTTCTGGCCTTCATCTCTTGTTGGTGTTTCGCTTCTGCCTACATCTTTCCTGAAGCCTATTACAAGGCCATCAAACGATGATTGCGACGGCGCGCTTTAAAGCGAGGCTGTATTCTTTTACCAAAGCGGTCTCCCCATTTATAGATGACGCTGAGCCTTCCTTGTGGGAGCTGCATCGTTGTGTGGCTTTTGTCACTGGCCATGATTTACGCAGCAATTAACTGTTCTGTATGTAGCTTCGTGCAACTGCCGAACGCGTACGCTTACAATACCCCAGGATGAGTATAGGGCGCTGAGAAAACGTGTTATCACCTGACCTACTTCGCGAGCGACAGTGGCAGCGCATTTGTCGCGCGCTAGGAATTGTTTGGTATATACTATATGTCACGATTCAAAGACAATCTCGATGAATGAATCAACCCCTAAAATCCCGCGTATGTTATGTACACGTCGTTAGTTCGAGCGATCATATCGGTGGCTTGAATTTCGCATCCCGTCTTTCTGATCCCACCCCGGTACACGGTGGTTTCGAAATTTCTCCGAGCGAATTGTCCCGTGTTTTGGTGGGCGTTGCGCATTTATGCGAGAGCATGAACGGTTCGTAAGTTTCATGCGCGTCGTATGCATGTCGGCTGATCTATTTTGTATAGCGGTGGCGCCACCACTGGTGTACGAGGAGACAAAATATTCGCATTTGTTCCTGTTTGTTTTGTTACCCGCTGTCCTGGCGTACAGTGGATGCAGTATACGATTATGCGGTGAGCGTGCCTGGTTGATTCGCTGCCGCATTGGCCGAATTAGATTGCGGGACCTACCTGTGTGCAATGCGGAGAAATCATTCACAGGGGATGGCAAACTTCCACCACGTGCAGATTTCCGGCTCATTGTTGTTTACTTTAGAAGTGATTACCTAGAGTTATCTAGCGTAGTGCAATCAATGTTCACTCCGCTAATACTGAGGGCGAAAACTTGCTGTGTGCATAGCTTGAAGCTTGTAAATTTGCTCTATATAGAAACCATCCTATTTAAATCCATGGGAAGTAGCTTTGTGCAACGACTTACGCAAAAACTACGTTATTGACAGTTCCGCAAAGCCTTCTATGGTGTTCATATCCAAGTTGACTGCTTGCTCTGTGCGAGATATCACGTCTCTGCTATGGTTTTACCAGGTTCCTCTTGAGTGGTCGGATTTTTGAGCGGGAAAGCTAGGGATGATAAGATTGCACCAGGCGCATTTTCATAAATTGAAGTCAGTTTTTTTTTTTTTTTTTTTTTTTTTTTTAACTTTCTCCTGTTGGGAGCGTTGTCTGGCGCGTAGCTGTGTCGAGAGAGAAACAGCGGGCCTCCGTCGCTGGCAACCTTCGGCGCACCCGGCGCGCGTCATAGACCGTGTGTTTGCGTGCGCGCCGTTGATGTCCCGTTTAAAGAAACCGAAATAACTGCAACAACCACTAAAGAGAAAAGAAAGAGAGAGCGAAAGTGCGATCGCGGAGGAGAAGGAGGAGGCGGGGAAGTCAGTGCTCACCTGCGGCACAGCCTCTTCCCCTCTCCATCCTCCTCTCCGAGCGTCGTCTATTTGCGCCGGCGCTTGTCGTGCCCGCGGCTGCCTGTCTTTGCGCGCGCGCCAGTTTCGCGCAGACGCGCTGCCGCAGGGTTTGACGGGCATTCAGAGCGACGCGTTCCGCCGTTCCAGCTATTCTGGAGCGTACAAACGCGTTCCCGGAGGCCTCGGTGGCGCGTGAGACGCGTCTGTGCGCCTTTGTTTCTGTGACTGCCGTAAGTTGGGCTTCCCATCTCAGAACGAGCTGTTTGTTCCTCTCCGTCACGTTTCTCGCGTGGTTTCCGAAAGCGAGCTCTGCATCGTGTGACAGGTTGCCCTTGTAAAGGGAAGAAACTGCGACGGCAGTCCTAGTGCTCGGTCCGCGTACGAGAGGCGTTTGAGGGACATTGTGCGTAGCAGATCACCCCGACAGTGACTGAAGTTGGCCGTCGTCTTAAATAAGCGCTGCGAGAGTTGTGCACACGCCGGCTTATCGCATTTCTTTATCGTTGGAATGTTCACCTTGCTGGCAGAAAAAAATGTTTTCGATCTTCTTGTTTACCGGCGTGAGTAGGGTATTGTGTGCTTTAGTATTGTGCACACGACAGCTCCCCTATGCGATGGCTTTTGTGTCCGTGCTGACTTTCTCTTTCAGACCAGTGCTTGCTTTCCTGCATGGCGCGTGTCCGGTCATCTTTTTCTTCGTATCAACACCTAGCCATGCCTACCTTACTTCTCGGCAGTGTTCAATCAGGTCGCTTTCTGCATTTTCCGTCTACATTTACTGACGGTGCCATACCGTATGTGTGGCGGAATATCTTCCGTGTTTTTATATCTTGTTAACTGTTAAAGCCAGTGTTCCGAAACTTATCAGCAGTGTTCACATGCACAATGCAATCAGTCCCGTACCTCGCTGTGTATCACGCGACTGCGCGTCACGCCTTAATGCGTGCGTTGTCGGGACAGGCGGCGTTTTATATGGCAGTTTTATAGGCCGCAGAAATGTTCATGAGGCGGACTAGTGATTCACCCCAGTTTGTTTCTTTTTTCAAACTTGTAAACGGAACTTTTGACGCTGATCAGGAAAGTGCCCACAATCTCACCTCAATTTCTTTTAACTCAAAACGCAATCTGAAACAGCAACCTCAGAAGACCCCGCCTTATTGGGTTCGTTTGGAGTGAAATCCAAACGCACTTGTGTACCTACTGGTACGTTCATGAACACAGTCGGAGATCTTCCACAGACGATAACACACCCCACGAACCTGCCGCGGTGGCTCAGTGGCCATGGCGTCGTGCTGCTGAGCCCAAGGACGCGGGTTCGATTCCCGGCCGCGGCGGCCGCTTTTCTGACGCAGGCTACAAGCGAAAACGCCCGTGTGTTCGAAATTTCGGCGCACGTTATAGATCCCCAAGTGTTCAAAATTAATCCGGAGCCCTCCGTTACGGCGCACCTCATCGCCTGTGTAGCGTCGGCGCGTTAAACCTCACAATCAATCAATCAATCAATCAATCAATCAATCAATCAATCAATCAATCAATCAATCAATCAATCAATCAATCAATCAATCAATCAACACGAGGGATGACTGATCGCAACAAGCACCAGTGAAGAGCAGATCTACTGGCGGCGTACATCAAGCAACGGCTTGAAGATGTCCCGAGTTGTCCTCTGGAATGCGAGAGCAGGCCCAGACGCATAATTAATAAATCCCTCCTCCCCCCCTCTCTCTCCACAAAGTGTACGGGACCAGGCTTGAAGACCGACCATGCTTCAGAACCTCCCGGGCCTGCTAAACAACCGAAACTGACACGTCGCCTTTCATTGTTCAGGGGGTTGAACGGCCGTATACCGAGCGACGACCACGGAAAGTTGTGTCGGCGAGGAGTTCGCTCTGGCGCGGTGCACGTGTACGACGCTCCCGACAACCGGTCCTGTCGATCCGTGAGGGACACCACTCGCTCTGCGGATTCCTGCCTCCGTGAATGACGTTCGCCAGCGCATCATCCCGCATGCAGGCTCCGGTTGTAATGTGATCGTGCCGTTTTATGGTTCGCCTGCTCTTCTGTACTCGGGCAGAGGGGTTTGTGTACGCGTGGCCGTGACGGCGCGTGACGTATATATTCGCATGCAGGGCCGCCGCCACGCGAACCACGGCGCCCAACGCCAGGCCCGGCGTGGCGGCGACTGCGGACGTAGACCACGTGGTGCGCAGCGTTTAACGATCGATAAATGCCACTCTTCCGCCGCTGCCCGTAACGCGCTATCGCACGGGACCCCCTATTTCTTTCTGCCTCCGTCCCGCTGTTTTTATTTCTTCTCCGCGCATTCCCTCTTTCTTTCTCTCTATTTCCGTTCCTTTGATTTCACGGAGTTCCCTTATCTTTTCGGCTTGTGCGCGCTCTTTTCGGGGTGGTGGTCACGGTCCGCCAGCTGAAGCCTTCCGCGTTGGCTGCTGTGATCTTAAGCTGATGCACATTTCTGAATAGTCGACTGAAGCCGGACTGCAACACGCCCGTTCCGTGCCTTTCATACGTAATTCGTCTCGGCTTTACCCTTTTCTTCCGCCATCTGACCGTGTACTTCGAGTGGTCGATACCTGCGTAACGTTTTTTTTCCCCTTTTAAATGTCCCCAGCGAGTGTTTGCTGCGTATTGTCACCGCCGATGTTCTTCTATTGCCGTAGCATTTATAGTAGTGGCACTTCCTCCGCAATTTCGCTTACGGGCCATCCACTCGTTGTCCTCTTGCAATGGGATGTTACATTCCCCTTTTTGCTTTCGCGTTCAGCTTGCTGTTTTTGAGAAACACACCGACTCGAGAAAAAGGCCGTCGTACAGAGCGATAAACGTCCTGAGACGTATACCCGATTCCGTTGGCTGCCGTCTGGCATTACAGCAGGCAACGGCGTACGCAGGATTTCATTTCGGAGGGGGCCGGAATAAAAAAAAAAGTAAAAGTAAAAAAAAAAAAACAACAAAACAGACAACTAAAGATCAATAAAAACTACTTTGGCACTTCTTAAAGATACATTATAGGCGACTGTGCACCCAATTATTTTTATTAACGGCATCCGGCATCGCAAAATGGCTGACCGTTTGGAGAGCAGACGTCCAATTTGCGCAAGTTAGGTGGTTTGCCACTTGCGAACGAAAAATAGTTTTTCAGTTGCCTTAATCGGCAATAAGCGTAGCCAGTGGCCTTAACTGTTTTAACATCACCTCCCGCCCATTACTACGGAGAGTCGTTTGAAAGTATGCGCCTCTCCTTGAGGTTGTGCAGGCGTCTTAAAGGGACCCCGCAACACTCTTTTCAACTTTTTTCGGGATCCCTAGTGCTTTCAGAGCGTAGTGAACAAACATAACTAGTACTAGAAATGGGGGGTCACAAAGTACCTCAGACAGAAATTTTTGCGCTATGCGCATCACATAACTTGGAAACGTGCTCAAAAGATTTTTTACTCTTTCTCGGTCTTGGCGTTCTTCGAACGCTCACATTACGACATTACAGCGGTGTAGCGGCTATTGGCCGGCTTTCTTTCAGTTGCAGCAATAAATGCATTTGCTAGCCACAAAAGTAAAGCAGGAACGGAAAGCGCATCTGATAAACTAGCGATAACTATAGCTTTCTCGGTGCTTCCAGATGTGAAGGAAAGATTGAAGGCGTTTATCGGAAGTGTTGCGAAGTCCCTTTAAAGCTTGTCCTCGCTTTTAGCCGTTCACTTTCGTAATAGAATTTCGTATCAACAGCGTTGTTTGATTACACAACGCAGCTCTTAATGGGTCCGGTTGCTTGATCTCACAACACAGCTCCTAAAGTCACAGCTTAATGCGGGACGGAAAAAGGTCTTCTACAACCTCGCTTTCTCTGTATCTGCCGGATCCCGTCTATGGGCTGCTGCTGCTGCTGCTTCTCAGCGTTTGCCCGCTCGCACGCCGCGAAGCCACACGCGGTGTCGCAGGCGTGAACGTGCAACAACACGCCGGTCGCGACAAAAGCTGCGGCGCCTTTGTGCGTGGCCAGCATAAGAAAACTTTGCGGTCACGGCGTACGTGACACACACACATAGCGCCGAACGGCGGCGGCGGCTGCGGCTGCAGCGGTCGCCGTCAGTTCCGTGCGTCAAACGGTGAGCGCGGTGGCTGGCCGCATGATGCCTTGGCTGCTGGCGTGGGCGGTCCGCCCGGGCCCGGCCCCGTGGGCCAAGCGCGGCCTAAATTTAGCGCGGCCCGCCTCGGCCGTGGGCTTGGTGTGCGCACCGTGTGGCGAACGCGCACGTGGGTATACGGCGCCCGGGGAAGTCCCCCTTCGACGCTTCTTCATCGCCCGAAATGTTTGAAGGGAGCGGCTACTGTGCGCTGTCACCACTGCGCGTTGTCGGTGCTGGGCCTTTCGTTATCTCATTTGTTACGAACGACTGCAGTATTACAGCAAAATCAAATCCCATTTCTTGAGAGAAATACGATGACAACGCGAAGCTTTCTGCAATGCAACCTCAGTCAAAGTCAAAGTCCGAAACCTAAACTGCTTCGACCGTGTCAGAATGACGCAAGCGGATAGACGTCAACTTCGTAACGCGAGGGAACCAGGTTTGATTCCGACCGCGACAAGCGTTTTTTTTTTTTTTTGCTTGAGGCGCTTGATGTGCCTTTGCTTATCATGATCATCGTTTTGTGAAGCCCATTGCGTCAAGTTGGCTTTCCTGCAGTGCGTTTTGAGCGACGAACGACGCCATCAGTGCCGTATAGAAAGCTTCGCTTGAAAACCCAGAAGAAACGCCGGTTCCACCGGAAGTAAGGAACTCACGGGTCCCCTGGATGCGAGTGCGCGAGAGCTATGAAACTGCGATGGCTACAAACGCACCGCGAACACGACAGTGACAGCCGCGATGGTTAGCACTTAGTTGCTCAATCTCCTTTTTCGACTAAGACTTGGGCCTCAGTGACGGTCATTGTTTTGGCGTTAGCGTAAACGCCCCGGTGGCTTCAAGGAATGCGACGGTGGCTGGGGTAGCAGCTTGAACTGCAAAATCGACCGGAATGCGCAAAGTTCATGTATACGTTGAAATTTCACACAATGCTTAAAATTCATGTGTAAGTCCCTCGGTGACTGCAGCATACCGCAGCAAAAACCCCTATGAATTCACAAATGTTGCGTAGCTGTATAATTAAATACGTATCGAAGGGTTGCAATTAGAGCGTTTCGCAGTGTCTTGAATGGAACGTAAGCGCAAGCAGCAGCCGCATAAGCTGCGTGTATCGCTTGGGGAACTGGAAATTCCTCCCGAAGATTAGACCCAGCTTCGAATCAACCACATCGCGCTGCTTGCATTATCTACGGAACAGTTCGTTAAGGCGACCGGATAAGCAATGGCCGCAGTAACAGCAGCGGCACCAGTATTGGCCCTTGTCGGCACGCGCGCGCACACACACAGGCGAGCCGAAAACCTCTGCTCTCGGCAGGACCTGTTTATTTGCGCGCTCATGACGGCGCTTCCCGCCGCGTGCTCTGTCGGCGGGCCTGCAGCCTGCTGCTCGCCTGTTCCAGCCGCTCTGAGCAGCGAGCAGCCCAACTGCGCGTTCGCTGGGAATCGCGCTAAACCGGCGGCGCTCCCAAAGTTACACCGTTGGTTGCGCCGCTGTTCGATCTGCTAGCCCCTGAGGAGGACCGCACGGCGATGGGGGGACCCGACAGGGCGCCGCTTTAGTTCGAATCGGACTCTAGAAAAGCTCGCTTTAAAGGGGGCCATGAAGCCAAAATACACGTTTGCTTCATTGCAAAGACTGCTTCGTCCCGCTAACGATGATACCACTTTTGTCGCAAACTTCAAAAAATAATCAAGGCTTCTCAACAGCAACGCAAGAGAGATGCGGCGTTAATGAGGGCTGCTGTGCAGCGTTGTTGAGCGAACAGCTGTAAATTCAAAGACGCTAAAGATGCCTCGCGGGCTGGTGGGGGCGGGAGGGGTGAAGAGAAGAAGGGTGCAACTACGGAGGAGCGACGTCGCATGAGCCCAAGACCGTCGAGAGGACGAACAAGGGGCAAAAAGGGAGGCAGCGACGCGCGATATCTTTATGCGCTCAATGCGGTCGCATCGTTTGGCGAGGTTTTCGAAGACGTTGTCGCTCCGCGCCTCCACGCTGCAACGTTCACGCCGAGACGGTCGTCGCCTATTTATCAGCGCTACTGCGCGGACGCCCATACCGCGAGCAGTTAACGTCGTTCTTTTTACAACTCCGCTAACGAGCATGAAACGAGACAGTGCGATACTCAGAACGACGTGCGTGTCTTATCAGTTTCGCACGTGGCGCACGTCCGGCGCAACGAATCGAGGCGCTAACCCTTCCACGCGCTTGTCGCGACCTTTGTGTCCTCCATTTTATTAGGGGCGAAGCACCTTAGGACCTCGCTTTGTCCGGAGATGGGCGTCCGTGTACACAGTAGTGCGCATGCGCAAGGAGAATTAGAATGGATTGGATTGGATGGATTAAATTGAATTGTATCTGATCGGATTGTATTGGAATTGTATATACTGTACACACGCGTTGTCACTCATTTACATGCACGAGTGGACAATGCAACGGGTGATTTACCGTAAGAACGATCCCCAGTGATTCGCCACTCGTCATGATTCGCTTCGTAAAGATGCGTAAATATTTTTTGCTTACTAGGGTGTGTGTCGGGGCGGTTTAAATTGGCGCTTGTTCTCACACCCGAATTGTCCGCAGCATCTGCTTGGAGGCTTCTGCCGATGTATTTTGTATTGTTCGTGGGGTTAGGAGTAAATTCAAGCTAACTTGGAGGGCCTTCTTGTTTGACCGCTCGCTCGAGTGTTCAGCTTGTAAAGTTTTCTTGCCCTGCATCGCTATGGCGCAAATTGAGAATGATAATCCTGTTTCGCACAACATGCGGGGAGTGCCCGTTCTCGTGCCGTTCATGCTGATCTGAGCGCGAGAGATTGTCTGCTAAAGCTCCCAAATGCTCCATTTGCGTCCCTAACAGACTAAATGTATACGTGAAACAACCGGAAGTTTTCCCATTAAATTAGCATGGTGACCATGCTAGTTTAATGGGAAAACTTCCGGTGGGAGCATTTTCTCTCTTCCTTCTGCGATACCTTGCACGATGGGTTCTTGTCGCTCTTTTTTGTTTTAATTCTGTATTTCTCACGTGCCATCGAACGACCATAGGCTAAGCTTTCGACGGTGTTCTTGTGTAAGACTGACAAAGCTCTGACTGTATATACAGGGTCTTAAGTTATCGGAAGTCCTCTGTCCTCACATATTTCTTCTCTTCCGGCAAAATCGTCTCACCTTTAATGGTGGAGGTGGGGGGAGGGGGGGGGTACGAGTACCAAGGTGAATTTACGTTGCAAGCTTCCGTTTTTCGCACGGTGGTCATCCCGGAACCTGGGCCGGAGACGCGTCGGACCATATATCCATCCCCTACCCATTCTGGGCAAATCGACCCGCGCGTTCAACTTCTTTCTCTTCCGGCCTGCTTCAGGTCTCAAATCGCGAACCCCAGTTCAGAAGAATGTCTCGGCAGGAAAGAGGAAAGCCACCCTCCGCCACATCTGGCTTTTTTTTTTTTCTTCATTTCGAAAACTTCGTGTTCTTAAAAAAGAGAGAGAGAGAGACAAGCTTGGCAGTCACTGACAGGCGCTCGAGTGAGCCTTGTCGGCAGAAAGAGTACGAGGAGGCGGGAAAGGAGAAATTGGCGGAAGGAACTGCGCCTGCAGCCGACGCAATCCCTTCGGTTCTCGCCCGCGGCACGCAGGGAGCAGCCGGCTGACGGTATATAGCATACGGCGGCAGGCAGGCCCAGCTCTTGACATGTTTCAAAGTCTGCTTCTTCGTTTTTGCACCGCGCTCTCCAGTTCTTTCCGACGGCTTTTGTCTCCGTTCTTTAATTCGAGCGTTCCTTTGGTTTTATTCTTGTTTACGTTGAATTCGTTTCAGTTTAGAGCCGCCGAGCGCGGCAACATCCCCTGAGCCAATATCGCTGCCGGTTCAAAACAGTTGAAAGAAAGGAAGACACAAATTGGAGAAAGTAAAGATGAGGAGAAAAAAAAAAACAAAAAACAAAAACAAGGCGTCCGTTCTGCAGCGCGGCTCCGCTAGAGTGCGCGCGCGCGCCGGTGTGCTGGGGGCTATGGAAGCGGTGGAGGGTGTTGTTCCAACTTCCTTCTCAAGGTGGCCGAGATGAAATCAGCTTCTTCGGTGGCTGCTCGCTTCTTTTTTCCGTCTCTCCTTCACTTCGTTTCATTTGGCAGGTGGTCGTAAATTTTACGCTTCTCTATGCCAACTATATATACTACTACGTCGGGCCTGTCCGCTCTCTCGTCGACTCTTTACACTCGGCCCGCGCTGCGCGAAAGGGAAACGCAATCTTTTTGGATCGCTCGTCGGCCGTGTACTCTTGCTGTGCCACTCGGAGAGAAACGAACGAACGGGGTGGAGTGGGTTCGGACAAGCGGGGGGAAAAAGCGAAAGATTGGTAGCCCCCCCGGTTGAAATGCGTTCGCGTGTTTGTGGGATGCGGCTGCGTCCGCAGAAATCGGCGAGTGAGGTGACCAAGTGGAATACGCGCACCGAATGAGTGGAGGTTTGGGTATACGCAGATCGCCTCGATGAAAAAGAAAAAAAAATGAAGAAGGAATGTTGATGAGACATGTAGTGGGGGGAACTATTCGGCGGATGATTGGCGTCCTTTCAGAGTTTAATTTTGTGGAGGCTAATCCGTCCGACTGGACACTCCAGAATGAAAAAAAAAAAAAAAAAACAATCAACACGCCCCTGAATAGTTTATGAGCACTCCATCCAATTAAAAAAAAAATGAATAAAAGGAATGGAACAGACCTCGAGCACGCTCGTCCACTGTTCTTGGGATTCCACAACTGGAACGAAAAAAAAAAAAAAACAGAGATTAAAGAAACTGTAGTTTGGTTCAGGCGAACGCACGATTAAAGCAAAACAAGATAGGCTGCAATTATATGTTTATACCATCTTTACCGCCTAGGAGTGTGGTCGGATGCAGCAACAAAACGTTCTTGTTTTATTTAGTGACCCTACAATACAGAGTCGGTGTTTAAACTTTTACATCATTGCCTCGGTTTTCGGGGCTTTCCTTTTAAGCGAAGAAATTTGTCAATAGTTGGTCGTGGGCATGAAAGCTGGATGCAGTGGCAAAATTAGTGGACTAATTACGGGTCTGATGCCTCGTAGCAATGCCATCAGAGACATCGCCCGCTGTTGTGGAAGGTGGCTGCAGCAATATTTGCACAACCCGAAGACCTGACGCAAACATGGACAACGGGTGTCTGAGTGTTAGACATCTGCCAACAGTGAGGTCGCCGCGACCGGGGTATCGATTCCGGGAATCCTTGAACAGCACGAAGACCTGCACATACACTGTAGAGCAGATCGTTCGGCTCTACTGTGCGTTGTAGCGACAGGAAGTGAGTCACTCCGTGCTTTATACGCACCTAAAGAGTAAAAACACGCTCCTATACACTAAGCCCAACACACGACCGATCGTTGTAACAGTTGAGGCTTCGACATGCAAATCAGTTGCGGCCGTATACAGATATTCTCGGTGTAACAAATGGGCTTATGTTGCAAAGTTAAACGATGGTAATTTTTGAATGAGTGTCGTTGGTGAATAAACGGGGGGTTAGAAGTTGTCGACAAGCGGGCGCTGCCGCAGGCTGTACGTACAGCACACACACAAGAGCTACGGTTTCCGGTAACATCCTGTTTGCTTCCAATGTGTGGAGTTGAATGATACCTGGAGCGCACGCACTAGCGTAAATCGGTGCCCGCACTTGTTACTGATGACCCGAACCGAAAAGGCCGCGCAGCTGGTGGGAGCGAAACGGTGCTAAATAGAAACGGATAAAAGCGCGCGTGCGTGAGGTGCGGCTGTGCGAAGACCTCGTCGCGTCCCTTGTTTTTGCTGTCCCGTGGACTTGGCCTCTATACCGTGAGGTGCCCTGATCTCTTGACGCAGGATGTGGTGTGATGCACGGAGGCTCGACGGGTTTAAAGGTCGACGCCAAGGCCACGCGTTTGCACCGAGCAGCTTTTCGTGCGGTTCTCTACGCCGATCGGCACACTTCCTGCGTGTGCGTTTACGGAGAGAAAACTCTAACCCATTCACCCCCACTGCGACGAGACGGCTACAACAGACAGCTAGACAGTTTTTTTTTTTTTTAAAGTGAAAGCTTTCTCACTGGGACCGATGGCGCTCTGTCAAAAAAACTAATGCATTTCCCCGTAGACCGGTTGGTCGACCGGGAAACTGATGATATCTCTCGGCACACGGCGCGTGCACGAAACCGGGTTTCCATTGTGTCGAGACGGTTACTCGAAAATCTCGAAAAAGGAACGGTTGTATATAAGGCAATACACGCATCGATCATGAAGAATGAGTACAATAGTATCGCCTTATCTCCTAAACCACGTATGGGTAGACATTTAAACAGTTATAGATGCGTTTATTAGTTCGCGAAAAATGATCGCATGGATTCGTTCTTAGTTTGCAATTTGGGTCATTGGAGGTTTGACGATCGATCGATTGAACGCACTGTCAGCGAAGGTTGGAACTACAACTTCTAGCTTTCGCGCATCCCTCAGCTTTATTTAGGAACGGATGGTAAGTTTTTCGTGAACTTTGCAGTTGAAGCTCTGGTTATAGCTAGTTAATCAGGCCGACTTCTCCGTGTCGTTTTTTTTTTTTTCCCTTCTTCTCAATAAAATTACCCTATCTTAGTCCTTCTCGAAGTTGAAGAAAAGTTCGTCCTGGTCCAGGATTTGAGTGCGATGCCAAGGCACTCGCCTTAGCTGTTTTTGCAGAGTGAACTGGGTGATGACTCGAAAATTGGGGGTGGGAAAAACCCCTACCATATCCCTTGTTACCATGGTAACACCGAAGGCGTTCTCTGCGGTCGCACGCGTTTCCAGTCAGTATGGTCTGGTTGTGTTGCGGAAACGAATCTTTATTGTTCAATTCAAGAAACGAGCCCTCCGTGTGCATTGTTCAGAATCGTCTGGATCGTCAGGTTGTGAGGCGAATTAACTAGTCGTTCCGAACTGTGGTTTAGCGTATGTCGTTGAATATTGGATGTACGTTACCTATATATTACGGAATGCTGGGGATGAGCGATTCCTTGCTTTTTCGTTTATGATCGCTTGTTTTTATGTTATTCTAGGGGTGGGTGGTAAGAAAAACGCGAATTTGGTTCATCTTTCTGTTTCTCTCTCTCTGTATGTATGTGTGTGTGTGTGGCGTGCGTGCGTGCGTATTCCGCTTTCAATTCTACCGCATGGATTACGCAGCATAAAAACAAACGCGTCAAACTGAAACTGCTTATTTTTATTGTTCATTAAAAAGTCTATTCTCTGTCTTATTTTTACGTCTGTAGAAACTAACTAACCAACTAACGGAATAAATAAATAAATAAATAAATAAATAAATAAATAAATAAATAAATAAATAAATAAATAAATAAATAAATAAATAAATAAATAAATAAATAAATAAATAAATAAATAAATAAATAAATAAATAAATAAATAAATAAATAAATAAATAAATAAATAAATAAATAAATAAATAAATAAATAAATAAATAAATAAATAAATAAATAAATAAATAAATAAATAAATAAATAAATAAATAAATAAATAAATAAATAAATAAATAAATAAATAAATAAATAAATAAATAAATAAATAAATAAATAAATAAATAAATAAATAAATAAATAAATAAATAAATAAATAAATAAATAAATAAATAAATTTGAGGGCAAGGGGGGCTTTGTGGCCAAAAGCTGAGGCATCAGACCCGTGTACAGTGATACCATTGCCGGCAGTGCGCGACTCTAAAGCAAGAAAATCAAGGTCAACATTACCGAGGCCACCGAAAACACATCATAGAAGCCAGTATACCAGTTTTTCGACTGACACATTGTGATACGTGCGAGACCTGCGCACCCAAGACTTACTGCTTAAAAAAAATATAGGCAACCCGCAATTTCTCTTTGAACGTATGAATAAAAAGAGAACATCCAATAGACAGAAATAAATTTATTAATTGCCGCACGATTTTCGCTGGAAATCGCAGGCACTTTTCAATAGTTGGACTGGCTAGCGATTACGCCTTGCGGTTCGAATTCCTAATCGGCGCCCAGCCCGAGCGATATCGGTTATGCGACACAGTATTTTGATTTAAGAGGCAGTTGTGGCTCGGTCTTGGCACATGCCGTTAACGGGGCGCCGTTTTACGTGGTTGCTGAAAGCCTGCAAGTGTGCGCAGTAAATCAATCTCACACAGCTCTAGACTGTGCACAGTACGCCCGTCTCTGTCTTCGTTGCGAAATGATAACGAAAATAAAACGCAAGAGGCGCGCGGAGGCTGCGCGATTGCAGCGCTGAACTTAGGCCGACAGCTGCAGACTGTGTTTACGGACGAAATAATAATAATAAAAAAGAGAGTGGCGGATTGGAGTTTTAATGGGATTTGCCAATGGAGCGGAGTGGGGCTTGCGAGCGTGGTACGTAACACCTGACCTACACACATGAAAAGAAACTATTTTGCCATTGCAAAGTGTGGCAATCGTAACATTCGCCGGCGAGTTTCATTTCCATAATGTCGGTTTTTCCCTTTCTTCCTGATTTTTAAGCGCCGTGTCTGTATACCTATCTGCCTTTAATCTTTTTCAGCTATTGATTTTGAATAGACGAGTTTTCTGTAATGAGCAAATGCTTTTTTTTTTTTTTTTGCGTAACGCAACCAAACACATGAGACTTGGCAGATAATGTTGCAGGACATCTCTGAAGTATAGCACATTGCAACGCAGATACAGTAAACGCTCGTTACTGCAACGAAATAGCTTTATTCGAAATGTTTCATGGTCCGTATACAGTGCACAACGAACTAACTACCACCGCTTTTAACGAAACATAACTTATAACGAATCTAATTTCCCGTACCTGGGTGTTGTTAGGGGTTACTGTATTTTAGGCTTTGCAGCGCTGTTGTTTCGTGTGGTGATTGTGGTCAGATAAAAAAAAAAAAAAGAACTTCACTAGCTGATCCGGACGTCGATTTAGCGTGGGCTACCCCCGCATTCACTTGCGATGAGGGTCAGGTCCGGCATGCGCCAGGTTAAAAGCGCCGTGAAAACAGAGTGCAAGTTTGGTTCATTAGAGGGGCTGCTTTGTCCAGAAAGCGACGGCTCCAAATTTTATCCCGAAATTGAAACAAATGATCTAGGCACTAAAGAAAACAGATGAGGCAGTGACGGCACTACAGTAATTTTCTGGCCAAGTCTCTATGACGTCACTGAAGCTCCCGTGATTTCGTTAGCCGCCGACGAAAGCCACCGCCGCGGAGCACGACTGGGCTGTATTGCAGTAGGTCCTCAAATTCTGGTTGGTCGAATCACTTGAATTCTAACGTCCGGTCGGTAAGACGCTTGTCTATAACATAGCCTTCGATTGATTGTAGGGTTTAACGCGCCGACGCAACGCAGGCGATGAGGCGCGCCGTAGTGGAGGACTCCGGATTAATTTTGACCACCTGGGGATCTTTATCGTGCGCCGAAATCTCGTACACACGGGCGTTTTTGCTTTTCGCCTCCATCAGAAAAGCGGCCGCCGCGGCCGGGAATCGAACCCGCGACCTTGTGCTCAGCAGCGCAAAACATAGCCGTCGAACTTTCGGCCTTATGCTGCCTCACCCGAAGGGTATTTCAATGAAACTACTGCGGTGTTCTGAAGTCCAAGCTCACCCCTTTTGTCTCCAACATGTTTGTAAATACTGTAGCATGTTTCGGCAGTTTTCACATGTAACTAGTTGAAGTTGAAATCACTGTTATAATCAAGCGCTTTACAGATAACACAGTTAACACAATGATAACTATGTCTCGTAGGACTGGCGCACAGTACATCACTCCTGCCCGTATTACGTCACCGTAGCGCGAAATTTGAAGCGTTTTAGATATTTCTTGCGTTTTTGCGATTAAAGAAACGCCTTTCTGTGGCTAAATAGAGCTGCGTAGTTACCTGCGTTCTTTCAGATTGAAAAAAATGTTTTGTCTTCATGCCCCTTTTAACGCAACTTTCAGCGCCAACTGGCCTTAGTACGCCAAAGCACCGATGTGTACCGCGGCTTCAACTTCATTGCATGATGCACGTGCTGCAATGAGAAACAGAAAGCAGTTTTTTTTTTGTTTGTTTTCCTTTTTTTTTTTTTTTTCGCGCCGTGTCGCGACGAGGGCGATTGCGGACTCATCGTCGTCGATGGCACGCGAGGGTGCGTCGTCCGTCCCGGCAGACGTGCGCATCGCCAGCTGGTCCGCCGGATGCGACGAATTCTCTGACGCACTGCCGGCAGCGCTGCCGCCGTATGGCGCTCGCCAGACTGCTGGCCTCCCGCGAATTGCCGCCGGTGTTTCTGGGCGCGTATTTCTTCCGCCGCGGTCGGTGGTTAAACGCGTAGTGGCCGACCGGCAGCTGCGACTTTCACGCCGCGCCTCGCTTATCTCGGTGTCAATTTGACTCGTTTACACGCGCATGCGCTGCATGCATGCGGTCGCCACAGCACTCACAGCTCCCCGCCTCACTTAACGCTTCTCCTGCGGTACCCTCCGCCCTCTCCTCTCTAATTTCGACTCGGGTGAAGCTTTTTTCCCCGCTCTTGTTGTGATACGCTCTTGCGTTTGCGCCTTACAGAGGCCGGCTGAGAGAGCTTCACGGTTGAGGGGGGTTGGCTGACGAAGATACAGCGTTGCTGGTCAAGAAGTGCTCATTGCAGTCGTGCAACTTCAGGGGGCGGCCACACGAAAAGGATAAAGGAGGTGTAGAGAGGGGGAGAATGTGTAGCATACCTGAAGGTTAACTTTCTACGGCGAACTACGCCGTGGGCCCTCGTACTTCCGGCTATATATTCTCACACTGTCGGTCTGTATTTGCGAACTGCGTCAGCGTTAATAAGCGCGAATGAACCTCTTATCGAACAAACTCGGCTTTTAGTCACTCGCGCTTTGACGAAAACGGAAGCAAAGTTAAATTTGAATGCGCACCCGGATCAAGAATGCGCTCCGTATAGTGGCGAGTTCAAAAATAAGCAGCAGCGACCTGCCCCAACGGCAGGTCTTCTTCAGTCCATACGGCGCTGGAGGCCTAATTACGCAAGCCGCTAAAACACACAAGAGCCTGATTGCCGCGGCCGAGCGATAAAGGTGCGCACATATCCCGTCTCCGGATGCCCGATCGGCGCTGTGGCCGTCACGGAGCGCCCTTCCACGGAGGACGGGGCCCAGCTCGGGTCAGCAAATAAAAGAAAGGGCCCGGCGGCGTGATTGTGTGGACGGTGGCGCGTACGCGGAGTCGAGATTCTTCGTCGTCCGAGCCTTCGTTTACGGCCGCTTCTCCTCCTTCTTCCTGGTGGACTTGCGCGCGGCGGATCGGTCGGAGACCTCCGATAGGCGAACACGTCCTTGGCATACCAATGAGGCGCCGACGCTGGCGGCGGGCACTCGCGCTGCTGTACCTGCTCGCGCTGCCCACTCGTCACCCGGGGAGCGGCATCGGGGTCGGCAATCCCCGTGTGCGCGCGCTTGTTTGCGCGGCTAGTGGGAGTGTGTGTGCGCTCGGAGGGAGCTTGATGGCCGCGCTCGACGCCGTCTCGTCGTCCGCAGTCCCGTACGTCCCCGCCAGCAGGACGCCCTGTTGTTTTCGCAGCTCAGCAGCTTTGGTGGTTACCGCCGGGAGCTGGACGAAAATGTGCGCGAAGAAGCTGGGGTCGTTTTAGTCGCCGCTGTTCTCCCGTGCCCGGAAGGAGAGGGTCACGCGTGGGATTGGCGTGATGCGGAGCGCGACCTGAAGACATGTGGATACTCAGGGGTAGCACGCAAAGCAGCGGAAGCCAGCGTTCGGGGCGTCGCGAAGAGATGGCGCAGGGCTAAGCTAAGGCATTCGCAGGGGTCCTAAAGATGTGTCGTTCATGAACAGGGATGGGGAGATGTGTCTCGTTTCTTGCGGTAATCGTTATGAGACATCGGTGACCGCGTGGGGGGGGGGGGGGGGGGCGCAGTTGTTGGCAATCCAGTTGTCCAGCAAAGCTCGCTCACTCACTCACTCACTCACTCACTCACTCACTCACTCACTCACTCACTCACTCACTCACTCACTCACTCACTCACTCACTCACTCACTCACTCACTCACTCACTCACTCACTCACTCACTCACTCACTCACTCACTCACTCACTCACTCAATCAATCAATCAATCAATCAATCAATCAATCAATCAATCAATCAATCAATCAATCAATCAATCAATCATTCACGGGCTGTAGGAACTTAGAGTGCAACATTTCGGTATTCAAAGTAGCAACGATTGGATACTGCCCGTTGGTCCTCGGTGTTCTTTCATTTTCTTAGGGAACAACAATCGAAGCCCCTTTCGTTCGAATCAAGTTCTCGGCTACATTTACTTGTTATGTTTGGGGACTATATTGTTATAGAATTCGACGTTTGAACAGCAACTGTTCTTTCCTATATGATGACTCCAGCTAAGGTCATAAACAGCCCTGCATGGCCACCTCTTTTAACCAGCAAACCCGTTAAAAACTCCTGCCGTAGGCATACAGCTTCTACAGGATAATCATCTTGAATAATAGTCACCGCATAAATCCGCGGTAATTCGTTTTAACAGGGCAAGCTACAAGCATACTTGCCAGACGAAACAAAACGGCGCGCGGTGGAGTACGTGTCACTGCTGTCTTTGCTGCCGTCTGCGCTGTTAATGCATCGCTACGAGACGAAACCTTTCAAACGGCGTGTGTGATAGGCATCTCAAACGCCGCTTTGCTGCAGCCTCACCAGGACGGACCACACTCTTTGGCTTTCGGGGCTCGCACAGCGCAAAACGTAAAACGTCCTAATCGTGGTTGCCCTTCGTCCCGCGGCGCCCTTTGCATTACCAACCCCAGTGAATTTGGGCCCGCGACTCCTGTTTTCGCCTCTCTTGCCCTCTCTCATTATTCCACGAGCGTCCTTGGTTCGTTCGTATATACGCGCGTTTGCTGTTACTGTGTCGTGCGGCCGCGGGATCAGTAGCGCTTGTTGTGGCCGGTGGGGGGCCAGGGGGGCTTGCAAGGCGGCCGAGGACGTTTCTCGGCTATCGGGCTGCAGGCACCGGCGGGGCTTTGCCGGAAGAGGCGCGAACGTGAGCCCGGGCTCAAATTGCCCCTGATTCGGCTGCGCGTAGCGAGGTAGAGGACGACAGGTTTTGCCTCCTCTTGGCGCCGACAGCTTCGCACCTTTCCCGTCCTCCTCTCCCGCCCCTGTCCGTGCCGCGCGTCCGAGATTTGAAGAGGGACCGAAACAAATTCACACAAGAACGACAACTGTCGGTTACCCCCCTCACATCGTCTGCGAAAGCCTGCACTGTTGGACCCATTCTGAAGACAAAATGCAAAGACGGCAGAAGGAGCCGAACTAAATGAGTGATGCGTGCGCTGAGTCCAGACGAGAAGTAGAAATAAAAATTGAAAGAGGAGACTTAGAAAGCCCCGCGTGTCGATAAAGAAAGATAAAGGAAACGATTGGAAGGAAGAGCGTGTAATGTACACGCTTGGCGCCTTCGGCGCCTTTGATAGGCTCCGCATTCGTATATGGAGCTTGAGTACAGCGCTATCGTGCGAGCACGGAATGCTGCTCTGTGTTTTGTTGGTCCGCCGCAAACGCTTGAGAGGTTCCCGGAGCAGCTGTAACGCACCCGCGTATATCTTCTAACCGGACACTCTTTCGACCCGGCGCCGCCGCCGCCGCCGATCATGGGAACTGGTGCATGCGTGCAAATTATCGCGCACAAGAATCTTGATCCCATTTTCGAGCCAGCGGATATCGAGGACTATTTCGCTTTCCGAGTCGCCGAGCCGCGTTCGACGCCACCCGGAGTTGCGTTGGGGACCGGTAAGCGCTGGTGGCTTTTGCGTGTGGCGCTTTAGCAAATGGGCTGCTCTAATGATTTACTCCGTTTCTCGCGGGCGCGTTTGTTCAGCGCATAGCAATTAGGCATCGACGCTCGCTGTCCGTGAAGCAGTAATAGTGAAACGTGTTTGATAACACTCAATTTCAGGTGTTGGTCTACAACTATATGCCAACCGTACGCGTCCTGTATCATTGCCCGAATTGTGGGCATTGGGGCCAGGCGGCGCAGGACTTCTTTTGAGGCGTGTTGCAGTCGGGTTCAATTGATTGATTTGATTGTATATAGGGTTTAACGCGCCGACGCAACGTAGGCGATGAGGCGCGCCGTAGTGGAGGGCTCCGGATTAATTTTGACCACCTGGGGATCTTTAATGTGCGCAGAGAGAGAGAGAGATAGATAGATAGATAGATAGATAGAGAGAGAGAGAGAGAGAGAGAGAGAGAGAGAGAGAGAGAGAGAGAGAGAGAGAGAGAGAGAGAGAGAGAGAGAGAGAGGGAGGGAGAGAGAGAGAATAAACGTTCATTTAAATCAACAGGGGGGATTGTGCTGAAGCTTGAAGTACACACGGGCGTTTTTGCTTTTCGCATCCACCAGAAAAGCGGCCGCCGGGGCCGGGAATCGAACCCGCGTCGTCGTGCTCAGCAGCGCAACGCCTTAGCCACTAAGCCACCGCGGCGGGTCTGTCGGGTTCAATAAAAAAATTCCTGATAATTATGTTGGGCGGACGTCTTCATTTCTAAAACAACGTGCCTTGTGAGGGTGCCGTTGGTGAGAAGGGATGGAGATGTGTTGTCTTTGATTAACTAAGGGAAGGATTTGTTAAGGGAGCTTGAAGCCCACCCTGGTCGCCACGGACCTGTAGTACAGCGGCATTCTTCTTGCTCCGTCATCGCGTTTGGCCGTGAGCATGTCCGTTGTTCTTCGTTGAAGGGAATATGAAGGGCTGTACGTTGCCCAGGTTTGTTTAATTGCGTCGACAACCGATACCAGTAACTGCCGCTTTGAATCCCGGGCTCGCTATCGGGTCACACCGAGTCACCGACTAACCGGCATTGCGGCAAAGTGAAGTTGCTCAAAGGCGCCGCAAACCACTAATATGGGCTGGGTGACGGATTTCTACGCGGTGGAAAGCCTGTGACACGCGCCAGCATACGCAGACCTTATCCCCCAAGCTGTTATCCGGCGCTTAAGGCAGCGAAGCTTCCCAACAACAACAACAAAAAAAGGGTATAAATCTGAACAAACAAGCGGAGTTCTCTCACCGCGACATCTGCGGCCACGAAAACTCAGCCTGCCCTGGCCTTCTCGTCTGTTTTGTTGACTTCGTGAATTTTTCGCTTTTTCTTCGCTGCCTTTATTATTCTTTCTCTCACCTTCTCCCGTCTTCTATCTTGGTCGCCTCTTCTTCCTTCCGGCGGCACGTTTTGCTCGGGCGTCTGTTTGGACGCCATCATTATTGTTATGCCCTCCCCGCTCCCCTTGCTGCTGCGGGCGCCTTCTTGCGTGCCGCTCCGGCAAAGGGCCCCGGCGTTTCCCGTGCGCATAAAAGGCAGCCAGAAAAGAAGAGCCTCTTTTCTGCCATTGTCCTCGTGGGCATCGCTTTTACGACTCTGGGGAGGCAGGGGGGCATCCCCGGGCGGCAGCTCCTTTGGCGCCCACGCCAGGCATGGCGGCGGCGGCGGCTCGGCCAGAGGGATTGCCGGCGGCACGGAGCCTCTGTTCCAGCGAAGCCGCGTGCAGGGCTTTCTAGCCGTAGCTGCAGCTCGGCGGTAGCCAAGCCGGGGCGGCTCGTTCCTCTCACCAGCCTGCACAGCCCACCACAAGCGTCAATGGGGCGCGCGTAGCCCGGCAAGTGCCCGCAGGCTCGGACTGCGTAAGCGACGTTTCCTGGCTTTGCCTGCAGATGGCGATAGCTGTACCGTGCGCCAGACTGCCGCGGGAAGAAGGGCTGTCGCGTGCGCTATTTCATCGTGGTTGTGGTGACCGGCGAACGGCGCTGATCGATGATGAAGGAGCGCGATCGACTTGAGTGCTTGGCAGTGTTCGCTGTGGCGCAGAACCCGTTCGAAAAAAATCCCGCGGGGTCGAGACGTTATGCATGCTTCAAATTATCTCGCCTTACGCGCCGGAGCTACAGCTGGGCGATGAGGCGCGCCCTACGGTGGAGGGCTCCGGATTAATTTTGACCACCTGGGGATCTTTAACTTGCGCCGAAATCTCGGCATACGGGCGTTTTTGCTTTTCGCCTCAACCAAAAAAGCGGCCACGTGGCCGGGAACCGCACAGCCCCTTAGCCACTGAGCCACCGCAGCGGGTGGTTATGATCACCCTTCTGTGTCCATCCTTAAAACACTCGCGAAACTACTCGCGGTCATTAACTCTGTGTCCCAGCTTGGTGGAACATAGCGTACACATAACACATATCTTAATATGTATGTCACCTTTCTAAGCACCTCAATGAAACCCCGTTCCACCCTTGGAGTGGGAGAGCAAGCATGACGGGGTACACTCTTAATACAAAAGGTCGTAAAAAGGTAGTAACGACCGTATTTACTAACTCCTTACGAACCTTACTACCCCGCGGTTTTGTACGTAGGCTCTGGCACTAACAACGGCATGGTTAGTAAATTAACTTAGTGTAGGAAGTGGTAGCACTAGATTAAGGTCGTGCTTATGACTAGGTTGTGCATGGCCAGTTAGTAAACGCGTGTAGCTCAGAAAAGTGCTATCGCTGGGACTTTACTAGTGGGGGTAGTGGTGCTTACTGCCTGCTTCGGTTAGTAATTTTGACAAGTGCTACATTTACTACCTCCAGTTACTAAGTACCTAGTGTATACTGGGACAAGTAACTTGTTAGTATTCCATTAGTGAATGCTCCGACCTTTTTTTTAAGAGTGTATCTTCGGCACACCACGATTCAGTTCTCAGCTTTCATAGCTTACACGCTTGTATGTAAGAACGCGGGAATCAAAAACCGCGTCACTGGGCGTCAGCACGGTTTAGACGACATGATTTGGAGTTTCCAAGCTCATTGCTATAATCTTAGCAGAAGCAAAATCGTCTCTGGTATCTAATGAGCCGATGTGTCTTCAACAGTGCTACTTCAATCGCAGTACTCTCCGCGACAATACCATTAGTAACACGCGGTGGAAAAGAAGTTATATGTCAGGTTTTCTTCTTTTTATCCTTCTCCTGTGCTACTAATGTCGTTATCTGAATCTAAGGTTGTGACGTAAGCACCCCATTGCGCGTAATTCCTCTCCAATAAACCTCCACGTTCCTTTAAAACTGGAAGGAACATCCGCCACTTTAGTATGTGCAGTTGGGGAGGCACCGCAGTCATAATTGCAGTCCAGCGTCGCTTCGCAGATAACGCCATTTCTGCCTTAGGTTGTTCTTGCGTTATTTCTTATTTTAGTTAAAGCCCTTTTCATTTTTATGTACGTTTTTGTTATTGAAGCTGCGGTCGCTACCGATGCCAGTGCCACCGCTTTCTAACTACAGTCACTACCGATGGCAGCGCCACCGCCACCGTCCGACTTCATCTCGCAGGAACGAGGTGGAGTGGGACGAGGTGCTTGCTTTTCGCGGCTCACGAACAAAAAAAAAAAAACCATGATTTTCTTGGAGCCAAGCGATATCACATTCAGCTATAATAAACAAGCAAAGCAAGTGTTCAGAAGCAGCACATGCAAATGCGACTGAGCCAAGTCGCAGCAGTCGTCGTCTAAGACTGATAAAAACAGTTAATTGAACCTATCGGGGAGAGGCAGATTTGGGGAGCGTTGGCTTCAAAGATGTGCTTGATTTCGTAATGCGCGTTACAAAAGGACGAAAAGCCTCCACGGGGAAAGATGAGCCTGAACTTGGACCCAGTTAACATCAGCTCGCTCAAGCACGTCAGCTGAGTTTGGGGTCAGACCTTCCAACGCGTTCAGCAAGTCTCTGCCTCTGGACTCACTTTACCACCTGCTCACACGGTGAGGCTGAGGTGGACCTCTTGAAGTAGCCCGCTTCCGCTATCGACTTCTGCCCTGGCCGTACCTGTGACTTGTCTATCAGATTAATCATAGTCCATGCAGGATATAATATGCCGCTCACCGGCTGAGACCTCGTCGATCTGAGACCTCGTCGAGGCCCCGTCGGATTGGTTGTATGTGGAGGGAAGCTCCGCGTATGGGGGCCGCGACGCAATACCAGCCACGGCAGCGTAGATTCGTCTGAATTCACCGTGATAGCAAGCCACGTGGCCACTGTCGTATCTCTAAATGGGGCGAAATACTTCGATTAGTCACCAGGAACCTTTCGCCATCTCATATTGATGATCACATCTCTGCGATGCTCCGCGTCAAGCGTGGTTAGCGCAAGCAAGGAGGATGTCGCTTATTTAAACTCCGCCGGGCCTGCGTTTCCCTCACTCTTCTTTCTCGGCCCAGACTGCAGCGTCGCTTTGTTAGGCCTTTGTTATAAATACTATACGCTCGCACAGAGGCGGGCTGATTTGGGTGGATTTCAACTGAGATGCTATCTCGTGCTCGCTGTGTGAAATAATGTAAAAGCATTGGAGGACTCTGATTATACCTTAATGGAACGCTATGCGACAGGCCTTTTGCGGTCGCGGGAATCTGGAAACATAAGAGAAAGTCTCTTCGACTCATCCAGATTTGAGCAGATTATGGGATCTCGATGCACAAAGAAAGCAGCTGCAAAGAGGAGAATGGCTCTAATCTGTGCTAGTAGAATTGTAAATTTCTCGCGGAAAGGAGACCTGCACCACAGCCGCCCGCTGACCATTTATTATAATACAAGTCGCGTCGACGTCAAAGTGAAACTATCTATATATAGGACTATGTATATAAAACCACACTAACTAAAAAAGAGTAAGGTTTAAGTGAGAATACATCCGTTCTTTGCTTCCTTTTTAGATCGGTTGGTTGGTGTCCCACGTTTGCCTACTCCCTCCATGGCACGTGCATTTTGCGACTACGACTATCGTTGTAACCAAGGTATACAGCTATAAATTTTGCACGCGCTTGTGTGACCACGGCTGCAGTGTGGAAGCTAACAGTGCTGCCTTTCTGTTTTTTTTTCCCTCTCTCTGCGCAGTTCCGGTTGTGAGCGAGTCGCTGACGGCCAACCCGCTGGAGTGGACGGGCAACGTGACGGTGCGCAAGAAGCGTAAGCCTTACTCCAAGTTCCAGACGCTGGAATTGGAGAAGGAGTTTCTCTTCAACGCGTACGTGTCCAAGCAGAAGCGCTGGGAGCTGGCGCGCAACCTCAACCTAACCGAGCGCCAGGTGAAGATCTGGTTCCAGAACCGCCGCATGAAGAGCAAGAAGAACAGCCAGCGTCAGAACTCCGAGAACGCCGCCAACAGCCACCACAACGCCGCGGTCGTGGCGGCAAAGTAGCTGCTGGCCTGAGACAACATGGCCTCCTCCCCCTCCTCCTCGCCTCTCCCTCTCTCTCCCCCTTCTCATCCGACAACACCCTCGTCGTCGCACGCGGATGACGAAGACGACGAAGAGTGGACAACGGCGCTGCGTCGCACATCGGGGAGTCGTGCGACACCGTCCTCTGGCGTACGACCGCTACGACTGCCATCCATGGCGTTGCTTGACGATTAAGAGTGAACGAATAACGTAAATTCCTATTCTGTTTCATGTGCCACCGTGGTAGCCCTGCTCTTTCATGGTGTCCAAAGCCACCTGAACTGTAGAATGCACAGTATTGGCGACAGATTCCTTTAGCGTGGCAGACTTCGCCGCCTAAAGGAAAGAAAGAACAGAAAAAGTACGATTCGAGGCGATTAAGCAGTAGTTCACTTAGATAGCAACGCCTCTGCAACGCAATTAGAAATTACTTACGTCAGGGGTCCTGGTACGCAAGCCAGAAGACGGAGTCCCGCGTGTCCCCCTGCCGGCCAGCCCCCTCCGCGCAGGGCCCCGCAGTGTTCGGCGTATAAGCAGCGCTTTGGACGTTTCAAGCCGCGCTGGGGGCCACCTCCTTCGTGCAAGCACGAGTGCGCGATGCCCCGCTGAGGAGGACCTTGCACCGGCGGGGTCCGCTAGCGCAAGCGATGATCTCCCTGTTCCGGCCGTCGCTGCCGGTCCTTCTACCGCCCGGAGGCCGGAACCACGAGTTGGGCGAAACCCCGCCTAGGTTGCCCTGTCCGTGTGTGCCGGTGACACACCTGAAGACTGTGGTGCGAAACACGTGGTGTTCGGGGTACACTTTGTTCCCCTCTCAGGCGCCTTCGGGGGCCCGTGGCGATTTCGTTGTGTGTGCGTGCGTGTGTGTGTGTACATAGAGGTATGGGCGCCGTGTTCGAGAGGATCTTATGCCCGACGGGCGACCCGCTGTGAGGCGTCCTCCTACGCGGTCGCCGGTCATCATCCACGACACCCCACGACTTCCCCCCAAGTCTCCAGCCACTACCTCCGACACGTTATCGTCCTCTACGAGCGCTCTTCACATAACGAGTCGTCGCTACGAACTTCGTGAGTTGGCTCTCCTCCTTGGGATGTGCGGTCAACTTGTTCATCAAACTTTCATAAACTGTGGACATTTTTTTTTTTCATTTTCGCTCGTTCTTGGCATCCTGTGGGAAAACGAAAGAATATGCTTCTGGTGACGTCGTTCCTTGCATGAACTAGAGCCGCGCTGAACCTCGAGCTCCGGGGTGCTTTGCTGCTGTGACGCTTCCGTGGTCTCGGTTGTATGGGGCCTTGGCATCCTGTCGATGCCTCTAAGCGCGCTTGGTTGTGACTGGTGTGCATTAATTATGATTGATTCATTCGATGTTGCTTACAAGCCTTAGGAGATCCTATTTAAGAACAAATAAAGCAGTCTGTCTCTTCTGCAATTCGCATTCAGCGCTTTTTTAAAGTAACTTAACTTTCGCCCACTGGAAAAGCTGGCCTTCTGAGCTGCACCCTAACGCCGTAACAAGTTGTTATTGTCTTAAGCTCATTTGTCACCGGTGTGGCTACTTTTGTGTTTCCGCAAACATTCACAATGTCTTGGCATTACTTTTTTTTTTCTTTCTCAAGTGCTAAAGGTTGTAAACAGGGTGCCGCGCGTAACAAGTGGGGCTGCCAGAGAACATAGTCTTTTGTCCTCTGGGCAGTCGAAGCTTCCAGCTAAGAAGTAATTTATGCTAGGCACGCCTGGCGTTTGTTTGTGTCGTCTTTGAACATGGCGTATACAGCCTCGGTAAAAACGTTCCCAGGACAGTGCCAACGTCCGTATACACAAAATTACCCTGCGCAGTATAGCGTCAAATGCAGATCTGGAATTTTAAACACGAAAACTATTGTCTAATTTTGACGAATGCCAACATCTTTGATTTGTTTCTTCTTGGAGAACTGAGCCGAGGGCTTTTACCTAGGTAATAAGTTGACCACAAATCTTTGGCGAAGGCTGTGTGTATTCGGTTCAATACGCAGTGTTGGGTACTTCTGCGCTTATGAAAAATGGGCACGTGGTGTCTTCGGTATTTCAATCAATCAAAGCACCAAACAAAAAGCGAAAGCAGAAGGAGACAAGAGGAGCCAACCAGTTCATACGGCATGCATTTGGCCCGTGATCGTGCAGCGCTTGTTCCAACCCCACAGAGGGAAACGCTGCAACGAGAGTTCGGCCCGGGTTCAACCTCGCTCGCCTTTGGGCGATGTCAAGGGACTCTAGTCTGAGCACCCCGTACATCATCTCTCCCTGTGTACAGACAGTTTGCGTGAGTGTGCGTGTGTGTGTATGTATGCGTGTATTCTCGACTGGGGATGTAGTTTATTATATATATAAATATATAAATATGAATATAGTTATATGTGGTGTAACCAACAGTCCTGCTTCCCTCCCGGTTCGTGGCCCTTGTGAGGAGGTTCCCCCCTTTTCCGCGCCCAGTGCGCATGCGCGACTTGTGGACACTGCCGCGACCACCGTCGCTTACCGTTGTTTCTTTTTGTCTCTTCCCGAAATGAGCTCCAGGCGCTGGCATTTGTGTAGCTCGGTGTACCGCTCACCCTGCCACCAGTAGTCTGGGTTATTGCTAATCTTAACGTTTGGTAGAAAAGTGACGATATTTCAAAGACGTGGCAACTTTTGATGGCAGTTTCACAAGCAGTGTGCGCTGTTAAAAATGCACTGACAAGAAGCGACAAAAGCTGCTAAGTTTTGAAGACGTTACTCGATCAAAGGAAACTGAGCACCTGTTATTTTTCTCCTCATGCCACAATCACCATGTCCTTTAATGGGAAATGGCGTTAGAGAAAGTGCTTTCTAGTGGAGTTTGAAATTATTTTAAGCACTGTAGGTTCGTCGGAATGCTGCTTACAGTGCAGCGACGTAACCGACGAAATATGCATTGAAGCGCGAAATTAAATATCGTCATCTACTTCAGAACCGACTGAAATGAAACTTTCTGCATTATAATAAAGTGTTCGCATATAGTAAGTGGTTAAAGATGCAGTTCAAGTTAAAAAAAATTCTGGCAATAAACAAAGCGGTAAAACTTCTCGCGTCAATTTTATGACGTCGCCTTGCGTTAACCGCGAGAGCTATTTACAGACACAATTTCTAGGCGCCGATTTTCGTACTCTGACGATTCGGACGTTTCTGCTCGAAGGGTCTGGTAGTAACCGGGCGCCTTTTCTGACTCTTTTTTGAACTGCTTGATATTTTGCACCTTGGGATGTCAGGTACGAAAAACTCATCGCCGACTGTAGGTGAAATTCCATGTATTTTAGGACGTTTACGCGTGAAGACAGTGACACTGAAATATGGGCACGTCGAAGTTATTACGCGTGCAAAAGTATGCAGCTATATTCATGCAATGCTGGCACAACACAATGGCAGAGTTTGACACATCAGTTTCGTCAGCTCCAAATATCACAGGGGGAAAATTTAATGCAACCCAATGTATAGGCTGTCGTTCACGATATACGACACCCCACAAATAAGCATTACAGTTTTATCTTTTCGACATTTACATTAGGAAGATTTAGGACTTTTTTGTAATTTCTGCTGGCGCCATTCACAAGACAAGGTTTTGTTGAATGTGTGTAGTTTGGTAACATCGCAGCAAGCCTGACGCTTGAAGGACTAGTTTTGTAGATGTTGAAGTTTCTTTCTTGCGTGGCACCGCAAGCTGTGTAGGGTGCCTGAGTTCGGCCTGAACTAAAGCTCTCCTTTAAATGACACTGCTTGGAGAAGTGCCGCGCAAGGACCTCTGTTCAAAACTCGTTTTCCTCCTCGAACGGCATACCTCTCGGAACAATCCCGGCGCGAACGTCTTGTGCATATTCAAAACGGTTGCACAGAATTTCACTTGTAGATAAAACAGTTGAAACACCAAATCAGCCCTCCTACCGATGCTCTTAAACTTCAGATTTTGGGCGTGATCGCCAGGTTTCTTGTATGTGCACTGAGGTTGATCACATGGTACGATGTGATCATGTGCTTTACTGGCTTTTTTGGTATATTCGGGCGCTTGTAATCGCGTCGCGTCGCTGTGGAGTCAGGTCCACCTCATCTCAGTATCCTCAGTACCTTCACGGCGACCCGGTACAGTCGAGACGCTTAATATCGAACTCGGACATCTAAAATTGTTGCTCATATCGAGCAGTCTGGACACACTATGAGTTTTTTGTATTCACTGCGAGTATTATATCAAATAATTGGTTATATCGAACTGTTTTGCCACCTCCTTCGAGTGAGGTACCTTGGCGTGTGCGGGATGTTCCGAGCGACGGAGGAAACACAAAACTCAGCGAGACAAACGCGCAGGCTCTTATGACTCCGTCTTCCTCGTTCGTAAAATTCCCTGCCGAGATGGCGGCACCCGTTGCGCAAGGCGCGTGGCTCGGTTCCCGCGACGTTCCGAGAGAACGTGTTCGGCGTTGCCGCGGGCGACGTGCAGCCTCCGTGCGACGGAGCGGATGGGAGGAGTCGGGGTCTGGCACTCTTCGGCGCGCGCATATCTGCGAAACGCCACGAATGCACGGCGCGTCGTCCTCGCCCGCCTGAGCGGCGGCCGCTGCCAATCGAGCCCGTCTTCCTCCCCTTTACCACCGCCCGCCGCTCTGCATGCGATCTGCCATTTGGGCCCATGTTTCTCTTAGCGCTAATGCGATTCCAGTCACGTCCCCTCTCGAGCGCCCGTCGGGCACGATCTCAGCGGTTTCCTCCTCCCCCGACTCCTCTCTGTTTATTAATTCTTGCTTCCTCGCCGTTTCTTGTTCCCCGCCGGAGCGACTGCCCGAGCATACTAATCTCATCATGCAAACTCGATTGATAATTCATGCTTAATTGTATCATGTCCAGATTTCCATCTTTCACCGAATTTTTCAAGTGTATAGAGGCTGTCGGCTTGGCTTTGTCTGTGACTTCGGCTGCCTGCGAGGCATACGTCCTTTCGCATTGTCGCACGTCGGGGCGTTTCCCTCCTGACGCGTTCGGTGTGCGCCGGTATGATCGGAATGACCGCCCTGCGCGGGAAAGCCGCCGTGATGCCTTTGTGAAGGACAGAGGAAAGTTGTATTGCTCGTCGCGTCGCCTTCCAGCGAGTGAAACAAGGTGGTTGAACAACTCTGGTCTAGGTACGTGCCCCTATTAGTTCGCGAAGTTAATGTATGGTTCGCTGGATTGCGTGTCTCGCGTGAAAAAACGAAAACAAAAAATGTAAAGGTAGCTTTAACAGGAAGTCGACCAGTAAAAGCTGCGTTGTGACCGAAGGTAAGGTTAAAACACACTTAGAGCTCAGAAACAAATAAATATCGTAGAAGTCGGAACCACAACAACCACAACAACAAAAAACAAATAAGCAAAAACGTCGGCGCTTCTCACTCACAGGTTATTTTTTTTTCATTTTGGGGAACGAAGCTCTGAGATTCGCATCTTCGAGCTAGACGGTGTTGAACCTAGAATGCGCGAGCATTTCCCAATCGTACCTGAGCTCACGCGGAGAACATGAAGCAGACCCAAATGCGTGAAAACAACAACAACAACAAAAAATGACATACTTTTTATTGTGACCACCAATGTTTGCGCAGTGGCAGTGCTTAAATGAGGTGAATCATTAAGTTAAATAAGGTACTGTCAAAGCTCCCCCTGCAATTCGTTCACTCCTGGTTAGAGAGATACCGAGGAAAAAAAATTAAAATCGTAAGGAATTCATGATCGGAGGCGTAAATTGCACGAAAGCAGGCCACGCACGCCGCTAAACATTCCAGATACCTCAGAACTCCGGATCTAAAGTCTCCTGGGTGCTGACCATTGAGAAAGGGGTAAGAAAAGACAGAATGAGGTGAAATACCCACAGTTCAGGTAATTATTGTTACTCCAAATGTTATTGAGCCAGTTAAAAATGAGTCTTAGAATAGCTACGAGAAAGGCAACATTGTTTCGTTAAGGTTTTGCGGGCAGGCCCCTATATTTCGTGTGTAAAACATAGACGAATCCGTCTTTCAGCTGTCCGCATGGGGAGAAACAGAACATGCTAAAGCTTTGTATACCGGCTTGCGTACAGACCGAGTAGTTTTCTGGTGCAGCTTTCGAGGGCGCATGTACCAAACATTGCTTGCTGAACGCCAAGCTTTCTCCTCCCTGTAACCTGCCTTGTTTTTGTGGTACGTGCTATGGGAGTGCCTTGAGGGCTGGCATTTAAAACATCTTTATGACCACCCGGCTTCCGCACCTGCCCAAGTTCTGAGGTGTTACTAGCGAGCAAAAAGGCTATGTTTTTTGCTTCCTTCCCTAAGCGCTACCAAGACATGTGCACGTGCCTATCACAGTTAAGATTCTGCAGTCCTTTACAAAAGGAACGAAGGAAGGAAAAAAAAAAACTTACAAAAAGGTGCATGATATCACCTCTGGATTCCCACTAACCACATCTTGCGTGCACGGCCACTGGATCGCCACTAGAAAATTTTCGACACCATACATGGTATGATCCATGGAAACGTTTAGATCCAAGATGTCTGGTATGTATATGTATATAAGACTTCGCACCGATAACACCGTAGGTTGGAACATTGGCAGCATGGGGCTTGAAAGATACAAAAAAAAGAGCACAACTTGAGATTTCGTTGGCAGTGGAGAGAAGACTTCGAACAGAAGTTGAGCACTTGAACAGGTCGTATGAATGTAAAAGTCTGTACCAATATGAACTCCTAGGTGGGGTCTCACAGCCTCCCGCAGCATTCTACCGCATTGCTTGGCTTATTTCGGTGTTTCGCCTGAGCGGTGCCTTATGGTACCCATTCAAGAATCGCTCGTGAATTGCCAGCAGACTAGCAGTGTTCGTTAAATATGTCTCTTGAGAGTGGTACAAATGCCATCGCCTGGAGCTTACTTCCTATAGAATCAATGTGCATCGAAAGTGCCAAAGGAATAAAAAGGAACGCCACCCGACGTGCGCTTGCCCGAGGGGGAATACTATCCTTCGAGTCGTTTGTTAAATAATCGATGGTACTTCTCGTCCGCACCGTAGTGTCCTTTTTTTGTGATTATCTTGCGTTGTTGTCCTTGTCAGGGCACAAGTTGCCCGTAATTCATTTCTATGATTTTACGGTAGTGCCGTACGCGATACAACGTGGCCACATCTCTTTGCCGCATAGAATTACTGGGGTCACGTTGTGAAAAAATGGATAGAAATCTGCACGGTCAGTGAAAAGGCTAAACTTCAAGAAGCCGCAAGTTGGCAGCCACTGTCTCTAAACGCTAGCGGTGCTTTCAAACAAGGGCAACATCTGTGTCCACTCTTATGTCCATTTGCCCTGTGCTGCAACTGTCAGGCCAACCTCATCTGTGGGTGTACTTTCTGCCCACATAGAAAACCGAGACCGTGAGACTAACGTGGAATGTGAACTATATAGAGTACATAAGGGTTATCGGGGACTGAAGAAGGCCTTTGCAGAATGTGTGCGCTTCTGCATGCGGGCGTCACAGTAGAACCTCACCGCAATTGCGTAAGGAGTTAAGAAGTGTTCAGACATGCATCAAAGGTTTAAAATTAGACTTGCATGCTATATAGAGAGCATACAAAGGCTGGTGTTAAATTGGGAACGTCGTACATCTTTTGCAGACCAAAG
Source organism: Haemaphysalis longicornis (assembly GCF_048455015.1). Lineage (NCBI taxonomy): Eukaryota > Metazoa > Arthropoda > Arachnida > Ixodida > Ixodidae > Haemaphysalis > Haemaphysalis longicornis. Next base: position 72,508,010 of record NW_027526361.1, on the reverse strand, counting down.
AGCTCGAAAATGTATAATGATTTCAACTTTTTAATTGTTCGTTGAATCGTGTAAGGATTTGGCATAACTATTATCTAGATAAACTCACTGAGGACGGTGAAAAAAGAAAGGCACGCCCACCAGTAACCGCACTATGCGCATGCGCGAAGTAGTTCACAGTGCTGTTCTTGAGCTGTTTTTGTTTTGTTTTCGGGCCATTTTTTTTTCTTCACGGCGAGGCTCGTCACAGCGCTTCAAGCCTTGTATTCTTTTGTGAGAGCTTTTATTGGCGATACAAACATGCGCTTTGATTTTCTGTGCAACCGCAGCCTTAAATTAATTTTCGATGGGGGGGAAAGTTTGCCCACAAACGTCCATGTGAACGAGTTTGATGTGCCCGCACTTTTTCTTTGGAGGAACGCCACTTGTGAACGAGTTTGATGTGCCCGCACTTTTTCTTTGGAGGAACGCCACTTGTGTATACTTGTGACTAGTTTAATTTTTAACATATTTTAAGGTGCAGTACAAAGTTTCTCGCTCGTGTTGTTTTCTCCTTTTTCCTGTCGTCCTTCTTACAAGGTTGTAGTATTTATTTTCTTGTGACACTCCGGGAGTAAGTGTGACCCCATTCTTAGCAATGTTTTTCTCCTCATTTTAAGCTTTGTTTTTTTGTCAATGTTGTCTTCGTTAGCTGCCCTTTGAGTCCTACTCGGCCCGTGGCACCGTTTCAAGAAAGAGTTGAGAACTTTTGTGGTCGTTGTTGTTGGAGTATGCCCGAGTTTTCTACGAGGCCGGCAGTGATGTATTGACTCATAAAACTGGCAGCTGTCACTGAACGCATACTTGGTGTCGTTCCCCGTCGTTATTTTTTCCCCCTTTCTGTGACCACCCGTAAATTTGCTGCGCCTCTGTTCCGTCTCCTGTGTGCTGCTCAAGTGCTTTTAACTGTAACCTTAGACCTCTCTCTGAGCGAATTATTCACAGCCCGGAATGCGGCCTCTCGCTGACAGTTGAGGCTGTTTAACTTCTGCCTTTGTGTGTGTGTGCCCCGTAACCCTTCGTGTCCAACAGCGTCGCTTTTAGGCGGTAAAATCGAGGTACGAAAGTCAGACGCGCTCGCACGAAGGCGTTAAATCTGAACCGCTAGAGAAAGACTCTTCCTTGTGGAAAGGGAAGTAAGTCGTTACGCTCTAAGAAAATTTAGGTCCAATTTGTTCATGACTTTTGATTTCCTTTGTTTCGTAAGCTGCACAAGGAAGATATGTGTAAAATAGTCGGCGCTTTCTATTCGTTATCATTTGTTTCTATGTCAAATTTTTGAGAAGTTAATGTTATGCTGTGGCTTGGCGACCGTTCGGATGCCAGGAGATGTCACATTTTGGAGGACGTTTTTTTTAAAACTAGTATCACAAAAAATTTAATCAGGGCCTCTAGTTTACAACCGTTAATTTTTGCTTATGAATGGATTAAAGATGGGCACTTCTGTGGCAATTGTTACAAGATTTCCATCATGATCAGATACTTAATTACGGCGTAATCCGGGCTCTTTGCTGTCCTGATGCACACTTTTTGTGTTTCTTAACTTGTTTTTACTGCGAAAACCAAAAGACGAAGCCATGGCCCAATTAAATTGTTTTCCGGCTGTCCACCTAACTGCCACAGTTTGGGTATTGCTGTTCGAAGATCTATCCGGTAGAGCTGGATAAGTTGTTATATGTGCCTGACAGCAGACTTGTATTACGTCTTAATTGAATGCAGTTAATTTCGGAGCATCACGAATGCGTTTACTAATAGCCTTGAAAAACAATTGTAACGGAATCGGATTTTAGCTTTTTCTAACCCATTACGCCCTTCCCGAGTAACCATGCAGTGTGGACTTTCTTTTCCGCCCACTAGGAATTAAGCTACGCAAATTTAATTTGATTTATTTTTTCTTTTTTGTTTGTTTGCACAACAAGGTTAACTGTGCGTCATTCGGGCCACCGTGGCGCTTATAACATAACGCAGTACCAATTCCTTCACTTCTTCCTTTCGAAAACTCGAATTCTTTTTACGTTCAGTCTCGGAAACTTCTGCCCACAAGAAATATAAAAAAATATATATCCCAGAAAAGTAGCTGCATAGATCAAAGCCCATGATCACAAACGAATCTTTTTCTTCAATAATTAAAGGAAGTGTTTACGCCCCTTCAACGGCCAGTAACAAACGAGTCTCGAGCCGTAATCATGCAGCACTATAAAGCCGACGGCCTTCTGGAAAAGTTCTGCTTTTTGCCTCTTAAGTGCCATAACCACCAAGTTTTGTTTAAGGGTGGCCTCAGAGTTCTGCCAAGTGATTATTCAGGCGGTCCGAATGATGTACCCGGGTCACTTTATCTACGATGTCGAAGGCGGTTGTGCCGACTTCGTTACCCATGCCATTCACCTCATGTCCGGCGAGTGGCCGTCGGCCGGTGTTTCCTCTGTGTCTGTCGGTGACCGTGTACACGTGTGTTATGTCAGTGACGCCTGCTCTGTAGGAAGGTATACCGTCGCGTGGAAGGTGGCCCTGCGTCGAGCCCCAACGACGTGTCCCTGTTGCTTACTGGCTCGTTGGAACGCCTCAAGCAGCGGCGAAGCGGGCTCTATTTGTGCCGCGTGTGTAGATTTTCTTTTTTTTTAATATTGTGTCCAGACTGTGCCTGTGTGCGAGTGTGTGTGCGTGTGTATGTATGTGCGTATGTACAACTCAGCGACAAAATAAACGGAGTCAACCCAAGTCACTGTGCTGTGGTGTCCCTTAAATGCATGCTTTCTGCACGTAGGCGCTTCGGCTTGGTGCGGGTATCACACACTGCTCACCGGCACCCGATCGCAGGCTGAAGAGTTATGCGATCTGCGAAATTGTAAAATTCCGAGGTAGAACTGAACACCCAGTGATGTCGGAACGGGTAAAACGGGTTCGGCGGTTGACGACCGGTAGTCGGACCTCGTTAATTCGAAGTCGAAGGGGCCTGACAATTCGTTCGAATTAAAAGAAGTTAGAATTGACGAAAGTTATTTAAATACACACAATTTTGCCAGGACCGTGATGCAAGTGCAGAAGTTCGACTTAAGCGTGTTAGAATTAACGAGGTTCGACTATACATTGTTCGTTAATTTTCTCTTTGTCTTAAACCCAGATTCTGCCGTCAGACCTCCTTCGCGTGACTATACCGTTCCATTCGTTTCCCCCAATATTTACCACTGGAGCTGCTGTGAGCAGCCGATATGTGGCGCTGGCAAGATCAAGGTTCAAGGGTATAGTTCTGAAACATCGATGCTCATAACTCATTCTGTTCACACAGTCCCGGGCACCGGTGTAACAATACGGGTGGTTATCTTTGGAAAATGGAAAACTCCAGTAAAATAATAGGCGTATTGAAACAGTTAAATGTGCTAAAAGCAACGGATGAAACCGTTGCCATATTCATTTTACAATTATATTTCTGCGGGTAAGCACCTGATAATGTGGTCGTTCTGTTTCTGTTCATGTCGAACGAATTCTCGGGTTCCTAGTAAGAGCTCGAAGTGGTTTCGTTGTCAGAAACAAACTTGGCCTTAGTACTAAGCAAGAATCTCTAGAAGGCCTAAAAATTTCCGAGCCAGTACAGTAACAATGAAAACTGGGCAAAAAAATAAACCTTTTGAAGCACCTCGGAGGATTTCATAGAGTTCTTTGTACGATCGTTTTAATTTTGGCTGTTTTGGAAGACTTTGTTTTGGAAGGCTTTGTTTTGCTTTGTGACAAATGCAATCGTATTCGGAAAGTACGATAAAGGTAAGACACAACTATGAAAAAGGTTTTTTTTTTCAAAGACAGGTATTCATTCAATAACTTAAGAATACCCCTCGCAAAAGCAACAGAAAACATTTAAAGCTCGTCTTAGACTTCTGATTTGGCACGAAAAATCTCTTTATCAATAACAGTCCAACAATTGACGTCCTACACTAAGCCTGATAGGGCACGGTAACTAGCTTCTGCTTTGCAGTAAGAGTAAAGACATTTAGACATAAAATTGCAAACCCGGGGGTAGGAAAGGAATTGCTGGAGAAGGGGGGGGGGGGGCTGATAGTTATTAGAAACTAAATTGTTAAAGAAACGAAAACAAAGTATGCATTGCAATGTTCCTCCGACTGTCTTCAATTTCTGAAGGGGTTACCTGAATAGGACAACTTTTGTTTTTTTCTTCCGTGTGTCACTAAATTAGCTAGGTTTCGTATAAACCGGAATCAGCAATTATGCTGATTTTGAGCCGTGGCTGATTTTAAAGCTGGTAGCACAACTTGGACAAAATTAGGCTTCAAAGCACGATGCTTGCTTCTTGCTCCCATATTTTCTGTCTTTCCTATCTGGGAACATTTTGGAGGGTGGCGGAATGTTAGGAATGAAAAGTAAATCGGTTATGAGCTATTAAAAAAGGCACCCGTGCTCGAGAGTTGCAGTACCCATTCCGAACTGAGATTTAAGGTGCAATAGAACTTCATAATTTCGGAACTAATGACATTAAGAAAAAGCATCTCACTTAGTGTGATTGTGGAGTCATATTTAAGTCGTAATGCATTCTGCTCATTCATTTCGCTTATACGCTTATTCATACCGCTTATACGATTTCCGCTTATACATGATTTTAAGGTACTAAATAACCAAATGACGAAAATGCTCAAGTCGCCCTGCTGTAGACCGAGCCCCTTTAAAATCGGCTTCACAATTACACACATGCATTGCTGGGAAGGCACTTTTTCAGGCGCCATATGAGCAGTCTGATAGAGCACAGAAGGGAGGCCCTAGGGCCCGGTATAAAAACATCCATACGACCCCACGTATCCTTAAGGAGCGCTTTGCACAGAGCCCTTTTTAAAGTCGGCTTCACTACTTTACAGAAAGGATTTGTATAGGAAGGCAATCGACCAATTTTGAAGGGTCTAACAAAACGTTTTTTTGTGCTATACATATTGGTTAGGCACACATTGCAGTGACATAAAATGCAGATAATTCCACGCGCTTTCCAACGACACCAGTTTTAATAATGTTTTCCTAAATAATGATTCCGAAAAAAATTATCGAATTCGAAATTTTTGTCCAAGCGTCGAAGAAAATAAGAAAAAAAGTAAGTTGCTTATAATAAACCACCAGTAGTGGAAAAAATTTAGAATATACATTTTGTAGGTAGACATTTCAAAAACCCGTCCTAGAAAAAAAAATGAGTTGCGTAGTACAATTTGTCAGATATAAAAGAAAATGTTTGCCCACGTGGTGCCCGTGCCATGTGGTGAAGCCCAACCTCTATTTCAAGTTTTGCTATTTTGGATAGTTCTCTAGAAGAAATCTGATGGTTTGACATTATTAAAGGCCCAAATTAGCCTCCACGTGATGTAAAAACACCATCTCAATGATTATGACCGGCACAATATTGAAGGCAAGTAAGCCATGTGAAAAAATCCGCTTGGAGTTGAGAACCAAACTCCTTGGTGGATGCTTGTTGACGTTCTGATTATCACCTATCAGTCAGAACTTTCATTTGCGGTTTATTATCATTTTCTGGCTCACTATGGTAGCCCTGCTTGCAGGAATAAGGTACGATGCGCTAGAATCATGCCCAGCAAGCTTTCACAAAGCCGCCGTCGGGCTGTGAAGCGAGTTCAGCACTACGAGCCTACTACATTGTAGCGCCACCTAACAATTCCGAAAAGAAACAAATACAAGGCTGTTGGAGACTTTGTCAGAATAGACAGTCCTACTAAAAAGCGACACTAGACCCCCGGAAATACCCTCGTATGAAACCGAAACTGGCCGGTGAACAGCTGGCGGTGTTCAAGGCCAATTGGAAGCGTTCTCCTCGTCTGAACTGATACCTGACGACTTGGTGCTATCGTTTGACTTTCAGCGGAAGCTCTTATCCCAGAAGCAAGGCGTAGATAAAGTGGAAGCGCGAGCGGCATGCTTGTTTTGAGGAGCAGTAGCGGGCAACGGAGACGCCATGGCAAATGAGCTTGTAGTTGGGTAACTGCGTAGTAGCGCCAAATATGAATTTCGCAATGCGAAAACAAAACTGAAACTGCTGGAAACTGGTTTAAAATGTCAGGCACACTTGCTAGACATGCGGGGGACCACCAGAAATAAGCTTTGGGAGAATAAAGCTGCCCTTTGTCCGAACCAAAGATCATTAGTGAATAGCTGGGGCCATTTTCAAGTAATTATCACCTCTCAACGCTGTCGGATTACAAAGCTGACCCCATTATTTGGTATTTGACTTGCCAGAAGCCTTTTGACAAAAAAAATATTATGGTAATGCAGCCTAACCACGACCTGCATCCTTTTTTCTCAAGTGTAGCAGCCACGCCCCCTTCCTCAAAAACACACGCACCTCAGCTTGCAAAAAACGCCGCCAAAAATCTCAATGTCGCCGGAGCGGGAAAATTTGAACTGATTCTAAAAGAGAAGTGCCTAGACTAACAACTGGCCGCATTAGGTGTACGAAAAATGACTACAACATGTCAAAATAGGCAATATAAATCATCAATCACCGGTGATCGATTTGAATAGGCGTGGTAACGAAAGGGTAAAGTGTGAATGCCCAAGAGGGTTATATTAAATGCCTCCATAAAACTAATAAGTTTAGAGAGCGTTATACACCGAGCCGTTTGGAGTCGGCTTTACTACTAGACACAAGTGCGTTGCTAAGGAGACATTTTTTATGTGTGTATGTATTAATGCACAAAAGAAAGAAAGGAAGGTCCACCAACAGGCGTAAATTGTCTCGCCTAGGGGCGGACACCGGAACGCCTGCAGGTGTAGGGGAGGTGGGATAGGGAGGAAAGAGTGCATACGAATAGGGGACACCAAGTGCGGAGGACGTTGCGCCGTTTATTAACAGCATTTTAGTATGCGGCAAAGGAGTGAGCCATCAAACGTTTTAGACAGACGGACAGGCTTCCTCGTCGAGTCCCCATACACATGCTTCAGCATTTAGCAACCGATTAACGAGCAAAGTTTTCCTTCGTCTTCCAGATCCGTTCCCTGTGCAATCTGCCGGCAGTCTTTCGAACTTGGGTCATTTCGTATAAGTTTGTCCAAAACACGGTTTTTTCTGTTGCATTCGCTCTCTCACTAACGCGAAAGGCGACCAAGAGCGACAGTAACTTTGTACACTTAAGGGCGCATACTTTTGCTAAAGCTGCTGCTGCAATTTCAATGGTGTGCCATAAAATGTGGCGTACAGGATTAATTTTGAGCTGTTTTCGGTGCGCGAAGAAACGAAAAGTGACGCCTTTACCGTGGAACCACACTCGGTCCTCCAGTGCTCTTCTGTAATAACTAAGACGCGAGCAGCAGAGATCACTATGCTCCTTCTCTCTCTCTCTCTCTCTCTCTCTCTCTATATATATATATATATATATATATATATATATATATCAGGGTGTCGAACCGAAAAAAATACCGGTTCGGTTACGGTTCGGGTTCGGGTGAAATAATTTCGTTCCGGTTCAGTTCCGGTTCGACAAAATTATGTGCCGAACCGGTTCGCGAACCGGTTTGGGAGCTTGAACCGGTTCGCGAACCGGTTCGATGAATTGAATTGTCACTGAAATTAGAAAAAAAACATTTAGTAGTTTAAAGCGACAGTAAAGTCAAAACACAAACAAAAATTCAAAATGCTGCTGTTCCCCAAGGGCAGTGGCGCAATTGCAAAGCAAACTTTAAATAATCACGAGATATTAGAAAAACAGATGAAGTGGTGACGATTTACTACCTACTTTCTCGTCCAGACTTTATGTTGTCCTAGCGACTATTCATAAAGCCACCGCCGAGAGATATGACGGTGGGATATATGTATATTCTGCCCTTTCATTTTTTGTTAAAATCGCAATCGTCACTATGGAATCGCCTATCACGCTTACCTTGAAGCCTTAAATTTAGGTCTGTGTACTGGCGTGTTGAAATATCAGCGCTAATTACCAATGGCGTACATTTTTTTTAATATTTGTAACAAAACAGAACAACCCTACTACAGGCACATAAATACTACCAATGAATTAGATCATTTGGTCACCCTGAATAATTTGTTAGCTGTCACCCTATCGAATGTGTTAGCCACACTTTTGTTAAAAGTAAGCTTTAGTTAACGCTCAGTCACTGCATTATTTCTCTGACCACTGCAATTCCTTTTGCGAAAGCTATACTGGATGTGTGCATTACAATCAGTATGTCATCGTACCGCCTGACCCCCGGCCATCGTTCCGTGTGCTACATTGCGTAATCTTATAACAGATTATGCTGTTACAAAATGAAAGGGAAATTTTACGCGCGGAGCATAAGAAGAACTTTTTTGGGTAGGCGCTCTTTAATTCGTCCACAGCAGTACTCCCCTCTGACCTGCCTCGGTAGCTCAGTGGCTAAGGCACTGCTGAGCGCGAGGTCGCGGGTTCGATTCCCGGCCGAAGCGGCCGCTTTTCTGATGGAGGCGAAAAGCAAAAACGCCCGTGTGTACGAAATTTCGGCGCACGTTAAAGATCCCCAGGTGGTCAAAATTAATTCGAAGCCCTCCACTACGGCGCGCCTCATCGCCTGTGCTGGGTCGGCGCGTTAAACCCCACAATCAAATCAAATCAGTACTCCCCTCCGGATCGAGTAGCAGTAGAAGTAATGTAGCGAGTTGGGCAGTCAGTACAAGTGCACCTTCGAAAAAAAAGCAGATCTGAAAGAGAAAAAACTGCAGAACAAGCAGAAAAGATGATCGCTCGGCGAATGGGACAGTGTGAGGTACCGGCCCTCCTTTCTGCACGTGTCATCTGCTTTATTACTGTTTCTGCTTCCAAGACAAGGTCGAGGACTGCAGTTTCTTGCCAAGAGATTAAGTGCGCACCTTAACAGTTTTCCCTGACATATCTGTTGTTATTTGTACTTGTAAAAAACGGAGCTTGTCCACTGTACTGTCCTCAAAAATGGTCGTGGGTAAGGGACATCGAAGCCACTTGTAGTCAGCATCAAGTGGTTTAGCCACTGAGCCGCTCCTGCGGTCAAATTTGTCAAATATTACAATTTGCAGGTGTCGGACCTTTTAAACAAATTATGAAATGGAAAAAGTTTGCACACATCGGGCTTTCGCTGCTGCACACTGGAGCACTCCTGCAGCCTGATTGCTCCACTAAAGTTGCAGCTAGGGAAGGGCAAAGTCGTTTTATATCCCCTGCAAGCTGCGGAGAATGACATTTCCTTTGGTCAGCTTCCACTACGCTCGCGCTTCCAGCAGCAACAGACCATTGCTACATTGGTGCTCATTCATTTCCCTTGTTGTTACATAGAGTGTGATAGTGTTCAATTGTCTGGAGGGGGAAGTGAGCGAGCAGGTACGAAGTTGATGGTACGTGAAAGAAAAAAAAAGCCTGAATTGCATTGACTGTGCAATGTCAACAACAGAGGGTCGAACCGTTTCGGCATGAACCGGTAACCGTTATTTCTTTTTTCGGTTCAGTTCCGGTTCGGGTTCAGCGTGCTCAAAAAATAACGGTTCGGGTTCGGGTTCAGTTCCGGCAAAAATACCGGTTCAGTTCCGGTTTTCGGTTCGGTTCGGTTCCGGTTCGACACCCTGATATATATATATATATATATATATATATATATATATATATATATAAGAAACTTTTCGAGGAGCCAGAAATATTTGAGAAGACCGTTCACTCACGATTAAAAACAATAACAGTGTTTTGCATCGTGAGTCAACCATTTTCTCTAACCCCCCCCCCCCCCACACACACACACGCACGCAAACACACACACACACACACACATTGTGAGGCACAGGCCGGGAGTCGTCAGGCACCGGTTTATTAACCGAATATTGCAGAGAGCGACAGGCTCGCGAGCTCAGGTCGAGTGCAGAGATCTCAGAACAAACCGATGATGATAGTGCGGACGACGATGTGCGCGGCGAGTGAGGCAGGTGGCACATAGCATTTGGCGCATATCCAATAAGGAAAATGTCCACATACGGCTGCTAATGTCTGCCTTAGTCAGTGCTTACACCATTTCCCTCGGGGCTGAAGCGGCCTACTCGGGTGCTTAAGGCGGAGGCCGGGAGTTGAAAGGCTTCAGCCGGGAAACGTGTACAACTTCAGTGCCACGACAACGGCGGTCGGTGACAGTAGAGTTGGTTGTAACGCGGTAATTTACGGGTTTTAAGTCTGCTCTTGGATAGTGTAAGGGCCTACGAAGCGGGGAAGGAACTTCTCGCAGAGTCCTGGGGTCCGGAGCGGAGTAGAAAGCAAGACCTGATCGCCTGGTTTAAATGAGACAACGCGGTGCGAAGCGTCGTAGTTTGACTCGCGGTCTTCCTGTGAGGCTGTCGTCCTGAGACGTGCAAGGTGGCAGTTATAAGACAGGCGAGAAATAAAGTCACCGAGGATGTTGGATGCAGTGGGCACAGGTACAGTCAAGAAAGAATGGTCGAGAACAGATGAAGGAGGGCGGCCATGGACTAGGAATAATGGCGGAGATCCGGTGGTTCGTTGAACCGCTGTACTATAGGCGTAGGTGACGAAGAGGGGAATGGCGTTCCATTTTTATGGTTGGGCTGAATGTAACAGGAAATCATATCGGAGAGCGTGCGATGAAAACGTTCGGTTAACCATTAGAGGGTGGCAGCTGGACGTGGTTCTGTGTACAGTTTCGGTGGCGCGAAGAACTTCTGCAAGCACGGCCGAAAGAAATACCCGACCTCGGTCACTAGAAAGCACTTGGGGCGGTCCATGTCGCAAGAATATCATCTTCAAAAAGAATTCAGTCACCTCTAAAGCGCAGCCCGTGCGAATAGGAGCTGTTTCCGCGTATCGTGTCAAGTGGTCTACCGCGGGAATGATCCACCGATGTCCAGCCGAAGTGACGGGTAGAGGACCGTAGAGGTCCATGCCAACGACTTCAAAAGGAGAGGAGGGGCACGGCAGTGGTTGGAGTGTGCCTGTAGGCCCCGAAGTCGGAAGTTTGCGGTGCTGACACAATACGCACGATGCAACGTGTTTGGCAACAGAGGTGGATAGGCCGGGCCATAAGAAGCGGCTTTTGATATGATCATAAGCTTTGTGGAAGGCAAGTTGGCCCGCGTTAGCGTCGTCGTGAAATGTCTCTAAAATTTTGCGTTGGAGGGCACGAGGAATGACGGGCACCCATCTGTCGCCTGTTGGGTGGCAGTTGAATCGGTAAAGGGTTCCATTATTAAGTCGAAATTGGCGGAGCTGGCGGTGTGAACGACTATTGCGTGGTCGGCAGTTTTCAGCAGTAAATGCCGGACCTTTGCTGAGAGGCCAATTCAGAAAGTGGATCCGTGCAATTGTCCACAGCGGGAACTCGTAAGGCTGCCGTTGAGGCAGAAAGCGCTTGAATGTCATCTTGAGCGGGGGATAACGGGCAGCGTGAAAGAGCGTCTGCATCCCCGTGCTTTTTGTCAGTCTTGTAGATGATGGTGAAGCTGTACTCTTGTAAACGGAGTACCCAACGGCCTAGCCGACCGGACAAGTTTTTTAGGGAAGATATCCGACAAAGGGCGTGATGGTCCGTGGCCACAGTGAAGTGACGCCCGTACAGATATAGATGAAACTTTTGAACGGCCCAAACTACAGCGAGGCACTCCTGCTCTGTTATTGTGTAATTTTTCTCGGCAGGTGTAAATGTCCGGCTGGCGTAGGCAATTACCTGCTCAACAGAAGATGTCCTGCGCTGTAGCCGAACAACCCCAATGCCGTGTCCGCTGGCGTCGGTGTGCAGTATAGTGGGCGCTGTTTCATCAAAATGGCCGAGTACGCGTGATCAGACGTTAGGGCACACTTCAGTTTCTGAAAGGCAGCTTCGCAGTCGTCGGACCATAGAAATGGTGCGGCAGAAGACAGCAGTTTATGTAGAGGGGCAGCGATAGAAGCGAAGTTTCGGATGAAGCGGCGGAAGTAGGAGGCCAATACTAAGAAGCTGCGAAGTTCTTTTTGATGGTTTGGGCGAGAAAAAAGTTAGTACGGCATTGATTTTGCCAGAGTCGGGCCGGATTTCTTCTTTGCTCACCAGGTGACCCAATACCTTAATCGGCTTGCTTGCAAAGTGGCATTTCTTTGTGTTAAGGGTCATGCCGGAGCTGCGGTGCTGGTCTTGGTAGTCTGCAGTTGAGGGGGACGTTGTAAGTATGGGAACCTTTGCGAATAGTACTCGTAAGATGGTTGACTCCTGCCTTGTGGAATAGGGGAGTATGCGAGCCTTTCATCTTTTTGGCGACTTCGACAAATACGGGAGATATGCCCCCGGATGCCACAATAGAAGCTCGTTGGGCGGGATGGACGCCAAGCAGGGTAGCCGTAGGTGAACTGAGGAGGACCCGGAAGAAACTGAGGGGGATCACCAGGCGGCACTGGCTGAGGATGCACATGGTCGGGCCGGGTGGAAATGGGCGGTCGAGGGACAGGGGTAGACACAGGTGAAAAGGTGAGCATACCGAGTCGGAGGGAGGGGTCGAAATCGGGGCATTGGATGCATAAGGCAGCGAAGGCAATGCGGCTTGAGTAGAGCCGGGATAAATATCCGTTGCTGACGGGGGGGGGGGGCAGGCATAAGGTAGGCCAGCTCTTGTTTGATTATCTCGCGCAGATCCGGAGCAGATGTCTCACGTCATGATTCCGAAAAGCCGAGCGGTGTCTGCGCTCCAAGTTCCTCGCGGATGATCGATGTTATCATGGAGCGCAAGTCCTCTGGGTTGGCTGCACCCGGAGGGACTGAAGATCGTCGAGGCGCTGACACATCGTTACGACTTTTAACGCTAGTGGGGTTTTGTGCGACCAGCGCGTTAAATGCGAAGGTAGAAATTCTTTTCAGGACATGGCGGATTTGGCTGTCCTCCGTCATGTCTTTGTTGGTACGGTGGCATAATGCGAGAACGTCCTCAGTGTATGAAGTGTACGACTCACCCGGTCTTCGTATGCGCTCGTCCAATTTCTTTTTGACGGCTTCTGTATGCGTAGACGACGTGCCGAAGACTAGACGCAGCTCGGAAGTAAATCGCTGCCAGCTAGTAAAGTCGCGCTTATGGTTGTCGAACCACGTTTTTGCTACTTTGGTGAGAGAAAAGGGAGGCGTTCCGGAGCTTGAAGGCATCGTCCCACCGATTGAAGAAACTTATTCGGTTGTAATCATCCAGCCAATCCTCGACGTCATCGCCGGGAAGCCCAGCGAAGGGGGGGGGGGGGGTCGCGCTCGCGGCTGGTTACGAAGCACGGTGGGACGGCAGAACCCGCCACGTTGGCTGGTGCAGCTGTCATCGGCATGGCCTCTTGCGGTAGGCGACGACCTGAACGGAGCTCCAAGGGTAAGTTGGGGGTCGAGGTACGAAGAATCAGGCCGCTTTACCTCCACCACATGTGAGGCACAGGGAAGGAGTCGTCAGGCACCGGTTTATTAACCGAATATCGCAGAGAGCGACAGGCTAGCGATCGCAGGTCGAGTGCAGAGATCTGAGAACACACCGATGATGATAGTGTGGACGACGATGTGCGCGGCGAGCAATGCAGATGGCACATAGCATTTGGCGCATATCCACTAAGGAAAATGTCCACATACGGCTGCTAATGTCTAGTGTCTGCCTTAGTCAGTGCTTACAATATATATGTATATATATATATATATAGCGTAAGTAAACAGTCGGATACACAGAAAAAACAATAACAAAGAAAGTTTACTCACGCAACGGCAATGGAACTTGCCTTCATCAGAGTACAGTTACATGATGTTGCTGCCACAAACATTTAAAACACATCTCTTATATAGCTTTGCGGAAAACTGTGAGTAGAAGAGAAAGATGTTTAGGAAAGGGAGAGTATGCATACAGTCGGGTTATGCCCGTGGTACAAGAAAGCAAAATAAAGCAGAGAGAGAGAAAGAGAGAGAGAGAGAAAAGGGGTTGAATCCGCCTCTTTCACAACGCTACTGCGCATGTGCAAGGCCCTGGCGGAGGAGGCCGGAAACAGGCTGGCAGGGGTAGGCCAGGCCGGTCTGCTCCGTGGTGATTCCACTGCTGTCTGCGGCTGTAACTGAGCCCGTGTAGTGAAAACAGGCGGCCGGGTTCGGCCCCCATCGAGAAAACAGAAGGCAGTACGTTTTAGAAATGCAACTGTCAGGCAAACAATAACATGAAGGGTGAAATTTTTGTTTCTATCGACACACGCCAACCCCGAAACGTAAGTAAACAAATAGGAGCTGTCCGCCTCGGCACTATGCATGAACGCCCCATTCTGCGTCCCGTCGCAGTCGCACCAGGCATTCACACCGCCGGGGACGCCAACCTGCTGGCGCGCCAAATCCAGAGATCGCCTTGTCATATTACCCCGACGACGATACGAACACACCGGACGAGCGAAAGTTGCCGTAGTACGACAGGCTCGTTGACCAAGGCAGCCATGAGACCCCGACAAGAATCGGGCCGTGATGAATGTCCCTCTATTTTGTTAGTTCGTAGAGCGTAATAAATTTCGTAAGGTCAACGAAGCGGGCGTACCTTCAGACTGTGTATGCGATCCGTATGTCGTGGCTAGCGACGCTTCGCTGACTTCGCTTTACCGAAGCTCCATATGCGTACACGGCTGGCACGCTTGTAGAAAATGTAAGGCATGTTAAGTCCAGAAGAAGGGTTATTTATTCATCCTAGTTTTGGAAACGAAGAATCAAAATCAAGCGATGTTTCTGTCATAATGCGCGAAATAAAAGTACGAAGAGCACATTTTTTTTTCGACTGGTGGACTCGAGATCTGCTTGCCAGCTAAAATTTGGGATCGCATTTACTGGAATAATAAGTAACGCAGACTATGGGTATTAGGTATTCGTGGGGGTGGGGATCAAGAGACGCTTAGTGGGTAAGCGCTGTTCAAAGAATGGTGATCAGTTTCTGTGCCAGCAATACCGTAAAAAAAACTTTTTCAGAGAGATGCAAAAACATAAGGTAAACGTCAGCCTTGTGTCTGCGGCATTCGAGTATGGTCGGTTGTTGCGCGATGGCCGAGTGGTCTAGAGCGTCAGAAACACCGGCCTTCGAGTGCGGTGGTTCGAATACTCTCGGGGGTCGTCTTTGTTTTTCTCGCCCTGACATGCTTGCGGAAAGTGATGTATTTTTTCTCGTTGTAATCTGCATACACCTTTACACTGGTGGGAAATGTATTCATCCAAATAACGCGGAGCTTGCGATTTTAGTAGAAATGTAGTTCCTGTGCACCACTTGTTTCGCCAGTGATATTGCCGCTGTTTAAAAGTAATGAACCAATACTAACTTTTCAAACTGACAGTTCTTCTAAAGAAGAAACTGTAATCGTATGACTAGGATGAACAAGTACGCTTATGAATAAAAATGCACCACAAAAAGCAAATTTCTGAGATACGTCGGGACTTCGGTTGATTTGGACTTCGCTTTCTCCGGTCAAAACGCTCACAAAAGTAATCTGCACATGCATTTGTGCTCATTATGATAAGAAACAAAGAAAAAAGCAACGGCGGCATTGAACAAATCTGCACCCACATAATTTTTTGCATCTTTGCAAATCCACATACCAGCTTCAAGCAACGATTTTTATAAATGCCACATTAAGGGTCTGCGTTTATTCTGCTGTCTGACAGATGCCCATGTCCCCCTCCCCTCTCTTTTAAGAGCTAGAAAAAAAAGGCCGTGAGAACAACGTGTCCACAGCCTCAGATAGCCACCCTCCGGTGCTGACACTTGCGGAACCGCTTCAAAAAGAAAAGAGCGTCGCACGCTTGTTCAGATGTTTCCCACGTTGAAAACGTACGTCTTCCAGCATAGTTATTCCTTTTGCAGCTTTTGGTTGGCAATACAATTCGCGTGAAACAAATAAACACCAGCAACGCAGCCCTGATTCCCCTTCCGCTGCAGTGGCAGCCCACTTGCACCCCTGACATATCGCTTCTCGGCGGCGCCACCAGAGGCCGCCACAGCGCAATGAAAAAGGCGGATTAAGAAGGCAGCTCTCAAGATTGCACCACGACATGGCAACGCGCGTGGTGTGGGCTGCAAGTTCACACACCGCAGAAGCGTGGAGAATTGCTGTTTCAAAAAGAAGGGAAATGTTCACAATAAAGCCACTGTTACGAATGAGCCCGCCGCTGTGCTTCCTTCAATACTCCTCGGCTGTGCGGCGAAGCCCCCACTACGTGCGCCTTTCAAGCAGGCCCTCCCTGTCGGTGACTCACAGTTGCAGCCGACAATTCAAACGCGTTGCTACACGTCTGGATCAAAGGCGCCTCGCTGTCGGCGCGATAAAACTTCGATGGCGTGCCGACGCAACACGCAGAGACCTGTCCCAAGGACACGAAGGCCCCGCTTCCGCTGCGGAGACCTCCTCTATCCCCTCTCTCTGACTCAGCGTGCGCCGCTACTACTGACTGCTCACGAACTCTGGAAAGAGTGGTGTGTGTGTCTGTGCCGTTAGTGTCGGGTGCACAATCTAGAGGGAACGCTTGTTTCGACCGTTGGCGCTTTGGGTATAAATAAGTTCAAAATAATAAATGAGTTTAAAATAATAACTATGACGGTTATTATTTTAAACTCATCCATTCATTCCGTTCGTTCGTTTCCGCGCACGTGCGTTGGATTGCCGATCGGTCCACTTACGTGTAGAATGAATGAATGAATGAATGAATGAATGAATGAATGAAAGCTTTATTACTATATATATTTTGCCGGTCTAGGTCCCCTCTGTTCAGGGAACCTCTAGGTTGCCTATCGTGGCTTCCTAGGCGGCGTCATGTGGACTAGGTTGAACCCTTGTCGGGGGCTTGTTGACGTCCCTTGCAGTGGCGTTCCAGGTTTTGCTTGATGAAAGCAGTGAGGGCGGTTTGGTCTTAACGTGACGAGAGTCCCACAATGGTTTCTTCCCCTGGTCCCTTGTTGAAGTTGCCGAATAGGTGACGCTGGTCCATCACTCCCAGGCATTTCGAGGACTGTGGGAGTGGTCTTCCTTGGTAAAGGACCATTCATGCTGGAGTTAGGATGGTACCCGTTTGCGCCTGCTCATTAAAACCTGTTCTTCTTTGGTTAGGTGTTTATGTGGTTTAGGGTAAGCTTCCGGGTTGTGTCGTAGATCTTTCAGTGTGATGGGTTTTGGTGGGATGCGATCTCTCTGGAGCTGTATGTGGTTGCAGGGAGCCCGGAGTGCAGTTTCGCGGGCGAGTCGGTTTGCCCTTTCGTTACCCTGCATCCCGACATGACCAGGTACCCAGTAGAGTCTAATCGTTCCTTTTATCTTTTCATAAAGCGTGCTGTGGGGGGTATTCGATTGTATAGGATGCGTGAACATGCTTGTTGGGAATCAGTGTATATGTTTAGAGGTTCGGTGGTGTGTGCACATTTTTGGATGGCTTGGCCAATGACGTACATTTCTGCTTCAGTGCTCTGTGCGCAGGGACAGGTGCCCATGGCTTCATTTCCTTCGAATTCGATGGCGGCCCATGCCCATTGGATCTTATGGTTGCTAGCGTCTGTGAAAATGTGTCGTTAATTTCGTGTACGCCGCATTTTCTTCGAAAAGTACGCTGCTCTAATTTTTGTCGTGTGTCGTCCTTTTCGTTGTTCATTTGTCTTGGGATGGGTGCTACGGTAATTCGGTTGTGGTCTTCCGGGCTGATTGGTTTCTCTTCTTCTGGAGGATGGTTGTTGTCAAATTTGAGTAGTCGTAAAAGGTGTTGTCCTGGGATGGTGCTTCTTAGTCTGGCAAGTTGGTTGTGCTTGTGTGCTGCTACGATGCTTTCGCATGTTACGTAGAGTCCGGTGTTCACGATTTGCGTGTTGGAGGTGCTCATCGGGACTTCCATGGCGAGCTTGGTGGATTTTTTAAGAGCACATTAAGCTTCTCGTGGTGTTTCTTGGTTAGCGTACAATACGGTATGGCGTATCTGATACGTGACGTGATGAGTGCGTCATAAACTTGTAGTTGATTGGCTTCTTTGAGGCCACTATGTCTGTTGGCAATTCGTATGCTGACTTGGAGGAGCTGCTTCCCTTGTCTTATTACGTTAGCTACCACAGCGTCTCCTTTTCCGTTGGAGTGTATGTGTAAGCCTAGAATTTTTGCCTCCACTGTTGGTAGTGGTTGTTGGCCGATGCTTAGATGTATCGGGGGTGGATGCCATCTTGGGTGATGTACTGGCAAGAGGCTAGATTTTCAGGGCTGCACAACAGTACGATTCTTGCAGCTGCCGTTTGAAGTGCATCCAGTGCGTCCTGTAGCGTATCCTGAATCTGTCCTGACGACCCCTGCGTGACCCATAAAGTAATGTCGTCTGCATATAGGAGGTCTCGAAGTCCTTTAGTGTCTTTCAGTGCTCGATGGATTTTCAGAGTAGCTAGGGTGAATAGCGTCGGCGAAATCACCGCTCCCTGAGGGATGCCTTTCGGGGGGTGTCGAATTTATTGGGATTGATAGTCGCCGATCTGGATGGAAAGTGTTCTGTTTTGCAAGAATTGAAGCACGTAGTTATATACTGCCGTGCTACAGTTCGTTTTGGCCAGTTCCTGCAATATAGCGTAGTGAGTTACATAAATATCGTGCAGCTGACACCGCTGTCTTTGCGTTGGGGTTCACAACCTGAAATTACCACAGGGAAGCGGGGGCTACACTATGTATTGAGCAACAAGCCGGCAGAAAAAACAGCTCACGAAACACACTAAAAATACCACTAACTTGCTTCCTGTACTACGGCTCTCTCTGGAATCGCCAAGGATCGCAATTCCACCATTAAAGGGCCGAGTATGTGCGGTATGTGGATGCACGCAGAAAGAACCTCCAATTATTCTGAAACCATTGAAAATGGCGGCCTCCGTAAGTGAATGTATAATTTCTGAAGCCATAAAACTCCATTTTGTGTTCTCATTAGCGGTTCAGAACCGGCTATAACTCTGTGTGGCTTTCGCGCAGCTTGCGGGTCACAGCTCTGACCGCGCAAATCACGTACACATGTGACGGGCAGCCAGCGAACCCTTTCCAAATCAAGTGCGCCGTGAAGATGGGCACCGCTACATTATACGAATGAGATTTGAAAACACTGTAGAGCTGCTAAGACCCAGAATTGTTCACGTTGGCCATTCCCAACCGATTGATTTGTTTACCACGAGTGGCGCCTGCTCTATTCTGTTTTTTGTCGCCATACTCAGCGCCTGAACATTTCACTGTCATTATTTATGGGGCTCAGATTTCATTCACTTTAGGCAGTTGCTTTACTTCTTCTAATATTATTCTTGGTTGTATCGTGAAGGACCAGAAATCTAGGGTAAACGTATTTTGTTTGCTTGAAAGCGTCTTCGAGGCCGGAATGGTTTAAAATCGGGAGAAATGAGAACATGGGCAAAAAGGGGAATATTCGTTCCGTGCACTCCTGCGTGCACGCCGCGCAGCAGACATGATATAGCTTGAGCGCCGGTGTAGGGTAGTTGGCGATCCAGCCCTTGGTGTCAACCAAGCGTCAGTTGCCATCTCAGGAGGCAAAATGCCGCATCCTGACAACAATTCTTATCGGTGTGTAGTAGATCGTTTCGATGATTGTTTCGGCACATGCGCTGTACGGAGTTGCTCTGTATGTAATATGGGTAATAAACTTTCAGTTGTTTTCCAGCGCCTGGTGCCCTCGGTTGCTCTGTGTGTTCGTCGGTTTTGCGCTGTTCTTGAACGTGAACCCTTCCAGCTGGCCCAGTGTTCTGTTCTGGACAGTCGCTCGCAATTGTGCCACAGGACATCCCCAAGGTGCGCATGATGTTAAAGCAGACCGGGAACAGGTAAGAATTTCTTTGGCGGGTTTTACCTTAAAAAGTTGGACCAGAGTATACCAGGGGCTGCCGATGGCGAAGCGACCTCCACTTGAGGACGTTTCTATCCTGGAGCTCTGTCAAATTCCCCACCCAGCACTTTCGCGAACGCGTCAGGTATTCCTCCAGGAGGTGGAATTGGGTTGAATCGGAATTGTACGGATTGCTTGCATTATAGCTGTAGTAGAACGGACAATTGGGCTAGATGGTAAATGTTCATCTTGGTGTTGGAAGCGCTCACAAAAAAGGGACGGAGGTAGAAAAAGCACGGAGCTAAGTTGTGTCATAATTGAATTTATCTCCCTTGTGTTTTACAATCGTGTTGCTCTGGGCGCTGCCCAAACGACTGCAACGAAGTAAAAGTCGTCGCCTTTAGTTGGTGGTTTAGCTCACCTCTGAGGGAATGAAACTTGGCAGGAATATTATAGTCTGATCCTAGGCAACAAATATGAAGCCATTGAACACCTTTTTGCGAGGGTTTTGCTGCAACTATGGGAGGCTGTTGGAATGACTTCGGGAAGTGGCGGCTTCGTGTTTGTTTTAAAGCTGGGGCTGGTAATTGTCAGTGGTGCCGGCGGCGATAAATGTGTCTCCTCTGTTATGGGGCGTTTTAGCCGTCAAACGCAGTCACTGCTGTGGGATAAGCGCGTAGTTTGTCTGGATGGAAGTAAATTGGATCGTAGCAGCAGCAGGTGGTGTGACGTCTAACAAACTGGAAGTTGCCACCCATTTCTGCCACACGTATAATCGGGATTGGTTGGTGCTGCATTTCTTTCGCGTATCCCCCCCCCCCCAATTGCCTATCAACCTGCCCACTTCTCGGCCTTTTTAGATGAAAATTTATTATCGCTGTAGGGAAAACAAAAAATTCACGCATCTCCACGAAGTGAATCATGACGAGTGGGCGCAGCGCTGTGGATCGCTCTTACCGTAAATCACCCGTGGCATTGCCCACTCGCGCATGTAAATGAGTGACAACGCGTGTGCATAGTATATACATGATTCCAATACAATCCGATACAATTCAATTTCATCCAATCCAATACAAATCTAATCCAACCCAATCCAATCCAACACCATCCAATGCTCCTCGCGCATGCGCAACACTGTGTACACGAACGCCAAGGGACAAGCCACGGACAAAGCGAGGTCCTAAGGTGCTTCGCACTTAGAAGGTTGCGCGATCTCGCTTCGTGTCAACCACGGCGAAGCTGTGTTCACCATGTTTGCACAAAAGCGTGTTGCGCAAATGGGGTCGTGTTGATTCAGTTCCTGAACAATTAAACCGTTCGCAGGGATATTTATTTGGCTCTACCTTGGCGTGTAGTTAAACTCGAGCTACATTTTACTTGACTGTTTCGTAAAAATATAGAGCGGTAAAGTTTCTGTCTAAGGTTGGAGTGGCTAAAAAAAGGAAGGGGGTATTGTGCCGTCAGCCGGTATTTTATCGGTCACTGATATTGTGCTGGCAGGCGGCAAAGTATGCTGCGGGTAATGTTGCCAGCACTGCGCCACCATTGAATGGTCGCGACTTTGTGACCATCCAGCCGGCATCTTTTCGCCGGAAGTCGGTATTTCACTATCTCCCGCGCATCTGCATTGTTTTTCGCACATGCTTTATTGGTAAGTATTTTAAGCTAACACACTTCCCCACAAAACACAACCCAAACCGACCCAGCCCAACCGATCAAGGCAGGTCTCCAATAAACGAAACAATGATGGAATGCCACCACAGCGCCGAGCGGGTCTGTATTACCTAGTACCTAGTTTCTGAATAGCACTTCAAGACCGATCGCGAGCCACTATTGGGCCTCGGTTCCCCACCCGCGGAGATGAAGAAGCGCACCTGCAACGCGTTCGAGAGGACCCCTCAGTGCTTGAGAAAGTTATTGAATACGAACTAACCAGGGGTCTTTACAAGCTGGTGTAATAACCTGGACCGACACCTCTAAAAATCGTCGCACCTGGGTTTCTGCGAACTATATATTCACGGACTTTACAATGCTATCCACCATTTAAGGTGATTGAACCTTGAACATTGTTCTTTTTTTTTCGATTATTCCCTCCCTTCCTTCATGTCCCTTTCCTTCCCCAACAGGGCATTCATGCCCCCTCTGATAATAAAGGCATTCCTCCTCCTCCTGAATAGACGAAGAAAAAATTGGCGCAGCTTCCACAAGTGGTGCAAGGCGCAAGAAACATCAGAGCTGGCGGCCCCTATCGCTTCGTCGGAGAGCTGGGCCGCCAGGTGTTAGGCTCTGGCATCTCGCATGGATTTCAGAACTTGCCGCTGAAAGTTCTCCATGACTGGCAGGCCAGATCGTTTTGTTCGCAGGCTTTCACATCTTTCCCAAAGTGGACCCAGTTGGCACGCGCTAGAACCGGCGGCAACCAGCTTGGCGACCTCGGAGTCTGTAGCGCGAGCCGTTTTGTGCTCCCTCCCCCTCACTCCAGGCGCGAACGCACGTGACCTGGCGAGAAGAGCACGCGAGAGACCACGCCACGAACGCTGGGCAGCCTCTTCTAGCCAAGGTCTAGCGGTGCGGCGCGCATGATGACGTCATAGCTAGGCGAGGCTTGGCTTCACCTACGCGGCTGGGCGAACGTCGGCCGTGCCTCGCGCGCGCCGGAGGAGTCTTTTTACAGCGAAGCAATGTGGCTCTACCCCCCCCCCCCCCAACACTTTCATCGTCCTGGGCGAAAACGCCAAGGCGCCAAGGCTTAGGACGCCAAGCGCATGCGTCAAGCTAATCAGGCATGCAGCATAAAGCTCAGAATCCGTTTAAAGGAGCCGAAGAGAAAATACAACTTCGTGTAATTTGAAAGAAGTAGAATTCAGTATCTCACTCAGCTCCATTACAGCCCCAAAAGATGTTTTTTTAACGAAGAAAAAAGCAAGAAGTATTTAAAAACTTTCAAATTTTGCGCCACAGTGACGTGTTATGAGCAAGAATGACGTCATACGGGCCAACAATAAAACATAATTTTCAGTGCGTTAACTGCACGTTAGCATTCACTTGATGCGGTCAAATGGAACTAGGGGCCCCATTACAGACGTCCAGTCATGTGTCGTCGCGACAGGTCAGTTAGTCGGCCGCCAATCACACAAACCGGGTTCCGTGACGTCATAGAAAAGTTGCGGGAAATTGGCTAGGGGGTCGCGACTGCTTCACACGTTTTCTTTAATATCTCCGTTATTTGCTCGAAGATTGCGATGATATTGGTATCATTGTTATCGGGACTAAGCAGTCTTTCTAATAAACCCAACTTGTATTTTGTCCGAAACCGCATTACGGATGATAAGGCGCCTGTGAACAATGACACCCCCCACCATGTGCTCCTGGTAAAGATTATGTTTGCAGATTATCTTTCAAGGCTAGGCAAGACTAGTGTGACTAAATAGAGCAGTTCTTGCCGAAGACGCCGAGCGCATGCCTCAGAGTAGGCAGAACCCAGCATTTGCAACCAGAGAAGCCGAGCCACTTCTGCTGCTGAAATGCTGCTCAAGAGGTCTATGATTTGAGTGAGTTGGTGAACGTCCATGGTTGAAAATCGGGGGAGAAAAAACAGGGCACAAAAATGGACGAGAAGTAGGCAGGACAGCGCTGCACTAACAACTACATAGTTTATTTTGGGAAGAAACACTGTTTATATACATATACATCAGTCTCCCACATGGCGGTAAACCGTTGCAACAAATAAGCAGAAACGAGACGCTATCACTGGTACGTCTGATACGTGGCTACGCAAGGGTGTCATTCTCGGTCATGCAGCACTACTGAGGGCATTCTGATACAGCGGTCGGCAGATCGCCTTATTCGGTATGCCTCGATTACTTCCCTTTTTGTCTTATCTTTGTGTTTAGACGACACCACGGTTTCTTCAAAAACCTGTACGCAACCGTGCGTGCTGCAGTCTTTTTTCCAAATAACTATTCGGATTCCCTTTCGGGGAACGCTGGTGCTCTGACAACCTGGTGTCTAGGCACCTCCCGGTGTGACCCACGTATATGTGTCCACACCGAAGTGCAAACATATACGCGACACCCGTTGCATGTTTGACAAATGGGTCCGAAAACAACGAGAAACGAGAAAGACTCCATCACCGCTTGTAGTGGTTTACAACAGCTTTGCTGGACATCCAATTTTGCAAGGGCGGGATGGTGAAGGGCGGGACCAATTATTTCTCGGCATTTTTTTTTGCGAACGCCAACGACACACACACACACACACACACACACACACACACACACACACACACACACACACACACACACACACACACACACACACACACACACACACACACACACACACACACACACACACACACACACACACACACACACACACACACACACACACACACACACACACACACACACACACACACACACACACACACACACACACACACACACACACACACACACACACACACACACACACACACACACACACACACACACACACACACACACACACACACACACACACACACACACACACACACACACACACACACACACACACACACACACACACACACACACACACACACACACACACACACACACACACACACACACACACACACACACACACACACACACACACACACACACACACACACACACACACACACACACACACACACACACACACACACACACACACACACACACACACACACACACACACACACACACACACACACACACACACACACACACACACACACACACACACACACACACACACACACACACACACACACACACACACACACACACACACACACACACACACACACACACACACACACACACACACACACACACACACACACACACACACACACACACACACACACACACACACACACACACACACACACACACACACACACACACACACACACACACACACACACACACACACACACACACACACACACACACACACACACACACACACACACACACACACACACACACACACACACACACACACACACACACACACACACACACACACACACACACACACACACACACACACACACACACACACACACACACACACACACACACACACACACACACACACACACACACACACACACACACACACACACACACACACACACACACACACACACACACACACACACACACACACACACACACACACACACACACACACACACACACACACACACACACACACACACACACACACACACACACACACACACACACACACACACACACACACACACACACACACACACACACACACACACACACACACACACACACACACACACACACACACACACACACACACACACACACACACACACACACACACACACACACACACACACACACACACACACACACACACACACACACACACACACACACACACACACACACACACACACACACACACACACACACACACACACACACACACACACACACACACACACACACACACACACACACACACACACACACACACACACACACACACACACACACACACACACACACACACACACACACACACACACACACACACACACACACACACACACACACACACACACACACACACACACACACACACACACACACACACACACACACACACACACACACACACACACACACACACACACACACACACACACACACACACACACACACACACACACACACACACACACACACACACACACACACACACACACACACACACACACACACACACACACACACACACACACACACACACACACACACACACACACACACACACACACACACACACACACACACACACACACACACACACACACACACACACACACACACACACACACACACACACACACACACACACACACACACACACACACACACACACACACACACACACACCGGCGAACTGTAGCCGTAACATCACATTTGACTGCGATGGAATATGGTGCTATAATTATGGCGTCTCAATTCTAAGCTTAATGTTTTTAAAGACTGTATGCTTTCTTTGGCCTCCTGAACTAGAAAATTTTGTCTGTCTGTCTGTTACTGGATTCAAACTCATGGCAAATAAAGAAAACGTGTGAAATAACACCTGGATACGAAGTATGTATGCGATCAAGACCGCTGCAAACTACTAAAACTACTGCCATGGCTCCTGCATGTCCACATTATTCAGAGCAAAAGAGACCTCAGGCATATATGAGGTTGAACATGTGTACATAACTGAAAGCCGCAGTTTTTTTAATCGAGAATACACGCGGGAATTGTTCTTATACTATCAAATAAAACAAATAACGCATCGAAAACCGTGTCGAAGAGAGGGGAGATAAAACTAAACTCTGAAACAAAAGATGTCTGCTAGAGCTGTTTTAACCAGAACAGGAACGAAAGGTCCCAACAGACGGCGCACCAGCAGTGCAAATGAGGAGAGATTGAATTGACGTTAGCAAACTTCCATTGTACTCATCATGGGAGTAGTGAGAAAAGAGATCACTGCAAAAGCCGGAAGCGGTCATTGCACTGGTCGTCTCCCAGACGAATGTGGATGCCGTCATACCAGACTCGCAACAAATTTGTCAGAACTTTCTTTGTGGAACGATTCTCAAAACTGTTGTGGACATCCTGCTCCTGGAGCCACCCGTAAGAAAGGTCAAGGTTGCTTGAACGCCGGATCACTCGACTTTCGAGGGCAACACTACCGCCCACGGAACCTCTCGATATCTATCCCGCCAGGTGACTAGAAGGCCCTGTGTAGAGACTGCGCATTCGTTGGTCCGATATAAGGAAATCAGTCAGTATTATAGGTCCATGGGGAAAGCCTATCACCCCGCACGCATAATTAAACCAAGAGCCAGGCGAACTCTCTCCGGCTCTTCCAAACACCATTCCTCACCAGACCAAATTTCGCTTGCTCTTATCCTTCGCTGTTCCCACTTCGTAAGGTGTGCGATGCCCCTGGCACCCTGTACCACATATTATCATAGGGCTCGCGAAATCGCCACATTGACAAAATTTCTTTCCCCTACCCTGAGCAATGGGAAAAGAAGCTGTCCAGCCCTGGTGTCCACCCCTGTGCTTCACGAGTCTCTAATGAATTTTTCAACTGAGGACACCGGACCACATTTTGAGGCATTCATTTAATTTATTCTCTTTGTCACAACCTTGCTGTGGACCACAGTGCAGATCACATTTTCGATGTTCTTTATGCACCAGGCTTTTTAAGAAATTGTTCCTCTAGGGTTCTTTTATGTACTGCCCTGTTTAAGTCGTCTTGAAAGCTTAATGCCTCGATGAAAGGGCAGTGTTTCGCTGCGGAACTACCAAGACGGCCAAGTGCGTTCCCAATTACGGAGGCGACTCGATCCAGTTGTCTGCCTCCGTGTGTACAGCACATTTTCTTGCACTCCGGAAGGGGTTAATTGCGGCCAATATACCTTGCCTGTACATATCTCAGGAACCAGTGGTGTGCGCAGGACTACATTCCGGATAGGGGGGTGGACGTCGAAGAAAAAAGAGGATATGGAGAAGATGAAAGGAAAAATAAGCAAACAGCCACTAAAAATGCGAACAAAATACAATACAAACAATCAAAGACCCAAAACAGGAAGTCGGTCAAAACGCACAAAAATAACCTCGGCATGCTGTGGAAGTATTCGTCATGCCTCCCGGTTGCTTTTCTTCGGATGTATGGCAAAATGGCTGACCGTCGTTGTGAGAGCAGAAATCGAAGTCGCCTAAGCTTGGGGCGTAGCCTGGGAAAGAAATATTATCTGTAGTCGCTAGTTGATGATAAGTAGTCGCTACTTGATGATAAGAAGAGTTAGTGGCCTCGTCCACTCACATCTTCCCCCACGATAAGCTGGGAAACTTCAGGAAGGAGGGGAGGGAGGTTTCTTCGACCCTTCCGCCAGCGAACGCCGGTGCCGGTATCTATCAACCCCTACAACTTAATTCTTACCGGACGTAATACGCACGCAATATGTAAATTGGGAGACCGTCTTTCTTGTACGTTGCGTGTTCGTGCATGTGACAGTGCTTGTATGGAAGAAGCAGAGCGTTCGTCGCATGAACGCCAGCCACGAGAAAAACAATGGTGTAACCGCGAGAGAACACTGCTATAGCAGAGATAAATAAAACAGTAGACAAACAAAAACAAAGGGTGGAAGAGGAGTCTTGTTCTTTTTTACCAGGCCGTGGTTGTTATTGCGCTCGCGACCTGGCGGCCTCCGCGAGGCTTGCGTCTGAGAAACGCGCTACACGCACCGGCAACGGCGGAGAACGCAGCCGGCACGCTGCTCGACGGGCTCGGCACGCCGGGCGAAGAATGCCGCTCTCGGCAGCCGCGGGCGAGCAAGGAAACTGCGCCGCGCAGCGCTGCCGCCACGCAGAAAGGATTTACGAGTTGCGCTGAGGCCACATGGAGACCGACGACTTCGCGCCGCCGCCGCCGCGGACGAGGGCAGAGACGTGCACCACCGTCGGCGGGTCGGCCACCGCCGGTGGCGCATGCCGTGCTGAGAAGCACGCCGCCAGCCGCGCCGGCAGGGCGGAGGATGATGTCTCGCTGTTTCCCCAGGAAGAAGAGACCAGGCAGGCCTTCTTCGCGCCTTCGGCGCCGCCACCAGCTCCGCCGGGGCGCGTCGTGATTTACGCGCCGGTGTGGCGGGCTCTCCTGTAGCTGTGCCGGCGGCAATAGGAGAAACACACTGCGGTGCGCTCTGTTCGCCGTGTGGTGGAAGAGCAAAGCACGCCGTCTCTCCACCTCCCTTCCCTCATTGCGTGAGCTAGACCCCCCCCTTGTGTTTCTGTCGCGTTGGCGCGATCAAGGGCGGTGCCTGTGCGTCCGTCATTGCGACGCCAGGGCTGGCAAGGTGCGATGAGTTTTCATTAGCGCTCCCCGCGCGGGGATTTCGTATTTGTCGTTGCGAAATCCTCTTCTCTCCACCTTCGGACGAGAGGGAGTGTCTGTCTTCTCATCGAGGGATTTGTGCTTTTATTTGTATGCGGGCACCCTTTTCCTGTGTCATCTGAGGCTTTCCGCTTCCTCTTTCGGTTGTCAGCGGAGCTGTAGATACCAGACCAAGTAAATTGAACAGGGATTAAAAGACAAAAAAGTGATTCGCATTTATCTCTCATCAAGTGATGGCCCAGCGAAGCTATCATTTGATCGCAGAAACACAACTGTTCAGTGGACAAGTCATTAGGGTACGTGGTCCTGAGGAATTTCGGCGAAGGTTAAAGATCTTCAGGTGGTCAAAATTAATCCGGAGCCCTCCGCTACGGCGCGCGTCATAGCCCAAATGTAGCTTCGGCGCGTTAAACCACACGATCGATCAGTGGTCTTCAGAGAGGAGTCAACCTCCTCTCAGGTCAGGAGAAGATTTGGGAAGGGCGAACCCTGACTTCCGAACTCGAGACGGACAATTGACTCACCCGTTCTTCACGTGGGTGAAGAACAGAGCGAGGCTTTTTCTGTGTGCGCTGACGACGGGCAGGAAAGCTACTATAACCAGTTCGTTGTACAGTCAAACCCGTTTATAGCGAACTGCAATATGCACCGCGATTAGTTCGATATATCCAAAAGTTCGATATAGCCAAACCTGCCTATAACGAGCTTAGTGTTGTTCGCAATCCATGGCCCCCCCCCCCTTTCCCCAACTTCACCCTCCCCGCATGCAGAAATGAACACAGTAAAGTAGCCATTACCATACACAAAATAATCCATCTATTGCAAGTAATGAAGCTATTTCGGCTCCAATTGCCTACTTTGCAAAAAAAATAAAAAATAAAACGGTGATTTTTCTTCTCACTTTCGTTTTGGCGGCTTCAACTAGCATTGCATTCTCTACACGAAAAATTGTTTGCACCAGTTCGAGTCCGCGTCCTCCAAAGTCGAAGAAGCATTGGCGGAGCACATCGACTGCGGAAAGCGCTTCATTATCAGCGTAGGACGGCTTTCACACGGGACATCATCGGGAACATTGGCGAGCTCTTCCCACAGTTCACCAATGCTGCCGGTCTTCGACCGGACTCACTGACTGGGCGGGTTCCATCGCGAGTCGCGCGCGTCGGAAACAGTTACGGAAAGCGTCGGGCATCACGTCGCACCCTTCGAGGCGCAATGTCTCAGTCGCGGCTCTTGCTCCGTGGTCGCGGCCAATCCACATCTCAGTCGCCGCTCCGAGACCATGCATTTCGGCGGCCATTCAGGCGTGCAGAGTTCGATATATCGGATGTGAACTTCGTTATAAGGAACATGCTTCCCATGTATTTCCGTAACTGAATAATTTTTGTTCGATATATAGCATAATTCGCTCTATCCGGGTTCGTTATATCCGGGTTTGACTGTAAAAGTGGAGTCACCGGAAAGTCGATAACAAATGGGGCCGAACGTGGTGCATTTGTGATTGCTAAAAAGTGGCTCGATCAACAGTATTTTATCTGAGATAACCTCGGAGTACCTCGGCAGGGAATTATTCTGGCCGTCTTCTGTAATCGGGTCGTTCCACAGCAAGAGCAGTCACCGCTATGCTGTCATCATTGCCGTTGGTGGAGAGGCCGAAAAAAAAATCGAATGAGTTTACCACGGCGGAAATCGGCTGTGTTTGTAATCAACATGTGCGGTTTCTTTCCCTCGTGTTGTAGCACCCATTTGGACGGGGGGAGGGGGGAAAGCAGGGCGGGGGAGCGGACTTGAAGCAATGACTCGGCATGCACGGTGTTTTTCACAAAAAGAACCGTTAGATGATACATAGCCTCCTATAATATAATCAGTCAAGAAGGGATTTTAGATTAACTGCCACTGCTCATTCTTAAACCTTCTTTTCCACCAAATCTTCTATACCTCACATATATAGTGCCACAAATGCGCACAGCTACTAAAGATTCTACAACAGCAAAACAGTTATACAATCCCTTCAATAAAAATTAGCCTTGTTAAAGCTCACCCAGTAAGGCAGTGGTGCAGAAAAAAAAAAGAAAGAAAATCATGCCCTCGGCATCCGCGAAACCACCCTCTGTACCCTCTACCTAAGCACAAAGCTCGAGATACAACCGCCAATTCCCATGGTTCCGGTCAGCCATGATAACACAGGTCACAAACTTGGTCTACTAAATACAGAAATGCAAAACGTACGGCAAGACCACCACATATCCAAGCGAGAGATTCCCTCCCACACCAATAGATCAGCTGAACTTTCGACAAGAAGTAACGGCCAATACGACAGTCTTCCAGCCTGCTTGGAGACCCGAATTCACGCGGCCGGCTCCACCCGGCAAAATACACCCGAAAGCGCCGGCTCTTGATCCCATCGCCGAGCAGTCCCATATGCCAGATAAGCTGACATCACGGCCCCTCATCATCCACTACATGGCCACGAGTTGATGAAACCAGCAGGCCACGGCACTTCAATAAAACTGCCGTAATTTCACGGGGAAAGGCGCACTGCAATCATATCTTAACTCTTTGGGTCTACAACCAGATATAATCGCAGGTGTTGCAAGAGACAAACGGCCCTACCAAACTTTCGCGTCACATCACATAATAAGACCCATGTAAAAAAGCCACCGCCACCTTTGTCCATAAAAAAAACAGTCGCCACACAGCACATCCCGCGACGTAGAGGCTGCGGACATGCGCTGGTGGAGATAATTTTTCTTTCTATAAAATGCGTCCAACCTTTTTTGTTGTGAACATCTACTACCAGCTCTCCACCAAGGAATGCGGGATTTAGTTCACGATTGAGGAGGCATTAACCATCTTGCTGATTCTCGGTGATTTTAACACCCCTCATCAACTCTGGGGCTACAAGTACATTACCAAAGATGCCAGTGTTGTGTTAGTTATCGAACAACACAACTTTATCCTGCTGAACGACCCTGTCACCCTGACGTGAACAATAACCATCAAACCCCGTGACACAAATCTGGAACTTTTTTTGTTGGTGGGCTGGCTGGACGTCACGGGGAGCACTACGCACATAAATTTGGGGCTCGGATCATGGCAACTCTCTCTCTCTCCCCCAATCCCCCTTCTCTTCCGAAACAGAGGCTACACATTGGGATCCCGTCACGAATTGGGATGTGTTCAGAAAAACCTTTGGAAAGCACGCATCCGACGCCAACGAGTCTTTCGCTGCATGGATAGATGACTTCATTAATGAAATCATGATTAGTACACAAACCATAGCCGCAACATATCTGACCCCAAGGGTTGACGAAAACTCCTCCGGACAGTGTGGGAAGTGCGCCACAACATAACTCGCAGGTGGAAATGTTAAAGACGCAATCGTAATATCCGCAAAAAGATAGTAACCCTCTCCCAATAGGCGGCAATATATGCGCAGTATCTAAGCAAGGGGGACTGGCTCCAAGTATGTGACAGCTTGAAAGGGACATTAACCACTCACAAAACACGGCATTTACTCCGCTGTCTCACTGGCCCCCTGAAAAGTCAAAGTGGCGCCTAACAGAAACATGATCGATACCCTTTCCGCATACGCCGGCCCATCGGAGTAACTCGATGAAGAAATACCTAGAGATGGAAATCATCGCATCTCCCTCTCCCTATAGCCTCATCGAGGGCGGCGACCGTGATATCAAAGTAAACGAACTCCGAGCGGCGTTGGCGGAATGTAAGAAATAAAGTGCTCCTAGACCCCAATCAAATAACTTACAAAATATTAGCTAACTTAGGGGATGACCCACAGCAACCCTGCCCAACCACCTCAAAGAAATTCGATTAACCGGAAGAATAACTATCAAGTGGGAGACGGCGGAGGTCCGTTTCATCCCCAGACACAGAAAATCTCCACACATTGACAGCCTATGGCCGATTTCTCTCACCTTGTTGGTAAGATAATAGAAAGATACTGACCAAGTGTCACTACAAGTACAGGAGGCACTACAACTTGCAGCAGAAATAGTCAATAAGTGTGCCCAAGCTTCCGGTCAATGCTCTCCCCCAAAATCTGAGCTATTAGTAACAGGAAAAAAATCAAACCAAAACAAAGAATACATCTCGGTAACCCTAGACGGCCAGAAAGTTCAGCACAGCTTTTCACTCAAAATTTTAGTAATCACAATACTAGTAAATACACAGAATGACATTACATTTCACAACCTCTACAAAGTGACAAATCAAGTAACACACATGATTCGTCGCATGAAAAACATGCATAGAGGCATGAAAGATGACACGGTCCACCTAGGTCGAGCCTCCTTGGCCATATCTCGAGTTGTTGCTCTACATCGTCTTGACCGAGACAGACACGGACAAAATCAACAAAATCATACGCAAAGCTTTCAAGCAGGCTCTCGGCCTGCCCATGAGTGCGCCCATAACAAAACATCTTTACATGTGCCTTTATACTGCTATTGAAGAACTAATCGAAGGACACCTCTCTGGCTGGAGGTTCTAAATCCCAAACGCAAGCTAGATGCACGCCCATCACCACATCAAGTGACCATGTTCCGAACACACTCACCTAGTCTCCCTACTCTGGCACCAACATCTATCAATTCAGCCCCTGGCAAAAACTTGCGCCCGGATCTCCATAAAGGTTGACGGGGAGACCAAAGTCAAGTCTCGAATGAATCTACGGCATTCCCACGTGGCCTATGTGGCTTGCTGCGGCGACAACCAGACCATGGGTGGCTGCGGTAATCTACAAGCACAATCTACCTGTGTTTCACTGCCGATGTCCTCCTCTGAAGAAGTAGAACTGTTCATCGCCATAGATGTTACCAAATGCACTGCCAAAACAATGATCACGGGTTACCAAGCAGCCTGTCGTAGTGTCCTGTCAGGACGGCTGGCCCCCACTATGCACCTGGAGCTCCCGAAATGTCGACCTAAACACCAAGTCAGCATCGTGTGGACTCATTCCTACTCTTGAATGACAGGTAACAAATTTTGCCCATCGGCAGACTCATTATCTCATCCACCGAACCTCTGAGGTTCCGGTCACCCCCACAACGCTCCGTATCTGTTAAGAAATTACACAATATTATAGGACTGTAGGACAGGCATTGCCAGGCACTCATACTTTACTTTGCAAAAGCCACGAAATAACTCTTAAACAAATTCAAACAGGTACTTTCGTGCACCCTGTTTGAATGCAATTGTTCTCCCCGGTCCAGTATTCAACTGGATGCAAATTCTGTACTCAATTAGGTACACATAGACATCATTGTGCACTGCAAGGAAAACCCCTAAAGAACACCCGTCCCTACTACACCACGGGTTCTCAGCAGTGGGAGATACTGTTCACCAGCTGCCGCTTGGAGGGTGAGACATGATGGTAACCAGGGATACGACGGCGCTGTCGACACATGGCTTCCTGGAATAAAAATGCAATCCCGCATCTAATGCTCCATCAGCGTTCTTCCTTTGTCTATCTCTCAAGACGCCAAATGGGCTTTCTTTCAGCGGAGGTCTAGGGTCACCACCGGTACAAATTTGGCTCAAACTTCATATGGGTACTAAGGATAGGCTTAAGCGTTGGTCGCCACTGGCATGTTATCAAGTAACAGCTCGGAAACATTCGGGTGTTGATTGCACATGTATATTTCGAACGCAGACATTGTTTGACGTGGACATGAACTGGAGTAAAATAACGTAAGTCATGAAGCCATCGGCTAAGCCCTTCGAAGTCGGAATTTATAAGACAGGCCTGCTCTAAATTCCCGGCTTCATCACACAAATGTCCGCATATCTGTCTTCTGCCCTCCAGGCTTTGTAAATGTCTCTTCTCCTTCTCACGCTCTTACCCTCCTGCTTAGCCCTCCCCGTGATAAACGCTTTGGAGGTTTGCTGAATGCAATTTTTCCGCATCCGCACTTATGACGCCCCATCTGCTGGTACCTTTTCTGGCTGTTCGGCTTGGGTAGCCACCTCGAGCTCGAGGTTCGAGGGCCAGCCCTCTTTGTATTTTTTGGTGAAAATTTCGTTTCTAACGCGTTAAAAGCAGATATGTTGAGGCCAAGCTTTGGCCGTCCAACGCACCAAAATACCTCGAAGCCTGAAGAAAGAAATGTGGTTAGGGAGGTACAGGGAATCTAACCTGGCACCTTTACTCGTGAAAGTGGCTACCGAAACACTGGGCTACCCCAAATGCCCTAGGGGCGGCGGGGAACAATAACATGTGCAGCCAATTGAAAAAAAAACGCTTTCTGTGGTCATCATCATCGCTCGGAGCTGAGCGGATGCATTCCACGTCAGCTCTACCTTTTCACGTTATTTGGGGCGAAACCACTCAAGATAACCTTACGAAACCTATCACAGGGAGCGCCCGAAGTTCTCCGACACCGAGGGACACCAGCCCCTGGAGGTTTGGACCACGGACCGGCCTTTTTGAGCCGGCTTTCCTGCCCTAGGCTGGAGCCAGCGCTAACCCTAACTGCAGCTTCGGTGCACCGAGGTGGAACGAAGGCGGCGGCCTTGCCCTAGCCGCTTCCATCCCGTCTCCGGAATCCATCGAGGCTTCAGGCGACTTCCCCCGAGAGCCGGAGCAGCGCAATGAACGGCATCGAAGTGGAAGGTGAGCCAATCTCACCGGAAGACATCACGGAGGAAGCTGGCTGGCTAGCAAGCCACCGCCGGCGAGGCGCTCGCGCCCTTGTCAAGCTGAGCCCAACAGCAGAACATCCCCTCGAGCAAGGCGCCGTTGGCTCTCGTGAGCCGGATCGAAAGTCGCGAGCGCAACAGTCACTACGAAGACAGAATCGGGCGCCGCGTCATCCGCACTTGCCGAGTGAAAATATAAAGATAGTGCTCCGGCCGAGAACAGGCCTCGATGTAACCAAAGTCAGCCACGCGGGGCTTCGTGACGGGGTGCTGCGTGCCACCGGCCTTACCTACGACGAGGCAGTCGAGGATCTCCTCCGCATCAATTCGGCGAAAAATATCATCGTTGCGAGCACACCAAGCATGCAACGTGCCCAAAAATACAACGGCGTGAAGGCACTCCACATCGGAGGAAAGATGTACGAGGTCACCGCGTATGCGGCACCACCGGAAGACACCATCAATGGTGTAATTCATAATATCCCAGACTACGACAGTGCCACAGACATCACTAACAGCCTGGTATACAAGAAAAATCCCACCATTCTTCAGGCAAGACGAATGGGCCGTACCAACTCAGTCCTTATCGTTTTCGAGGGTAAAACGGTCCCGCACTACATCTACTACCGCGGGTCCGAGTACCGCTGCTTCCTTCACAAGAAGCGCCATGAAATCTGCGACGGATGCGGCCGACTAGGACACGGCGTGGATGTCTGCCCAACCCCGGATAAGAAGATATGCAAGCTCTGCGGCGAAGAGACACCGGGCGAGGACCACTCGTGCGCGCCCAAGTGCGCACTCTGCGGCAAGGACCACGCCACCGGGGACAAGAAATGCCGACTCCGCTATCAAACCCCCTACGTACTGAAGAAGCGCAAGTGGGACAAGCAGCGCAGGAAGGAGCAGCATGACCACCGGCAACAACAACACGGTAATTCTGACGGAGGCAACTCGTCAAGACTTCTTAAATCTGGTGGGGCTCTGCACAGAGGCCGGGATCGTTCCAGCTCTTTCCCCCGGTTGCCCCAAGAAGAGCGGCAAAGCAGCCGAGACACAGGCCGCCGAACGGGAATCCGGGACCCCTCCGCCCAGGGCCGCAGCTGTTCGCGATCATCGTCGCGTCGTCGCCAACCGAGCAAAGAGGGCCGGAGCCTCCAGCGGCGACCATCCCGATCCACGTCACGCGGCGGCGAAAGCACCACCCACAACAACCACAAAAACAAGGTGAGCTGGGCAGCCACGGTCTCCCACGGTACAAATGAGCTGAAGGGTGGGGGCACACTGGATCAAAACATTTGCGACTTAGACTCCAATTCGCGTTCCGAACTTACCCGAATCCGCCAAATGCTAGAGATGGTTCTCTTGGAGAACCGAGCGCTCAAAGCAGAGCTAGCTCAACTCAAAGGCAGCCCAGCCCAAACTAATTCCACCCACGCCACTACTACCGCCGAACAGCACCCCCAAGCGACCGGCAGCGCCGACCCAGTGGCCGCAAAATTGCCTGAGCCTACCTCCGCAAGCGCGATGGACATTACCGGCAGCTCCGACCTACCGGTGGCATCGGAAATATTGGAGCGCAACTCCGGAAGCGCGATGGGTACAGTCCACGCTACCTCTCCGCCGCCGAAACGCAGGGCCACGGAGTCACAACCCGGAAATCAAACCGCACCCCCCGGACCTGATAGTCAGGTTCAGTATGTCACTCAGACCATGCTCCAGAATTCAGGACCAGCTCAGTGAAACCCTTTGTCAGAACCTCAATTCAAAATTCGATAACATGCTTGCCAAGTTCGCAGACACTATTAATGCTAAGATCGCCAGTCAGAACGCACGCGTCACAGCCCTCGAAAATACCTCTCTGAGTCCGATGCGCGAAGGGGGAGTGGGACCAATCAAACCCAGCAAACCTTACTTCCGTCCATCTTCGGCGGACAGTTTCAAAAATCCTGCGGACAATGCTTAATTCCCTTAATCAGACCACCCGTAAGCCTGACGAACTTACCGTCTGGCAGTGGAACTGGCGAGGGTTTCGGCGCAAGCGAGCGAACCTGGAACATCACATAAAACTTAACCACTCGGACGCCTTTCCTGATGTAATTTGCCTCCAAGAAACTGGCGCTTCTGCCAGGCTCCAAAATTACAAATCCTTCTCCGACATGGAGGAAGACACAGCCGTAACATCATCCAAATTAAAACCGGCTGTCACCACCCTCGTTAGGCGCAACCTCACGGCCGTTCACCACGAGACCGGTGCGGACACAGCGTCGGCGGCTCACGTTCTCGTAGAGTTAATTCCAACCCGAAAAAAGGACTGTGGTAGCATGTTTGTCCTAAACGCATATAGCCCGCCCAAGAACAAGTCCAAATTCACCAACCTCCTAAGGAAAACTCTCGAAATCTCCCGTGGCCACGCTTTACTTATTGTAGGCGACATTAATGCCCACCATACCGATTGGGGATACAAACGGGACACCGTTAAGGGCCGTAGCCTTTGGCTAGACGCCCAACAAGAAGGTCTCAGCCTCGTTACAGACCCATTGTACCCAACCCGAATCGGCAATAGTGTGAGTGGAGACACGACGCCTGACCTATGCTTCACTAAAAACATGCGGAGAGAGGCCACGTGGCTTAACACGCAAAAAAATCTTGGTAGCGATCATTACATGGTAGCGATCACAAGCGTTTTCGGCGGCGTTATGCATAAACCTAGAAAAACGCTTCGACTGGTCGACTGGGACGCGTTTCGAAAAATTAGTGCAGCCGAACGAGCTTTCCACTCTGACTCAAAATTCGACTCGGGAGCGGCAGAGATAGTCGATATTGAGGCATGGGCTGAGCAACTACGTCGAGATGCTGACACTGCTACCAAAAGTATACCCGCAGAGGCAGGCCTGTTTCAAGCAGACGCACGGCTTCTTCACATGTGGGAGGCCAAGAACAGTCTACGACATCGACTCAGCAAATATAAACTAAATCGCAACCTGCGTCGTCGGCTTGCCCGACTTGACAAGGAAATCGAAAACTATACTCAGCAACTCTTCCGACAAACTTGGCACGCGGCTTGTGATCGCATGGAGAAAGAGATCGGGATGGCTAAGACATGGCGGATCATGCGTTGTCTAATATACCCTGACAAAAGTAAGACAACGCAACGACACAATGTAAATATTGTCTTCCACAAATTTAACGGAACCAACAAACAGCTTCTCCAGCCCCTTCAGGATCTCTACATTGCCCCTTCGGCTACCGAAACTCTCCCCTTAATCGGGCAGTGATAACGCCTTCCTCATCAGTCTCATCACCTTAAGCGAGGTACGGGATGCCGTTGCGGCCCTCCGGATCGGCTCAGCGTCGGGGTCGGACGGCATAACAAATAAGATACTCCGCAACCTAGATGACGACTCCATCGAGACTCTCACGCGCTACTTTAACGTGTGTTGGGACGCGGGCCACATTCCCGCTAAGTGGAAAACGGCCAACGTAACCACCATCCCAAAACCCGGAAAAAAGCTCCAAATTGAAAACCTTCGTCCAATTTCCCTCACCTCTTGTGTAGGAAAACTCCTGGAGCATGTCATCCTAAACAGGATCAACGCCTACATGGAAAAAAATTCTTTATACCCACACACCATGATTGGCTTCCGCCCCGAACTCTCGACACAGGATGTGATGCTTCGACTGAAACACGACGTTATTGACGGAGCGCGCTCCTCGTCAACAGATACTCGTGCCGTCCTCGGGCTCGACCTCGTTAAAGCATTCGATAACGTCAAACATTCGGCAATCCTAGAGAATCTCAACAGCCTGGGGGTTGGAAGGAGGGTGTACAACTACATTCGCAACTTCCTCACCGATCGAACAGCAACTATCACTATTGGTGGACTTAAATCAGACAAAATTCACCTAGGCAGTAGGGGAACCCCCCAGGGCTCCAGGGCTCGGTTCTTTCCCCCTTCCTTTTCCACGTGGCAATGATCGGTCTGCCCAATCTCCTCAATAGCATAGAAGAGCTCCAGCATAGTCTTTACGCCGACGCTGTAACACTGTGGGTCTGCGGCGGTAGTGACGGTCACATTGAGGACACTCTCCAGAAAGCCACAAACACAGTCGAAAAATACGTTACACCCCGCGGCCTCAGCTGCTCACCAGGAAATTCAGAGCTTCTTATCTACCGTCCCACCAGTAAAGGGAGGGAATCTACTTCCACTCCCCCTTCAATCCAACTTTTTGCCGCCAGTTCGCACCGCATTCCCATCGTCTCGAGTATTCGCGTTCTTGGGCTTCGAATACAAGCGAATGGACACAATTCGGAATCCTTGCTAGCGCTCGAAAATGTTGTGCACCAAACAACCAGGCTAATTTCCAGGATAGCTGGTCGCAACCACGGAAGGAAAGAAGCCAACCGCCTACGCCTCGTACAGGACTTTGTAATAAGTCGGGTGACGTACGCCACTCCGTATCTCCGGCTACAGCGGGCAGAGGCAATTAAAATAGACGCTCTCCTCCGCAGAGCCTACAAGCGGGCCATCGTTCTCCCACTAAACACGTCCATCGAGCGATTTGAGGCCCTGGGCCTGACAAATAGTCTGGACGAGCTCATCGAGGCTCAACGGCTAGGGCAGCTCGTACGGCTGACCTACAGCACAACGGGGCGCCACATACTCGACTCGCTGGGTATAGCTCACCCCCACAGTGCGCCTACTAGTTTCGCGATCCCGTCAACAATACAGGAAAATATTCAGGTCTCTCCGCTCCCGCGTAATATGCATCCTACACATAACAAGGAGCAGCGAGAGGCCAGAGCCCGTGCCCTGCAGAGACGCTTTGCGAAAGTCGAGAACGTTGCCTATGCGGACGCGGCTGATTACGCAGGTCGCGAGGCAATGGCCATAGCGGTGGTCAACAATCAGGGCAACACCATCGCCTCCTGCTGTATCCGAGCGAGAGACTCGGTGGTTGGAGAAGAGGCAGCCATTGCTTTAGCCATGGTTGCCTCCACAAAAATCAAGACAATCATCAGCGACTCCAAATCAGCAATTCTAAATTTCTCACGAGGACACATATCAAGGGAGGCGTTCGCAATCCTCATTTCTGGTCTCCACCTCGAAAACCGGACAGGCAAGATCAACTTAATTTGGACCCCCGCCCACTCCTGCCTTGCAGGGAACGAGTCTGCACACGAAGCCGCTCGAGGCTTTACCGACCGAGCGGACGGCCCTTCCGATGCGGAACTCGTCCCAATGTCAGGCGGGGACAGGCTGTTATCGTACAGTGATATCAGCGGTCATTACCGTTTAGGCCGGGCCCTCTTCCCACCCGCGCACCCATCCCTCAGTAAATGGCATTCGGGGGTATGGCGACTGCTACAGACCCACTTGTACCCAAATCCCCTAGTGTATAGCTATTACTACCCCGGGGCGCTATTCCCCCCAGTGCCATAGATGTCAGGAACGAGCGGACCTGGCGCCCATGCTATGGCAGTGTCCGCAGGCGATCACAAATGGCCGCACAATCACTAACAGTGAGCAGTGGGAGACCGTGCTGCTCAGCTCCAGCCCGGAAGATCAACTCTGGGTCGTCCAGCTGGCTGAGGACGCTGCCAGAGCCCAAGGGCTCACGGCCGACGACTAGGCTACACAGCTGGCAAATTGAATAAAGTTTACTCTCTCTCTCTTCTGTGGTCGGAATCGAACCTGGGCCCCTCGTGTTATGCTTTCGATCAGGGAGTTTTTTCTTCCATACCTCCATGTATTCGGTAGGTTTCGGAAAGCATGAACGACAAACATTTCTGGTACTGTAATCACATTGAGTTGGGAGATATGCGTATACGCTCTGATTTCTCGTTCGTACAAAAGGGCGTGCACTGGCGGAAACCGTAGACTGCGTTGAAATGAAGCGTCAAATGCTTGGTGCTGCATAGTCTTTTGAACACAATCATGAAGCTTAAGCATATGCCTTAAAGACAACGCTGAAAGCTGGTAGGATTCACGTGAGCGAAACTCCCACGGTGCGTGGCACCAACAGTCGGAAAGAGGGAGGGGAGTTCCTCGCACATGCTCCATTGGCTTGCGTACACAACATTTGCGCTTGCGGCGATAGTAATACAGAAAACTGCGAATGCCGTACTCTGCCTAAAATTGCACGTTATATCACGCCGGTTTAATTGAAGCACTCAAAAATAACAAGTTTTGTTTAATAGCCGTGCACAGGGGCGCATCTTCAAAATCTGTAACGGAGAAAAATACGAATATTGTATTGAAGATTGGAAAAAAGTGGTTGTATCTACTGGTACGAAACAGATGTCGCACCCACGCCTCGTGTTTCTTGAGCACATGAGGATTAAAGAGGCGCTGAAGGGAAAAGATCGAGCTTTTTTGTTAGTGGCGGCATCGTGTAATTCGTAATCCATGATTGTCTGTTAGACATAACAAATAAAACCTTGCACGCCAGTTACACGGCAAATTTAATGTCGCTCAAGGCGAATGACGTTTGCTGTAAATAACATTCAGTTTGACTATGCGAGTCTACACAGCGAGGAAAATGTCAATTGATAATGAAATTGTAGTGACGATTAAGAAACTCGCGGCATTGGAAGATACTAATGCAAATGCATTGATAATGTTTTACACCCTTGAATAATTGAAAAACAAAACAAAACTTTTTTTCAACAAAAAAGTGAATCGGTGTTCTAATGACATCACTAGACATCGCATGCCGAGACAAGAAAAAAAGAAATAAGTTATTGGGTAGCAGAAATATTGGGAGCTTTGCGAAGGTGGCGCTTGCCTTTTCAACGCAAAACAACATTCAGTGAAGAATATTGATATGCTGCTGTAGTCTTCAGACACAGTGCTCTTCTATTTATTGCTCCTCGTGGAGTGGAGGGCCACTTCTTCCGCGGCTATATACACCTTCGGTTCGCAAACTAATTAGACTTTTTTCCTCGACCTTATTCGACCGCCGATTGCCATTTGCCTTGAATGTCATTCGGTATTCTCGTGTAGCACCAAACTAATGACATTGACATTGGCATCTAATTCGCTGTAATGGCATGAAATTGGCATGTAATTTGGTGTGTCATTAGGTAGTCTTGTGCAGCACCAAACTAATAACATTGACATTGGCATCTAATTCATTGTTAATGACATGAAATTGGAACGTAATCCGCTGTATGTGTCATTCAGTATTCTTGTCTAGCACCACACTAATGACATTAAGATTGGCATCTAATTCGCTGTTAATGGCATAAAATTTGCATGTAATTCACTACAATTACGTTTCATTAGGTTTACAGTAAATGTCATTATACCATACTGTTGACTGCCGCAGTGAGGTCGCATTTCTGTGCAATGTGCTTTTATGCTATCCCAGCCTTCGATACGTTGATATTCGCCTATTGGTTGGTGTACGTTGGCTCCTTCGCTCTTTTCAGAGAGCTTTTACAACTTAAGCTTGCTCCAAATGCGTTGAATTTCACCTTCCGGACGTTCAAGCACGGTTTCTTAGCCGACGGCAGCGAAATCGACAAGTAGGATTTACACATTTATTGCAAGGAATGTGTAAATCGGTACACAGGCTTCATAACAATGCCGAAACATTCTAGAGTTTACATGATAATATATTTAGGCAATGTTCAGAGCTCACTTCAGTGTTCCTTTACTGATATTATATGTGCCGTGTGTCATTTTGGAAAGGTGCCACTGGAGAGAGCAACTGCCGGCGTACTTACGCAAAGCTAGTCCTATACCAGTCTTCATACAGCTCTTTCCCTCAATAACAGTGTCACAGCCTCCATTTGTAAAACTGCAAGCGCGTGAGTGTTTTTTTCTGTGGGATACAACTTATGGGCTCAGAAGGCTTGCTGCAGAGTTGTACTCTGGTCGAACGTCAACGCTGCCATAACGCTACACTCATTTTGGCTTGGTCGCAAGCGGCTGTTTCTACACGCCTATTGACTCGCAGTTTGCTTTGTTGCAACGGACCCATGTTTCTGGACACACACTCACCTAATT
The DNA here is from genome assembly GCF_048455015.1 of Haemaphysalis longicornis. Lineage (NCBI taxonomy): Eukaryota > Metazoa > Arthropoda > Arachnida > Ixodida > Ixodidae > Haemaphysalis > Haemaphysalis longicornis. The sequence goes on along the minus strand of NW_027526361.1, from coordinate 72,464,553 downwards.
TCTTGCTTAGCGATCACTCAGTGACTTCTTTCTTTGCATCCCAGTGGTGGTGGACGCACCCTGAGCACGTCACTTGGTAGATCGGTTACTTACCGGCTTTAATAGGTCCCTTGCTGGACTGCTTCTTTGCAAGGTTTTTTTTCGCAATGCACGTGGTAGATGATTTCTCCAGAAACCGATAAGCTGCTCATTTTTGGTGTTCTTACACTGGTACATGACCATTCTGTAGGTAGAAACGCGTGGATAATAGGAAGATAAAATAGACAGGCAGGCATTTTCTTGAAGGGAAAATTATTTATTGAGGCAGAGAGGTCAGCAGGGCTGCGAGCTTGGCTTGGTAAATAAGATGGGAACGCAACAATGCTGAAACGTGCACATGAATAAACGTACAAAACACGCGACACAATCACGTCAATTCACAATAATAGGATGATAATTATGAGGAAGAACAACAGTATCTAGGGCAGATCACCACCCCGAAGAAATGACACCATGGCTTCAGTGGTCCATGACGCAGCTGGTGCACCCTGCCGCGGTTCGATTGTGTTCATGAGCTGCCTGTGTGTGTTCCTGAGCTGAGTTCCAAGATAGATAACCTAGGTGCTGTGAAACAGAGTACAGCTAGAACATATTCAGTGTTATCACGTGCCCCACAGGTCTGGTAAGCGGAATGTACCTGACGAGTCTTACACAAATGGTGTTATGTGAACGTGACGTTGAGCCACAGGTGCTGTTTGACGTCATCCCGCTTGCATAGCTAGACCACGGAACATCCGTATGGTGCTGTCTGGATCGTTTGCATAAAATGGTCTGTAATTTATTCCGGGATCTGTACATAGGGAAAGTTGCGACCATCGCCCCAGAGAAAATGCAAGTGGCGTGGCATCGCGTTGAGTTGGCGGCATAGACCCTCAGACGGCTGTGGGCGGTGAAAGGCTTATCTGGTCGACCCCAACGTTACCAGCCACACTGCACTGGGCAGCTACAGACATTGTGGAGCAAAGACGCATGATGTGCTGGTGGGCTAGGTGCGTAAAGGCGTATCATGCTGCCAGATGTTCTCTAGAAAAGGAAGCCACGTGTTGCAGCGCCTGCCTCCAGGCTGTAGGGATACTCAAGCATAGCTGATTGCTGCAGTGTGTAATGCTGTGCAGAACGCGAGCAGCGAGGTTTACTGTCGTATTAATTCTGTGGTTCATCAAGGCTGAAATACCTCTGCGCGTCGTCGGGGTCTATACGATTGCGCTATCATCTTTTTTATTTACTCTCGGATTTTGGCATACTCACAGTAGCAACATTACAATTGCGCTATCATCGCATTCGGGGCGCCCAGCGTTCCCTTTGGATTCTAGCGTGGGTGTTGACTTTGGATGCTGGTTGCGTTGAAGTGGACTTTGGCTTCGGACTTTGGCAGTTTTGATTATGGACTTTAGGAGAATGAATTGTGGACTTTGATTTGACTCAGTTTCCATAAAGAAACCCTCTCTTTTTAACTACCTTTCTCTTACTGTTTTATTCGCTTAATGTTATCCTTGTTTTTCTATTACTGTGCTATTCTCTTAATCATCTTTTCCTTAGGGGCAGACCTAAGAAAAGCCAAGTTAAAGCTAGTTAAATCCAACCAAGTTAAAGCCAACCACAGCTCCGCTGTTTCCTCAGTCTTCGCATTTCAGTTGCGAAGATGGCCGACTTCTTTTTTCCAGGGCTTACACGGATATACTCAGCAAGCCAAGATTATTACACTCAACGTGCCCTGTCGACACAAAGGCCTCATTTTTCCTCTTCGTCTCTCTGTGAAATTAGGGCTGCATGGTTAGTCATTATGTTGAGGAACAAGTGGTGCCCCATGACTTTTACGGATCAGTGAACGAGGCGAGTAGGGCTCTATTATGAATTGAGTTACAAAGTGGTGGAGAAAAAAAAAGCGGTTAGGTTTATTGTGACTAGTTAAGCACGCCACTTAGTCGAACATGGCATGCCGTGAGTTTTTGTTTATTCTAAAAAAAATATGTGTCCTATCAGCCAAAAAAGCCGGCATTGTAAGCAGAGAATGGTACAAAAAGCCTCCATGCCATCACAAAAAAAAACATTGAGGCGGGGACGGGAATGAAATACGAGAACGCGCGGTGACAGGCAAGTTAATTAAGCACAACTCTATACTGACGGCACGAGAAACATTGCTTAAAAGACGATTTAAATGGGAACGCAAAGGGGCCCAAGGAGAAAACATTCCTTGGTGCACTGAAGTCTGCTTACGTGCTTTTGAATGCGAAAGCATTATGGCTTCTACTGGCGATACTTTACTGCGACATCGCGTGCGTGTCGTGCATGGTTTCATGGAGCTACCATAACACAGAATCATGACTTTTCAGTAAGAACGTCCGCATGGTCTGCGGTCTGATAACCAATGAAGACAAGTAAAGTGCAGCTTAGGAAAGGCGCACAAAAAAACATCTGAAAAGTATCGCCAGAATAATCCGTACTGATTTCGCATTCAAGCGCCTAAACAGACTCATGTGCCCCAGGAATTTTAGGGGCGAAGCCCCTTAGCGGCTCGGGCTGTTGGCGTCTCATGTCGTCGTCTTAACCGTCGTCTCATGTAGTCCCGGTGCTAAAACACCGGGACACTCGTTTACGCCTCGTGCTGGAACTCTTCGTAAGACACCCACTTACGCCTCGCGCTAGAACGCCTCATGTTTCAAAGACAGGAGACTTTTACAGCAAAGCTGTACAGCTGTAACCCCAAACGGTTTCATCTCCGTTGGAAAAAACGCCAAGGCGCGAAGAATGCACTTATACACTGTATGCCTCGCTCCTCGTCAGGTTTCACATTAGTGGAGATGGCCCGGGATTATTTATTTTATAAACGAAAATGTTTATGTGTCCTGATTGTATTAATATTGAATCCCATGGCAGGTATGGCAGCAATGGCGTCGTGGAAGACAGCTTCATGAGTATATAAAACAACCGAATCTGTACTGAGGCAAGCGCTTTTCTTTCAAGGTGTGAAAACCCTTCGCGAAAAAGACTATTAGCGAACCCATTTTTGTGGCAGAAATGACATTTCACAGATAATTTCGTTCATTGACACCTTCAAATTACAGCATCAAATTTGAGGAAATGAAAGGTCGAATATTACGGGAGCCACAACCAACATCACCTCTTAACATGATTCTACGGGCCACCGCAAATATTTTTACAAGACATATATAGCTTCCAAGGGCACGAAAGCACACATAATCGAAAAGATAAACTAAAGCGATTAGCGTAGTGTGTGCACCGATCCTCTGAGTCCTTCGTTTGGGGGAAGCTGTTTATTTTCTGTGAAACTACAAAAGAAAGCTCTCCCAGTCATCGTATTTTGGCTGGTACAGATTGTCATGCTTAGTCAGGACCTGCTGAGGAACACTTTTTGATGAATCCTCCGAAGAGGTCACGCTGCCGGCGACCTATTGGCTGCCCACATAACTTCAAGAAACTTCGGCCGCTCCCCCAAACACAGACTAAAGAACTTTTTCTGTGGGAGGACTGGGTAAGGTTGAAAGTTAACTGTCGTTTTTCTGTTGGGCAATTTTGGCTTGCCAACTGGTCAGTCTGCATGAATTTAAAATGTTTGTTAGGGGAGGTTGTTTAGAAGGGCGCGATGATTGTAGCGTAGGGCGACTTCGTACAACGTATGACGAAGATTAATAATTTGCAGAGAAACATCATAAAACTTCAGAGCTTCTTGTGTTTGCCTAAACCATTCCTCTTTGTAGGGCTCATCTGAGCCCAAACAAAATGCATGCCTATGCAAGCTATTGCTCTATATCTTGACGTCCTGTGAGAGCGAAGTTTAAGGGTTACATGTCCACATCCACAAATGAATGAACTAAATGACGAAATGTGCAAAGCGTTCCTGTGCCACTAATATCTGGGTGGTGTACTATACCATGTACTTTGTAGTGTCACGGGTGGCTTGCATGAAAACTGCGCCTGGTTTTGTGTTAAATAGATTGATTGGTTTTATTGTCAGCTATATTGCTACTACCTCGTCCCATTAACCGGGGAAGAGTCGGCAACCTTCATTTTCTTAGAGTTATCTTCTGTAATGTGAAAGGCGTTTTGTCACTCTGGATGGTTTCCCTTTAAAGTTTTGGCTAAGGAAGCTTGCTGCGAAGTGCCCTGGCTTAATTATTACAGAATAACTGACAATTTTTGCATCTTTTCGGGTAAATGGTGTTCCCTTTAGAGGAGGACGGAGCATTACAGGGTCGCAGTTATTGGGTTGCAGCTCGAGATAATTGAGACAAACTTGGGAGAAGCTTCTCATGTTTAGGATATAGCCGTGAATCTGGTAATGCCCAGAATGGGAAATACCTTGAGTGGTACCTTATGTTTGAAAACACGAAACTACGCCGTTCAGTGTACATCATAGTGACCGCAAATCCATTGTAGTCGTCATTAACTAATAGAGAATAGAGATAATGAGGTTTGAAATAAAAAAATTACTACAAGTTTTCTTACCACGATATTTAAAGTTTCGCTAGTCCTCTACCGTCGCAGGGTGGAATAGCCTTGATTTTTTTTGCGCAATTTCGTCTTTGAGTTCCCAAAAAGGAACGTTTATGAATTCCTTCGAGTACATGGTGCCTTCTTGGGCGGACAGAGCTGCCTCGTGTAGCTTCAGCTATAAGCACATCGTGCTCTGGCGTCTTTACGAAACATCAAATGGGAACAAACTGACTTTACGATACGTACTTTCTCTCGTCCTAATGGGCACTTAATACTCTGTAAGGGTTACGGCAGTGAAGTTAGGAAAATATGACGTTATAAAATCGGCATATACTTTTTGAGTCAAGGTTTTGACGGTCTATTTACAACTGTTCGGATCTAATACTGGCAGCAATGAATACGTCCACGAATACTTTCAAACTTCAGTAAAAGCTTATGGGGTAGCCTATAACACTTATTCGGGGCAATCCAACATTTACGACGACATTATAACTTGGCGTTTATCATAATTCTTTAATATTGTTCGTAAGTTTAGCACGAAACATTACTACGGCAAGTTGAATGAGCAGCTATAGGTTGTGGCGAACTTCACGAACATATCGTAAACCATCATAAGCATATGAGTTCATCATTCAGAGGTTATTGCCGTATTTGATCTGCTTTATTGGCGTATATTAATGTTTACACGTACCCTATAGCTGTTGCATGCACTTAAGGTTCCTCACACTGTCACATCGGGCAACAGCGACACAGCGACGGTTGTCAGAAAGCGAGCCCCCAACAGAGAGCGTCGTGTGGACGGATAACGGAGTGAAAGTGGCGCGTCTTGACACAAAGGGGCCGTAATAACCTGCTCGTGAAGAGACCGTTTCTCGAGCGAGTAAAAGCGCTCGGGATCACCGCATGGCCCTCTCAATGGTGTCTATACGACGGCGCGATCATAAACGCGCCGCGGCCATTGCATATTGATGGCCGCCTTGGCTTAACCATTGCGCGCGTTGGAAAATTGCCGCCCGGAATGGCTTTTTGATGGGGGCGATTGCTCGTTTCCGTCTATAGGTATAAAGGCGCGCAGCGGCGGGAGTTATAAAATGTGCATCAAGTCGCGAACGAGTCTTCTTCGGAGCGTCTGGCGTGCCCTATTGCGCTCAGTCGCGGCGGACGCCGCAGCAGACCGACGCCGGCCGCACGCGCGAAAGGCTGCCGCCGGCTGTGCGAGCGTGCGACGTCGTGCGACGTCGCGCGTCCCGACAACATGCCACGTGTCATGCCATGGATATTTGCCACTTTTAAGACGTGTCGTGCTTCAGCTGGGATTTTCACCGTGAATTCAGGTGAGCATCATCCGCACACCTCAACCACTCCCACCTTCCTATTTAACCAGTGCTCTCGTGTTGCCTATAAGGGGTGTGCACATGCGCCTTGTGCTTGGGAGTAATGGTTGCGTAATAACGGCTCTGATCGTGTTTCACACAGAAAACACTCAAACAAGCACAGGTTGTTGTGGGTCCTGAACAACCGGTAACTAGTACGAGCGTATTCGGAGCGCTTAACTGTTTATCCCGAAACTAAGGCCTCGGTTTGAAACGTTGCGTGCGCACAGTATACGCAGTGTAAGCTGTGATTAGCAAAGAAGAAAATTATGCTTTATCGAAATTGGGGTCATTTAAATCTAATTTTCGTATCGAACCGATGTCATATTAGTAACTGTTTGTTAAAATTTAACGCTGGGTGTATTTTAACTAAGTCTTTCAGGGATGCTACGCACACGTTTGGCAGCTCCGAGCTGCTTCGCACAATACATCTTTGCTCCAGGAAAATTAAATTGGTGTGTTGTGTAGCCTTAGTTTTATTCGTATAGGCAAATCGAAGCGAAAACTCGCTTAATTTTCAGGCACCCGGAGTGATCAGAGCTCAATTTTTTTTTCGGGGGGAGGGGGGGGGGGATGACTGGTCTATCCTCAACGTAGTTGAGTTACTACCAGCTGTAAAGGTCAAGAATAAAACTCGAAAGTCAGTCGTTATTTCTGGCAGTGGAGCGATGTACCACGGCGGGCCAATGAAAGTCTGCAGTGTAGTTTTTGTAGACGATAGTCTTTCTCGGGATACCTGAAAACGAAAATTTTGGTCTGTCACTTGATTCAGCCGCCAATCCACAAGTTGCTAGATTGCTTGAACAGGAAGTATAGATAGACTATTACACAATAATAAAATCTGGTTGCATGCTTCACACGAGTCAACATTGTTCAGTATATTAGTTATATTTGAGGCAAAATAGCGTTCTAGTAGTGTTCTTTCCTAGCAGTGTTCTCTCCATTCAAAATAGACGTGAACTTCGTTTTTTGCAACAGCAAACAAACAAAAAACGTGTAAACACAGGTAGCAAAGTGAGGCGAGAAAAAATCAAAAGATGAAGACAAGAGTTCGGGCTCGAGCTCGATGCATTTCAAACAAGCACTTACGAAAGGTCCCAACAGATGGCGCGCGAGCACTGAGAACGCGGTAAAATTGAATCGGGTAGGGCATACGTTTGTTGCGTTTATCATGACCTGGGAATTCTGAGGAAAAAGGGGTAGAACGAGAGGTCCGGGGTGGGATTGGGGGAAAGTGGAGAGAGTGTTACGGGTCACAAGCGGCAAAAGAGTATCGAATTTCGACGACATTTGCCGAGCAAGCAAATTCGCGGCCAATTTTTCGTCTTAATTTCCGCCGACGATTTATTGTGTTGAGAGCTGTTAACACGTCCCCCAAGAACCCCCCGCCTACACACACGCGCACACACTCCCACACGCCATTACTGATCAGTAAATGACGGATCTTTTTTCAGATTCAGCGTGTGTTCTGCGGTTTTTCCTTCCTGTCCTGATATTTTAACACTGCTCTTTGCGACTTCCGATTTATGACCGGCACCTACCAGATGGCGCTTATAGACGAGGTCCTCTGCGTATTCCCCCTAAAACGCGAGCAATATTGATGCTTTTATCCCCAAAGCTATCTATGGCTTTTCCCGCGACATGTGCTTTCACAGATAGGTATTCCCAGCGCAGGCCCAACCTAAAAAAACTATCGCAACGTAACCTTGGCCTAGCACGTACCTCACATCGAGTCCATCGCCGGCTGTCGCTGATACTGCGCCCCAAGCGGATCGGCGCCTCAGCCCCACCGCAGCCACAGCGGCATCGATGTCACCAGGGCTTCTCAATTTGCATTCGTATGCAAATTGAGCGTTCGTATCAGTGCCCCGTAATCACGATGCTGGTGCTGTGCGCTTTCCATAGCGTTCAGGGACTCCGGAAAAGGGGGGGGGGGAAGGCCGGGGGGGCGGTCCCCCCCCCCTTCTCCAACAATTCTGTAGAGGGGCAGCCCCTTCCCACCCCACTTTCCGACCGTTTACGCTGAAATCAAATTTTTGACAAGAGCTATCATTAAATTTTCAAACTGGTGGTGGTGTGTTTCAATGCTTTACAAAAGGCCCATGATCGATTGGACGCACAACGGTGGGACGATGGCCGGCTAAAAAGCCACAAATTAAGGCACACCACTCAACATATCAGTAACCAAAATATCAAATCACGATTACGCAAACAGGTACACAAAAATTGGCGGAATATTGACTTACACACGGAGAAGGAACAACAACACAGCAATGGATTAAAACATTTCCCTCATGCCTCCGCACTTCCCTACAAAATAATGCACAAGCCAGGAAATCACCGGACACTCTACCAACGAAACTGACCACAACTATTGCAAATGCGGAAAACCTACTCAAAAGATCGGTAAAAAGCTCGGTAATCGATCGATCGGTGAGGATAGACTGTCCCCTATCAAGAAAGAAGAGACTACTCCTGACACGCAAATTTCCAAACACCAGAGAAAACAAAGCTGAAATAATCAAACACCGGGGTACATACCAAGCAGTATAGGAGAACTCGTAAAAAGGATCAACCAGATCATTGACTAAGCCTGGCTGCCTCAGTTCCCAATTTGTGGGGGTTGAGCAGACGGGATAACATTGGAAGTTCGTGAGTAATTTTTTACCATGTACAATGCACCAGACAGCTGATCTGAGACCTTGTATAAAGCCGTGAGGAACATGATTTTGCGTCTGGGCCTGGACTTCTACAACCTATGGGGGCACTGTTTTGACGGACCCGCGAACATGGAAGGCGATAAAGGATTGCGTACTCGAAACCAGGGTCAATATTTTTGCACTGTAGTAACCACTGCCTAGACTTGGCACTCCAGGAGGTAGCCAGGAACTGCGATGTCGTCGGAGACGCTCTGATCTAGCGGTGTACTTCCTCCGGGTAATGACGTCGGTGAGCAGGATTTTTCAGGCCGAACTCCCAACTGCTACCACTGTGCCCAACCAGGTGGTCAGTAAGAGCAAAATCAATGAAAACGTTCTGTGAGAGCTATCAAAAGGTGCAGGCAAATTTGCAGGAACTGATACAAGCTCTTTCAGTGGCGCCAGCAAGACAGTCGCAAAAGGATATGAGAAAGTATTAAAGTTCGAAACCTTAGTGGGTATCAACCTTTCTAGAGCCCTGTTCAGCCCATGCGTGCGATTAGCGAGGATGCTTCAACGCCCAGTTTACCGCGCTGCAGGAGCAAAACAAGTAGCAGAGGCTCTCTGTGACGGCTTGGCAAGGCTACGGTATGACGCCTCATGTGACGTCCTACGGAAGCGGGCAAACTCAAGAGCAAGAGAGTTAGGTCCAAAGGAACCTCGAGTGCCCACAGCGTCTCAGCCGCCCAGAAAGCTTCAATTTACAGACAAGCATGAGGAGCCTTCAGCGTTAGACGACAAGTGGTCACAGGGAAGAGTTTTTGGCCGCCAGCGATCGTGTTGCCAGCGACTTCCGACGGAGATTTGACCATCCTGGAATGGAGAAGCTGATTAGCCTCGAGCGCATTTTAATTGACAATGCTGAAGGTAGAAACTTTGCGGAACGACCTAAATAAACTTTTAGGAGCGCACGCTGCGGATTTACACATCAGCAGGCTTTCAGCGCAACACGTGCTTCTCCCAATGCTTCTGCGTGGCGACGGTCCGGCCGCAAGTGAACGAATTTCACAGATTCTGCAGGGGAAGTCTGTAGATATGCGGAAGATGATGAACTAGGTTGTCCGGTACCCACAACTCATGTTTTCTGTCCCTGCGTCAGATGCTTCAGGACAGCGATCTTTCGGTGCTCTGAGGCGAGTAAAAACATTTTTGCGCAATCGAATGACACAGAGGAGGCTGACACACCTCCTCCCCCACGTGTACAAGAAGAGAGCTACGGAACTGCACTTAGATGCCGTCATGAAACAGTTCGTCTCTATAGAACGGCAGAACGAACAGCATCCTCCAGCCTACTTCGATAACGTCTGCCCAACACCCTCTTGTCGTGCCAGCCTTGAAGCTCGTATAACTGTGATAATAGAGTTTGGGTTTGGGCTAGTTGGTAGCGGTAATCCATGACTTCGTGTAGCGCCAACAAAACTACAGAGGACACAGGGAGGCGACGGGCACAAGCGCTTGTGCCCGTCGCCTCCCTGTGTCCTCTGTCGTTTTGTTGGCGCTACGCGAAGTCTGTGATAATAGCTTTATACCTAGTGCCTACTTTCTTGTCTACTTAAACCACATTTGTGCACTTGTGTCAGTACACATCTACTTCATTGCGAGAGCGAATGCAGAAATATTAAAAATGATTTTTCGCAACTTTCGAACCCCTTCGGCATTGGCGCGGTCCCCGCAGGTTTGCAATGCATAATAAGCGTGGATACCAACATTTAAAAATTAATACAGTGAAAATGAATTAGAACCATAATAAAATGTTATGTAAGTAAACAAAAATGACAAATATTGTGAAAAAATACACAATAAACACAACACAAAAGGACGCCAATACTGGCCCCTCCACACCCGAAAGCGTTCCGGAATCCCTGATTGCGTCCACATTCGCTATTGATTACTAGGAACTCTGTGGTAATGGGGCGGGGGGCGTGAGCTTTTGCTCTAGATCGTCCTACGTGCTTGCATATATATTTTTGAAATCTTTTCAATGCAGCTTATGCCACAAGATGAAATAGCTTCAAATTGCTACCATCTTATTAGATGTCACACGTGCAATCGGCTGCGACAAAAAAACAAAAACAAAAGCAGCATACCATGATACTTGTATAGACCAAGCTAGCAACGATTGACAGTATCCTGAGCTGGCAGGTATGTTTGACAGCAGTGTTAATGTTGGGCACCTTTTATCTGTCCTTGTGTAGTCCTCAGAACCGCTCCAAAGCAGCTCCGTATTTTATTCTCCCATACAATTTCTATTGGAGGGGCAGTTTTAAACTGCTGAAGAACTGAGAGCTGAGAAATGCTCTGGAGAGGCGAATAAAACAGACGAATTGTTACGGTGACCAGCGGCGAATCGCCTCAAACAATATTCCTTGTTTAACAATATTAATATCTCAACGCTGAAGCGGCAGTGCTTAGCCTTTTGTTAACGCCTTGAAGCAATTTATGGCCTACAGGCAGAACGAGATACCTCACGCTGTTGTTTGTCAGGTCAGTCCTTCTCAAGAGTTTTTTGGAGGACATCCCAAAACATGATGGCTTCCTTTCAATTTATAAACTGTTCGATTGTATCGATTCGCTATGCGGAATACAGTCTACGAATACACGAAAATATTTCTGTTTTGTTTTTGTAGCTGCGGCCGAACAACGTTTCCGCGTGAAGCTTTTAGAAGGAAGTTCTCGCGGGGGGAGAAATCAGCATTTTGTGAATACTCAGGCCGATTGGAATAAACAGTTTGATGCAGTAGTACCGGCAAAAAGAATGAAAATTAATTCCTTTGAAAGTTTAATTCGAGACACGTTAAACGTATCATCAGGATAGAAACAAAACAAAAAAAAAGTGTATAGGCCGTACACCTCATACTTCCGCAAACAAGGTCCGGTGAAAATGGAGATGGCACAACTAGATTGCGCACTGCACCGATGGGATTAACTTGCAAGAAGGCGCAATTAAAAGGGTAAGTCGAATCCCATAGCTTCACACGTGCAGTGCGTTTTTGGACAACGTCGCGGTCAGCAAAGCATAGAATGCTTCGCTTTAAAAATGAACATGTTACGTTGCTGGTCCCTACCCTATATCGACGAGTTATGCGGCCCGAAAGCCTGCAAATAACGACGAAGGCACTCGCTCCTCCCCCACCAACAGGCGCCGTGCCTGTAGGCATACCTGCCAGGTTTCCGGAATTTTCCGGGAGACTCCCGAATTTTGATAGTTTTGTACGATTCTACGACTGAAACGAAAATATCCCGAAAACGCACCCGTGTTTGGCCAAACCTTTCTCCCGCTCTGGCCACGTTGCGCCGGAGCTACCTGACAGTCCAATTCGATCCTAGTCCAATTGACCTCGTTCTCAGTGAAGAGCCTAAAAATCATAGTCGGCCATGCGCGCAAGTTCAACTGGTCAGTACCCGCCGGGGTGGCTCAATGGCTAAGGCGTTGCGCGGCTGAGCACGAGGTCGCGGGTTTGATTCCCGGCCGCGTCGGTCTCTTTTCTGATGGAGGCGAAAAGCAATAACGCCCGTGTGTACGAGATTTAGGCGCACGTTATAGCTCCCCAGGTGGTCTAAATTATTCCGGAGCCCTCCACTACGGCGCGCTTCATCGCCTACGTTGCGTCGGTGCGTTAAACCTTAGAATCAATGAACTGGTCAGTACCAGCTGAGTGCGAGTCAGTTCAGCATAGCAAAAAAATATTTGCCCCAGTTCCGAGCATTCATGTCCGACACAACTCTCAGTCGCGTTCTTTTAGCGAAGTGTCGCAAGAGCGAACATGGTTACGCTCGACCGTATTCCCAAGACTTCCTGAAAAGGCGGCGTCAGCCACGTCGAAGATTCAGCAACTGACGAGTTTGGACGACACAGTTCAGTTCCTGCTCTGTACTAAATTAGAAATGCGTGTAAATTATTCCAATCTGTTGCTTCTAATTCTTCTATCTCTCACCCCCCCCCCTCATCTTTCCCGTCTGATCTCCCTAATGCCACCCGGCGAACATGGCAGGTACGCTGTGGGAGTCTGGCGGGACCCCAAGATATTTAACGGGTACTCGGAACCATGAGCTGCCGGCAGCTTCAGTTGGTGTGAGTGCCTACGAGCCTAACCAAAGGCCGGCGATATTCAGAAAGTTGACATTCGCACCACAGGTCAACATATCACTTCTCAGTGGAACAACTTCATAAATAGATATCTTATTTTGACAAAACAAGCAAAACCATCAGCGTACGTGCAGCAATACTTGAAGTTTAGTACCTAATATACAAAAACTGTGCATGCTGCGGCATTGAAGCACACCCATACATAAGGGCCATATGTAGTGCTAGATAAACAAAGGAGATAATGGGTAACCCTGCTTTAAAGAGGAATAATATAAAGAATTTTATTTCAACTGAATGTATGAATTCCTAAGCAGGTCAATGCAAAGGGGGAGGAATGCCTTTAATGATGAGGAGCAGTCAGCTTGGCAGCGAGCTTGGGTTGCTACTCCACATGAACATGAGAGGTGCAGGCATGTCTAGCTGTAATTGGCAATTATGGCCTATACTTCATTTGTCAATGCTCATACACAGGCCTCCTAAGCTAACCATTAATAATTAGTTATGCAGAATGGCGGAAACTTAGCCCGAGGAAACCGACAGAACCAACAACGATCAAAAAAAGAAGTGGCATCGGGAGTATACAAGAGCTGCTTATAAGAATCGGAACATAACGGGGGGGCTGTGGGAGCAATGTGAAAATTCGTCAATATTGATCAGACACTCAATTCCCACGTTTGATGCGCACCAATAAAAATGCAGGCTGTTAGAAACAATCTTCGCTGAATTCGTTGTATTGAATTCCTTGAATTGAATTTAATTGAATCCCTGCGCTGAACTCCAGGAATTCGCTGAATTCCTAGTTCAACGTGAGCCATGGATGGATCGCAGTTTTAATCTTTCTTCAAATCTGGGAATTAGTTCTGTTTGGTTTTTTCTGAATGACGAGGGGAGGCGTAGAGTAGAAAATTTATATCCAGACAACAAACAGAAATCTTAAGCAGAACTGAGCACCAGAGAGATTTGAAGTATTTAAAAATCCCCTGTTTAAACATTCTTCGTCGAGTTCATCAGGGCCAGGCGTCTTAGAAACCGGAAGCTGGTTGACAGTGACTTCTATATAAGAGGGGGGGGGGGGGGGTTAAACAATCATCGTCTGTCAAAAGCTTTATGAGGAACAAAGAACGATCCAATATGTGACCAACAATAAAATGCCGGTGATTAATAAAAAAGATAGCTTTTAAATTCTGATATAGTTTCTTTTGTGCTGGTTGCTAGGACACCATTTAAGTTATGTCGGGGATGAACTTAATGGTAGCATGGAGCCACTCGTCAAGTAATTCCTGGCTTGTGTGGTTCTCCTAGCGCGCATTGCACAACTGCTACAAGACCATACGCAAGCGACTCTGCACTGCTCTGAATCGAAGTTTTGAAGCTGATATTTTGCTACCGTGATTTTAGCAACTACACACGGAGAGGGAACAACAACACAGCAATGGATGAAAAACATTTCCCTCATGCCTTCGCACTTCCCTACAAAATAATGCACAAGCCAGGCAATCACCGGACACTGTACCAACGAAACTGAAACAACTATTGCAAATGCGGAAAACCTACTCAAAAGATCGGTGAAAAGCTCGGTCATCGATCAATCGGTGAGGATAGACTGTCCCCTATCAAGAAAGAAAAGACTACTCCTGACACGCAGTTTTCGAAATACCAGAGAATACAAACCTGAAATAATCAAATACCGGGGTACATACCAAGCAGTATAGAAGAACTCGTAAAAAGGATCAACCAGATCATTGACTAAGCCTGGGTGCCTCAGTTCCCAATTTGTTTGGGTTGGGCAGACGGGATAACAGAGGAAGTTCGTGAGGAACTTTTTAGCATGTACAATGCAACAGACAGGAGAGCTGAGACCTTGTATAAAGCCGTGAGGAACATGATTTTTCGTCTGGGCCTGGACTTCCACAACCTAAGGGGGCACTGTTTCGACGGGCCCGCGAACATGGATAAAGGATTGGGGACTCGAAACCAGGCTCAATATTTTTGCACTGCAGTAACCACTGCCTAGACTTGTCACTCCAGGAGGCAGCCACGAACTGCGATGTCGTCGGATACGCTCTGATCGAGCGGTGTACTTCCTCCGGGTAATGATGCCGGTGAGCAGGATCTTTCAGGCTGAACTCCCAACTGCTACCACTGTGCCCAACGAGGTGGTCAGTAAGAGCAAAATCAATGAAAGCGTTCTGTGAGAGCTATCAAAAGGTGCAGGCAAATTTGCAGGAACTGGTACAAGTTCAAAGCTCTTTCAGTGGCGCCAGCAAGACAGTCGCAAAAGGATATGAGAAAGTATTGAAGTTCAAAACCTTAGTGGGTATCAACCTTTCTAAAGCCCTGTTCGGCCCATGCGTGCGATTAGCGAGGATGCTTTAACGCCCAGTTTACCGCGCTGCAGGAGCAAAAGAAGCAGCAGAGACTCTTTGTGACGGCTTGGCAAGGCTACGGTCTGACGCCTCATTTGACGTCCTATGGGAGCGGGCAAAATCAAGAGCAAGAAAGTTAGGTCCAAAGGAATCTCGAGCGCCCACAGCGCCTCAGCCGCCCAGAAAGCTTCAATTTACAGACAAGCATGAGGAGCCTTCAGCGCTTGACGGCAAGAGGTCACAGGGAAGAGTTTTTTGCTGCTACAGCGACTTCCGACGGAGATTTGACCATCCTGGAATGGAGAGGCTGATTAGCCTTGAGCGTATTTTAACTGACAATGCTGAAGGTAGAAACTTTGCGGAACGACCTAAATGAACATTTAGGAGCACATCCTGCGGATTTAGACATCAGCAGGCTTTCAGCGCAACACGTGCTCCTCCCAACGCTTCTGCGTGACAACGGTCCGGCCGCAAGTGAACGCATTTCACAGATCCTGCAGGGGAAGTCTGTAGATATGCGGAAGATGATGAACCAGGTTGTCCGGTACCCACAACTTATGTTTTCTGTCCCTGCGTCAGAGCCTTCAGGAGAGCGATCTTTCGGTGCTCTGAGGCGAATAAAAATATTTTTGCGCAATCGAATGACACAGAGGAAGCTGACACACCTCCTACCACACGTGCACAAGAAGAGAGCTACGGAACTGCACTTAGATGCCGTTATGAAACAGATCGTCTCTATAGAACGGCAGAACGAATAACATCCTTCAGCCTCCTTCGATAACGTCTGCCCGACACCCTGTTGTCGTGCCAGCCTTGAAGCTCGTATACCTGTGATAACAGCTTTTATACCTAGTGCCTACTTTCTTGTCGACTTAAACCACATTTGTGCACTTGTGTCAGTACACATCTGCTTCATTGCGAGAGCGAATGCAGAAATATTAAAAATGATTTTTCGTAACTTTCGAACCTCTTTGGAATTGGCGTGTCAGCGCAGGTTTGCAATGCATAATAAGCGAAGATACCAACATTTAAAAATTAATACAGTTAAAATGAATTAGAACCTTAATAAAATGTTATGTAAGTAAACAAAATGACAAATATTGTGAAAAATACACCATAAACACAACATAAAAGGACGCCAATACTGGCCCCTCCACACCCGAAAGCGTTCCGAAATCCCTGATTGTGTCCACATTCGCTATTGATTATATACTAGGAACTCTGGGGGGGGGGCGAAGGGTGGGGGGGGGAGAGCTTTTGCTCTAGATCGTCCTACGTGCTTGAATAGATCTTTTTTAAATCTTTTCAACGCAGCTTATGTCACAAGATGAAATAGCCTCAATTGGCTACCATCTTATTAGATGTCGCACGTGCAATCGGCTGCGACAAAAAAACAAAAACAAAAGCAGCATACCACGGTACTTCTATAGACCAAACTAGCACCGATTGACAGTATCCTGAGTTGGCAGGTATGTTTGACAGCAGAGTTAATGTTGGGCACCTTTTATTTGTCCTTGTGTAGGGCTCAGAACCACTCCAAAGCCGTTCCGTATTATATTCTCCCGTAGAATTTCTATTGCAGGGGCAGTTTTGAACTGCCGAAGAACAATGAGCTGAGAAATTCTCTGGACAGGCGAATAAAACAGACGAATTGTTACGGTGACCAGCGGCGAATCGCCTCAAACACTATTCTTAGTTTAACAATATTAATAGCTCAAAGTTGAAGCGACAGTGCTTAGCCTTTTGTTAAAGCCTTGAAGCAATTTATGGCCTACAGGCAGAACGAGATACCTCACGCGGTTGTGTTTCAAGTCAAAGTCCTTCTCAAGAGTTTTTAGGAGGACATCCCAAAATATGATGGCTTCCTTTCAATTTATAAACTGTTTGATTGTATCGATTTGCTATGCGGAATACAGTCTACGAATAGACGAAAATATTTTTGTTTTGTTTTTGTTGCTGCGGCCGAACAACGTTTCCGCGTGAAGCTCTTAGAAAGAAGTTCTTGCGGGCGGAGAAAGCGGCATTTTGTGAATACTCAGGCCGATTGGAATAAACAGTTTGATACAACCGTACTGGTAAGAAGAATGAAAATTAATTCATTTGAAAGTTTAATTCGAGACACGTTAAACGTATCATCAGGATAGAAACAAAACAAAAAAAAAGTGTATAGGCCGTAGACCTCATACTTCCGCAAACAAGGTGCGGTGAAAATGGAGATGGCATAACAAGATTGGGCACTGCACCGATGGGATTCACTTGCAAGAAGGCGCAATTAACAGGGTAAGTCGAATCCCACAGATTCACACCTGCAGTGTGTTTTTGGACAACGTCGCGGTCAGTGAGGCATAGATAGCTTCACTTTAAAAATGAGAAACGCTCAACCATTTGCCATACAAATAGATGAGTTACGACGAGTCTACCACCGCAGACCGCACTAAATAGGTTATCGTGCCTCAGTGGCTCTGTGGTAGATGTCCATAGTATTTTCGCAAAAACCCAATGAAGCTGCTGCATAGGAGTCCAAGCGCGATGAAGAATATGCACCACATACACCGATTTTGTTGCCAACAACATGTTACTTTGCTGGTCCCTACCCTATATCGACGAGTTGTGCGGCCCGAAAGCCTGCAAATAACGACAAAGGCACTCGCTCCTCCCCCACCAACAGGCGCTGTGCCTGTAGGCATACCTGCCAGGTTTCCGGAATTTTCCGGGAGACTCCCGAATTTTGATGGTTTTGTACGATTGTACGACTGAAACAAAAATCTCCCGAAAACGCACCCGTGTTTGGCCAAACCTTTCTCCCGCTTTGGCCACGTTGCGCCGGAGCTACCTGACCAACGTTGTACCTGACAGTCTAGTTCGATCCTACTCCAATTGACCTCGTTATCAGTGAAGAGCCCAAAAATCATAGTCGGCCATGCGCGCAAGTTGATCTGGTCAGTACCCGCCACGTTGGCTCAGCGGCTAAGACGTTGGGCTGCTGAGCACGAGGTCGCGGGTTCGATTCCCGGCCGCAGCGGCCGCTTTTCTGGTGGAGGCGAAAAGCAATAACGCCCGTGTGTACGAGATTTCGGAGCACGTTAAAGATTCCCAGGTGGTCAAAATTAATCCGGAGCCCTCCATTACGGCGCGCCTCATCGCCTGCGTTGCGTCGGCGCGTTAAACCCTAAAATCAATGAACTGGTCAGTACCAGCTGAGTGCGAGTCAGTTCAGCATAGTAAAAAAATAATTGCCCCAGTTCCGAGCATTCATGTCCGACACAACTCTGAGTCGCGTTCTTTTGGCCAAGTGTCGCAAGAGCGAACATTGTTACGCTCGACAGTAATTCCAAGACTTCCTGAAAAGGCGGCGTCAGCCACGTCGAAGATTTATCAACTGACGAGTGGTGTAGCTTGTTAGTAGTTTGGACGACACAGTTCAGTTCCTGCTCTGTACTAAATTAGAAATGCGTGTAAATTATTCCAATCCGTTGCTTATAATTCTTCTATCCCTCACCCCCCCCCCTCCTCTCCAGTCTGATCTCCCTAATGCCACCCGGCGAACCTGGCAGGTACGCTGTAGGAGTCTGGCGGGACCCCAAGATATTTAACGGGTACTCGGAACCATGAGCTGCCGGCAGCTTCCTTTGGTGTGAGTGCCTACGAGCCTAACCAAAGGCCGGCGATATTCAGAAAGTTGACATTCGCACCAGAGATCAACATATCACTTCTCAGCGAAACAACTTCATAAATAGCTATCTTATTTTGACAAAACAAACAAAGCCATCAGCGTACGTGCACCAATACTTGAAGTTTAGTACCTAATATACAAAAACTGTGCCTGCTGCGGCATTGAAGCACACGCATACATAAGGGCCATATGTAGTGCTAGATAAACAAAGGAGATAATGGGTAACCCTGCTTTAAAGAGGAATAATACAAAGAATTTTATTTCAACTGAATGTATTAATTCCTAAGCAGGTCAACGCAAAGGAGGAGGAATGCCTTTAATGATGAGGAGAAGTCAGCCTGGCAGCGAGCTTGGGTTGCTACTCCACATGAACATGAAAGGTGCAGGCATGTCTAGCTGTAATTGGCAGTTATGGCCTATACTTCACTTGTCAATGCTCAGACACAGGCTTCCTAAGCTAACCATTAATAATTAGTTATGCAGAATGGCGGAAATTTAGCCCGAGGAAACCGACAGAACCAACAACGATAACACAAAGGAGTGGCATCGGGAGTATACAAGAGCTGCTCATCAGAATCGGAACAGAACGGGGGGGGGGGGCTGTGGGAGCAATGTGAAAATTCGTCTATATTGATCGGACACTGAACTCCCATGTTAGAGGCACACCAATAAGATTGCAGGCTGTTAGATACAATCTTCGCTGAATTACTTGTATTGAATTGCTTGAATTGAATTTAATAGAACCCCTGCGCTGAACTCCAGGAATTCGCTGAATTCCTAGTTCAACGTGACTGTTCTGTGGCTGGAGCCATGGATGGATCGCAGTTTTAATCTTTCTTAAAATCTGGGAATTAGTACTGTTTGGGTTTTTCTGAATGACGGGGGGAGGCGTAGAGTAGAAAATTTATATCCAGACAACAAACAGAATTCTTAAGCAGAACTGAGCACCAGAGAGATTTGAAGTATTTAAAAATCCTCCGTTTAAACATCCTCCGTCGAGTTCATCAGGGTCAGGTGTTTTCGAAACCGGAAGCTGGTTGACCGTGACTTCTATATAAGAGCGGGGGGGGGGTTAAACAGTCATCGTCTGGCAAAAGCTTTATGAGGAACAAAGAACGATTCAATATGTGACCATCAATAACATGCCGGTGAATAATAAAAAAATAGCTGTTAAATTCTGATATAGTTCCTTCTGCGCTGGTTGCTAGGACACCATTTAAGTTATGTCGGGGATGAACTTAATGGTAGCATGGAGCCATTCGTCAAGTAATGCCTGGCGTGTGTGGTTCTCCCAGCGCATTGCACAACTGCTACAAGACCATACACAAGCGACTCTGCACTGCTGTGCATCGAAGCTTTGAAGCTTATATTTTGCTACCGTGATTTTGTAAACTCGTGCCAGGGGCGTCACTCCTAATATCGTGAAGATTTTTTTGTGATGCTTGCTGAAAAAAAATTATCGGGGCACATTCAATCCTGATGCCTCTACTTCCTGCTTGAATAGCTCCCACGCAGAAATTAGGGTAATTTACGCAGAAAGGCAAGCCTCCAGCGTTAGCCGCACGTGTCCGCAAAAACTCTCGTCCTGTATGATGCTTTTAGAGCCCATTGACGCCTGAATGTATTGCGAACACCTAACGACTATGACGAGAACAATGGTAAGAGAAACAGCTGTTTTATTTTAAGACACAACTCGGCTTCTTTGATAGCAATTTGTAATGGTGGGTGTAGGTTCTGCGGCCTGCTCTAAGACCAAGCAAGCAGAAGAAGGATTATCGTATTTATTCGCGTATTAATCACACTTTTTTTTAAATGTGATGCAAAGTTAAGGCTGCGATCATTACGCGAGGTAAATTTTTCGGGAAAAAAAGTTTCAGCGCAGAAAATGCAAGTTGCAGATCAGAATGTTTACGAAAAGTCTCATGAACATAATAAACATAACAAATAAAAACATCATAAAAACTCCACTGATCACCGAATGACCACCGAGTGATGCAAAATGCAGTGTTTTCATTACGGAATGCGCCGGAATTACGGAATCACGGAACGCGCCGGAACGAGTGTGCTGTGAGGTGAGAACAGGTCCACCAATAAGTGGCTGCTGCTGTCACAGTGTTGGACATCAAGACACGGCTGCCCACACAGCATGTTTTGTGAGAACATTAAGTGCATTTATTGAGTTTCTTCCGCACCAATAATGAACTCATGAACGCTTGCCAATATCGCTAATATCATCAAGTCCGCGGCAATAACGTAGCCATTTCCGCTTTGAAAGAGGAGGAAACTAACGTAAGCAGGACCATCGTCATCTAGACTTGGCACACAACGACATATGGCTGCAGCAAGTTCAGGGTGCGATCATTGCGCGGGTAATAAAGAAGTCATATTTTGACGACGAACTTCAGTGGTGCGATCATTACGCGAGTGCGATCATTATGCGATTAAATACGGTAATCATGGCTCGTAGACTTGGGATGAATTAAAAATAGGAACAACTCGAATACATGCCATTGCTGCTCGAGACCATGCCCATATGCACCCGCGAAACTTGACACTCTTCGCATGTGGGATTGACCAAAAGTTGTTGCGGCAATACTTTTCTGCAATACTTCAGTAGTTTATCTGAAAAGGGATCCGCCACAGGCGCATACCCACATTTGCAAGGATAGCATATGCCCACAGGCACTCGGGTTTCTTCTCGTTTTAAAGCAGTAACTTAAGCATGTACAGAATGAAGTATTGGTTGTGGGGTGATTGTCGTATTGCCTTGGTCGTATCGCCTCGGGTGATCACACACTTTTTTTTCGAAAGGTGAACGACGCCGTTGTGACATAGCCACTTTAAAGTTGCAGTATACCTCCGGAAGCTCTGCAACTCTTTGCAATGCCGGATAATGGCTGTGTTGGCATGTGGTGGGAGCAACAAATGAAGAGTATTGCTTCATACAAGTGAATTTTTTACCTAATGTAGCACAGTTGCACAGCTCCTGTGAGAAATTTTCAGTTGAATGGAACAAAAAAACACCTACAGAATTGCATAAACATGTTAGGGTTGTTCAAGCGCGCTGAATTGTCTCCCAACCCGCGATAATCTATTGGAGCATCTTAACAGCTTGGAAGTACATTGCGTTCCTTTGTGTGGGTGGCCAGATTCGTTGGTTTCATTTAACTCTGGACGCTAAATTATAGTCATTCTTTGATAATTACATTAATTAGACTTCAAAACAATTAGGTGTGTATGACATTGCATCCCACGTAATATTTGAGTAATCAATCGTCAAAGGTCTCCGTCCAGTTACTCTAGCGCGGATGACTGCTTTAACAGATGGCGATACTGGGATCGATATACCATAAACTTTCCCTTGGTTATTAGGCAACTATCCTCTACGTGTCTGCGTCGTCAAAGGATATTCTTGACAGCCATAGCGTAGTGCGTATGCAAAGAAACGGCCCCTCGTGCGAGCATGCTCGCACAGGCGACACAGGTGTGTTATTCTCTTTAACGAGATTAGGGACAGAGTGGCATAAAAGGGGCTGGGATTGTAAACGCTTAACAAGCAGATAATATACACATCAATGTTTTAGGTCATTTGTTGATAGGATAAGCACAGCTGCTACAGGTTGAAATCATAATGTGGGCATTCAACCTATCCCACACACCAGAAAACTTCTGGCCAAAAACGTGTCCAAGCAACTACTGCAGTCTATTTTCTAAAGAACATGCAGTTTAAATCGTTCGGGCACAATGCGTTTCCTGTAGCAAGGTCGTATTTTGTCCCCCCAAAATAAGCCTATAAGGGAATACATATACGACTGTCTCATTACCCACTGCCGTGGCCCAGTGGCTAAGGCATTGTGTTACTGAGCCCAAGGACGCGGGTTTGATCCCGGCCGCGGTGGCTACTTTTTGATGGAGGCAGAAAAGCGAAAATGCCGTGTGTTGAGATTTTGGTGCACGTTTAAGTACCCCAGGTGTTCAAACTTAATCCGGCGCCCTGTAACTTCCAAGCGTTGTAACTTCCAAGCGTTAAACCCCATAAATCTGAATCTGACGACTCTTTCATTTGCTATTAAAGTCTTAGTTTAAAATTAAATGCAAGGAAACCTAAATATATTGGTAGCAATATCGATAGTTAGTTGTGGGGCGTCGAGCAAGTATTAGCTGGTCAATTTCACTTCTAATAAAATGTTCACTCGAAGCCATAGAGTCATTTGCAGAAACCAGGGAGCATTACCGAGTGACTTAGAGATGCGTCTTGGCTATGTGACAGAATAATCTTGAGGGATGAAAGCCCTGCATAGTTATAGGAGGGTCAAGGAAAAGAAAAAGGTAAGCGTGTAATGAATTCATTGTTTGGAACAAACGTGCCCTTGTGTGCCTTCTGTCTTTTCTGTATCCTTCGTTTAACTGTGAAGCGCTTCAATTCCTCAAGATGAATGTACGAGAATTCAAGAGCCCCGTACCAAAATGTCCTTCCCAGGCTCCACTCGCAAGGCTCAGAAAGAAATTTCGGGCTTCACATTTACCTCCCGTCACGTAGTGGGATCGAAGCCATGTCTCAATTTGTTTGGCAGGTTGAGGCCCCGCAATCGTATAGGAAAGAGCTCTGAAAGTTTTATTGTGTCATTCTTGAGAAAAAATATGAAGAATTACTTGTGCTTATTCGGGTATGATGCAGTAACGTTTATACAGACAGAGCAGGAGCCGACTTTCTTTTTCAGAAACTCGCTTCCTGGCTGGACTTTTCTGGGTCTGACCTCATGGGGTTACATGGGGTTACACGGCCTTGCTGAGGGGCTATAATTATTTGCTCTGACTTAGCTTTGACTGTGGTCTCACCGCTATTGCTCGTTGCAAAGGCCACATTTCCAGTTAGCTGGCGCGTAATAAAACGGTGTATGCAATTTCTTTACGCAGTCCATCATTGTCGTTGTGGAAGTAAGTCGTGTGTTGCATGGTTATTTCAGTTTCTGGGGTGGGGGGGTGTTATAGCCCAACTAGCTGTGTGCTCCATTACATGAACCATGTTTCTATTTGTTTCTGTAAAGGCAATTCGCATTATTTAGACATCACACCGATGAAAGAAGCGACTCCAGTGTGCGTGCATGTCTTTCTTGAACCATTTAGGCTAGGTTAGTGCGATAATGCGCTAATCTAAACATCACCAACGAAATCTTTACCAAAACTTCTTACTTGGCTCAAAATATTTCGAACAATCGTTTACAGTATATATCAGCTAACAACACTTGCTCACCGCCAACACCAGTTCGTTCTGGGTTGCCTCAAGGCTCCGTACTTTGTCCTCTTCTTTTCCTTATTTATACAAACGACCTACCTTCTGAAATGTCTTCTCACATACATTTGTTTGCCGACGATTGCGTTCTTTTTCGTGAAGTAACCGCTAATGATGAAGTATCCGCCCTCCAAGCTGACTTTAATAGAATTTCTGTCCGTTGTACTAATTGGTCAATGCAACTAAACACTAGCAAATGTAAATTCATGCAAGAATGGAGAACTTGTAACGCTTTGCCTTCTTACTTCCTTAATAACGTTGCTTTAGATATTGTTAACAGTTATAAATATTTAGGCATTCATATAACATCTACTCTCCCCTGGGGTTTTCACATTGATTATGTATTAATTAATGTTAACAGGATGTTGGGATATTTGCACCGCAATTTTTCTAAAGTCCATTCCTCATTAAAACTCCTTTTATATAACGCCCTAATTCGCCCGAAACTGGATGACGCCTCCGTTTGGGATCCAGCCCAACATACCCTAATGACCTCACTTAAATGATCCAAAACAACTTCGCCCGTTTTGTACTTACTAACTGTAATTGAAACAACCATTATGACAGCAATTAAATATAGTCTTAACCTGCCATCTTTAGTATCTCGACGCAAAATTTGTCGCCTCAGGCTGTTTCATAAAATATTTCACCATCCAATCTTACGTGATCAGCTCATTTTGCCTCCACAGTACACATCTCCTCGTTTAGATCACGTTCACAAAGTAGCAAAGCCATCATGCCGAACCAATAGTTTTTTTCAGTCGTATGTACCTCGTACATCCATTGAACGGAACCACCTTCCCGCATATACGGCCCAAGTTAGCCCAAGGCACAAGATACGCCGAGTCAGGTGGGCGAAAGCAGGTTTTTGTAAATGCGCTAAAAGATATCCGATAATGCGTATATGAGAACATGGAGAATGAAATAAATTTTTTTAAAATATTTTGTACAGGGTGTCCTTTCATAAAGATATTTGTCAGTGTCTTAATGTAGGCGACGAGTACGTATCGCAAGCATAAACTGTGGTTTAATTAACCGACAAAAGTGAGCTACAAACTAATATCCCTAGCAATCTTGTACAAACAGGATTTACTAGCAATAAAGATACAGTGATGCCGCTTTAGCAGCGCCCAAGTTTGTAAAGCTTTCTGGCAGCGTTTTCTTCCGACACCGTAAGTTAGTTCTTCGCTTAGGTCACGAAGCTCGCGAATGAGAGGAGCTTTTTTACCATTGCACAGGAGCCTAAGTTCGTGTTTTAGCGACTACATACCACCTTCACGGTTCGACAGTCCTACATCATGACGATCTCTATCGACGTATTACGAGGTAATAATGAACCTCGAGGCATGAATAAGATCGGCCGCTATGAAATGAAAAGGAAAGGGGATAGTCAGACTAACCCCTTTCCTTTTGAATTCCTCACTCGACATTGCGGCAACATCTTGGAAGAGTTTCACAAAATTGAAAGAGCGCTTTTTTTTAAATGTTTGGCTCAACGTAAGAATATTATCGCTGCCCCCCCCCCCCTCTTTTTCCCCTAAATCAGTACACTTTCGGCGCAGATTGGTTGTTATGGTGCAAACGTTGACATCAAGATACCATTTTTTCTGTTCCATTCTCAGCTACTGTATCCTTGGAGGAATAATTCGCCTTTTATGCAAAACATATACAGGAAAAGCTCGTTAATTCGAACTCGAAGGGGACCACAAAATTGTTCGAATTAAGCGGAGTTCTATTTAGCGGGCGGGCTATAGAATGAATGGACATCGAGCTACTCACCGCGGGCAGAGCACAAAGAAGCCACCTCTGAACTCGTTATCGTGAATTATGCGCTACTACAGGTTTATGGCAGGTGATTTCGTGAATAATCGTGTAAGTAAGCGCGAAATGAACAAGGACGAACGAAGTGAACGGGACCCGGCGCTCCGTGTCCCGTTCACTTCGTTCGTCCTTGTTTATTTCGCACTTACTTACGCGATGAATGACCAACTCGCCCAAGTAACCACTCGTGAATAATGTTCGTGGAGCTTGAGCAGTGAACGAAATTAATTGATATAGTCAGTTATACGCCAGAAACAGGCACCGACATGCATTCATGTGAGAAGCGAGCAATAATGTCGAAATAATGACGCTGTTTATGCTCGAAAACACGTTAATTTACATGGCGGAGTCGAGGCAATCAAAATTAAAAGTAATCGGTCGATTACTTTTAATGTTGGGCCGACTTCTGGGTGGGTGGACTTTTTCTGTGAGGAGCGGTGGAAGCCAGTGGATCCAAGTTCAAATTAACCGTTCTGGATACCGTAGCGCTCGAAATATCGGGAGTTTTCCCCCATTGAAATATACGGGGCTGTGCTGGGGCCAGGGTGCCAGTTCGTATAAACTGTAAGTTCGAATTAACCGAGTTAAAATGAACGAGTATTTACTGTAATTTATAGAAATCTGAGCGAATTCGCTATCACTTCACTGTGTCGAGGAGAAGCGGGCGGATAGGGCTCCTCTCTAGCGTTGTACGTGCTCCAAGAACAAAATGACCCAACATGTTTCGATGATAATTCAAGTAGTGTAAAAGACTACATCTGGTAAAAATTTCAGGAAAAGATGTATTTTTTTTATATTAGCGTCTGAGCTTTGCGTTTTCAGTTTTCTTTTAAACTCTCGTACCCGTTACATCTCAACTGCATTTTATACAATTTCGTAATTCAGTGTGTTTGTTTAGAAAGTCAAGGAGCACACGTGAGTAAAATGTGAAGTCTGTCGCAAAGTTCGAAAAAAATTGGGCTCTGAGCCGAATCTGGCGTTTTACTGCGAAAAATTTGTATTCTCGTCAGTAACAAACTTTTTTAGAGAAATGTACACCAGGCAATAAATTCAGCATAAAATTTACGAATTGCTCTTCGGTAAATATTTTCGTAGAAAACGTCGCTATAGTTGGCCGAAAGGAACGGGAAGGTACCAGAGGGGGTGCACGCTGTCGCTTTCCAAAATTTTTCCCCGGGGGAAATATTTGCTAACCTGCACATTAGCAGAATCAGGAAATAGTATAAAATATTTCAAGCAAACTTGAAGGGCGACCAATCAGCGTTTGTTCGATCTTACCTGAAATCAGACAGCAACGACATACTTATGTCTGGCAAGCAGTGGCGGTCCCAAGGGGGGGGCGAAGGGGGCGGTCGCCCCCCCCCCCCCCCCAAAGAGGTCCTCAGTTTCTTATTTTTAGTTTTTTTAAGCATTCCACTTGCGCGAAGTTAAATCCCAGTGGGTTGCACCGCATACGCGTACACACGCCTCCATGGTTATCACCACCTCCACAGAATTGGCGCAAGGAGGGGAGCGATTCTTTATTCGCCTCGCCCCCCCCCCCCAAAAAAAAAAAAATCGCCCCCCCCAAAACCCATCTCTGGGACCGCTACTGCTGGCAAGGCATTGCGATATATTCGGTACTCTAAAACTATTTCACCGAAGAAAAAGAAATACGCTATACAGAAAAACAGATGTTCAAAAGTGTCTGTAAGACTTTATCGCCACACCATTGTATCACGATACTTTCTAGCCCTGATCTGCACGACTCAAAAAGCAGAGGATTGCTGCCAATACCACCTTTTATTTTTACGATGATACACGTAGGATGATCATAGCAACAACACGAGGCGTCAACTATATATAAGTGCAAATGAGGCTTTTGTGCTTTCGCGTTGAAGGTGTGAAACTTAATTGGCGGATGAATGTAACGCATTAGAGGGAAAAGTGTTTGAGTAGCAGGAAACTGGGAGCAAGCAAGAAAGCGAACGAAACCCGCGCCCCGATGCCGTGCCAGAGAGTCCCTCGATTCGACTGCCGTCGGGTCAGCCATGGGAAAGAGTGGCGCACACCTCATATTTTATCCTCTCTTGACATTCTGCAGTGGAGCCAACACAGACGCGCAAACTTTTCCAATCGCAGTCAATCCTTTGCGTAACATTTGAGCTGTCTATTTACTCAGTTATTTGGTTGTGTTTCAGACATGGGAGCCTGTTAGCGCTTTCGTACGCATTTTACAAACAACCTGTCACGTCAACTTCGAAAAAAAAAAAGAACGACAGCATGATGGGTGTTTATTTTGTTCCTTCAAAATGCACCGGTAGCTCGTGCTGCTCGTTTGCACCTCTCCTGGTTACAGACACCGAGCTAGCACCGAGCCTGAGCACGAGGTCGCGGGTTCGATTCCCGGCCGCGGCGGCAGCTATTCTGATGGAGGCGGAAAGCAAAACCGCCCGTGTGTACGAGATTTAGGCGCACGTTAAAGATCCCAAGGTGGTCAAAATTATTCCGGAGCCCTCCACTACGGCGCGCCTCATCGCCCGCGTTGCGTTGGCGCGTTAAACCCTACAATCAATCAATCAATCAATCAATCAATCAATCAATCAATCAATCAATCAATCAATCAATCAATCAATCAATCAATCAATCAATCAATCAATCAATCAATCAATCAGCGAGCCCCGAGCCATGTGTCCATCATACACGCGAGCGTTTACATATGTTTTCGTGTTGAAGTTTCGCGTCACGCGTGTACGTCACGGCAGTATGAATGTCGCTTGCATGAATTTTGCTTGAAACGCCGGCTGACTCGTTTACGATGGTACACGCTGCTGCGCAGTTGCTATGCAATGCCGCTCTTTGGGAGTGCGAAGCCTCTCAACCAAGATCACACAAGGAAAGAATGCCGCGTGAGCGAGAAAACGCATTGCTAGGTAACACCCAGTATAGTAGGTGTGTGGCGCTGCAGGTGGGAAGCGTAGTCTCCTTCCATGCATATCCAAGTGGGGCTCCCTTCAAAAGAGGAATACTAATATGACTAAACTCGGGGACAACTTTCTGTGGCAATGCAGCCAAGGCTATACGGAGCCGGACTACGCCTTTTCCCTGCGCACCTGAAAGTAGTTCAACAAAAATTATTGGCTGGCGGTAACCTCAGCAATTCAAGAATATTTAGTTCTTATGTTTTAGACTCGCAGTGATAATGCTACTAAATTGCTAGCCAGAATATATGAAACAGCGAGCTTTTTTTTTACATTTGCGGATATATCTCTGGTTGCGGCTGTCGCCGCTGGAGTCGCAATGGTTCCCTCCCGAAAACAAAAAAACAAAAAACATGGAGTTTTTGTCGACGGCTTTCGGCAGCTCGCCACTTCATTCTCTGCGTAGGATTTGTAAGAAGCTTCGCTGTCTAAACAAACGAAGCGAGTGGTTTGCAAAGTGTACGCCCAAGTGAGACTGATGAAACCGGGATTCTCCGCTGTTTTCGCAATCGTTCGGTTAGCCAGTTTCCCGGTGTAAGCGAGCGTGTGCGTAAGCATGTGTGCATGCTGCTCTTTCGGTATACCGCGACCGCGCTAGGTAAGTACGCCGCACATGGCGATGGTGCTGCCCAGTACAACAGCTTACAGATCGGTGCGTTCCGTCAAAACTGCAGCGATTACAAACTTCACTTCTTTTCTGAACGATAGCGTCTACAGTCGCGTTTGAGTTCTCCAGTTCACGGCCGGTCGGGCCGTGTCCAGTCAAAAGCGTTGGCCTGTGTTTACAAACAAATGAAGCGTGTTGAAGGAGACGCCAACATGCCTGCATGCTCGGTGATCGTGGTTCAGCGCACTCAACTACGGAGCTGATGCGAAGAAATGAACTGTATCAAATGTGTATCGGTCACGCCGAAACTGAAACCGAAACCAGTTTATTGGGAACTACTTCGCGCAGTAACACAGAGCAGTTAGCTTCCCCCTACCCCTCCCTCCGTAGCTTTCGCTCCATTGCCACAGAAAGTTGTCCCCGAGTATAGGCAAACAATACCATAAACAATCAGGTGACCATAAATGACAATAAACACTGAATAGAATGTACTTTCAAGCGTAATACGGGTACATAAAAAAAAACGCGTATTTTTAAATGATTTGCTGCAGGGTACATTAATTCATGTTTTAGTTTCCCGTGTCACACCGTGATTTTGCTTCCAAGATCCCTTTACGAATTAATTCGCTTGCATTCGATTGACAGCAAGGGTAGCAGCCCCTCGCATTCGGATCGAGCGTTATCCTCTCTCCCTGGTAGGCGCGCCTGCAGGTGATCCTTAAACCACTGGCGGCTTGTACACAATCCGAGCTCAGCACCCGTGGCCGTGCAGCTACAAAGCTATCGCTTACTAAATGCCGCTAGACGGGCGTGTACAGAGGAAGCGCCTTATTCTCAGCGCCGCCGGGGAACAGGAGCTCCGTGCCCGCCGCGGGGTTCGTGATCAATGGGCTGTCGTCGTTCTCTACAAGTCTGACAGTGAGACGTCATATAGCATTGAAATATTTCCGACCCGCCTTGCAGTGAATCGCAGCCTGAAAGGTATGCCCCGATGACGCGTATCAACATACTCCCGATAAGAATGCCTGATAGATGGCATCCCTTTCTACCCCTCTGCCTAGCTGATGCGTGGTATATAGGCGCTGCAGACGGTCGTTTTATTTTTGAATATTTGCTGGTGACAAGAGTTAAACCGGCCCGTGATAGTGTCTCAGCGCTGAGGCCTTCTTTCCATCTAGCAGGTGTCTCGCGTATCCACATAGAATAAAAGGTTTGTGCGGACGTCGGCCGCGAGCGAAATCTAACTGCGCCACCGGGTTTCACGCCCGCTGCGGCAGATCGACCGTATCCCGCGGTGCGGCGTACATGTTTATGACGACGCCCATGTTTACGTGCGGAACGGTGGTCGTAGGCGAGACTGGGGTCATGCTGTCCGTATATTAGATCGCACGCATAACGTATGCGTCTTGCCCCCAGCAGGGTTCAAAGTGAAAAGACCATGCGCCTCTGTGATGTGTCGGCCTTTTCTCCTGCTGGCATGCACGTGTGTATTTGAGTACGGTACGCAGCACCCATAGTTATTCCGCGCACACACGCATGCAGACGCGCACCCACCGAAACGCACGCACGCACGCGTGCGCTCATGACAGGTAGTTTTCGGTGTGCGTAAAGCAGGAAGCAAATCTCTCTGTACGAACGAGGAACTGGTAATATTTTGTATCCGTGGGGTTGCATCGTAACGTTCGGAAAACAATCTCGGACGGCCTATCCTTTGGGCCAAGCCCAACCTTACGATGCACGGACGGCTTGGAAAAGAAAGACTCAGTGGAAAAGGAACGGGAAAGTCAATCCGCATTCATTGCATACCTAAATGGGTGAGCGTGTGTGTGAGATGTTGCAACAAAAGTGGGAAAAAGTGCGAGGAGCATGCAAGCCTATACGCACCGTACTGAATTACGTTTATACCATTGCTTTTTAGGACGTGGTCAGAAATTTCTCTCACTTTGGACATCCGCGTAATTAATTCAAATTAGAGAACGAATATGGCGCATGTACTCGCGCGTGCATGCGTGTAAGTGTTCGTCCGCATGTGATGTTCCCTTGTTCGTATAACCATGCTTATCACTGCTAGGTTCACTAGTTTCTTCTGTACAGCACACGATAGCAACAATTGCATTAGACGGGAGTTATTTATTAACCTGTTTGTATTTGGCAAATTGTTGTCCAGAATTATTGAATTAATAATGCTGTATTCTTTACCATCAGTGGGCAGGAGAACTCCTTTTATTTACATCTTCATTCATTTCATGTCATTTGTTCATTATACCACTAAGCCTGCCGAGGCTTGTTTCAAAGAGTGGAAGTTCTTGGAAGTAAAGAAATACATAAGTTTATTGTCTTCGTTTCAATGCGAATGAACGTTCGTACAGCACGGATAATGTATTAAAGGTATAACAGTCTGAAAAACAGAATGCTGTTTATTACTGAGCACGTACTGTACTTTAAATGAGAAGCTCTTGCGCAACATTACAAATCATTTGTTAGGTACAGCTATTTACTTATAAATAACCCGTCCCACTGTCCCTACTCAAAAAGGGAATTAATAGTATCTATGTCAAAGTAATATTAAAAACCATGGATTAACATTGGCAAAGACCATAACCAAAGTTCCGCGGCACATATATAGGACTCGACACAGCAAAAAGGCATGCTAACGAAGTGTTCCAAAGAATGGTGGAAATAAATATTAGGTAACTATTATAAATATCTTGATGGGGGTTTAAAGCGGACTGAGGTAAAGATCGTTTAATTACCTGATTAGATTAAACATTGAATGCTTAGCTGACGTTCTGAGTTTTTCTAGCCGCTTGATACGCACTGTTTTAATCAAGAACAATGTGTTCTGAATTGCCACCTTGGCTTCATCCTCCCAACCGATTAACAGATGTCGGATATAATGACACACTGACAAGTCAACACGGCTAAATTAAGTGGCTTTATAGATTTTCTAATTTGTGAAACTTGTGCGCGAAGAACCAAAAAGTCTGTATTACCCATGAAATGGGGGAAAATAAAAAATTTGAAAGCCGAGATAGTGTTAAAATCCACTGCAAACTAGCATAACGTCGTCAGGTAGTTAATGCGGCGGCCGTAAATGGGGCACGAAAAAATTTCCACTGCCGCCAAAAATTACTGATGTTAAGGCCCCACACGTCCGCTCAATTGAGGATGATGGATTAGACGGGGGCAACAGGGCAATGCAGGTACGAATAAGGACTCGACGAATTCGATATCTATCCTAACCATATATTGTGGGGCGCTCAAAACGCAACCATTCTGCGAATTTGTTCGTCTGGGTGTCAGTGGTAAATTTATGCCGGGTTTATGGTTGTTCTTCGACCGATTAATTGATCGGTTAATCAGTTATTCGTAGACGTAACGCAGTGAATTCCACGCTTGTGTTTACTTTTATTCTCAGGTAATCTACGCAATGACATTTAACAAACTTTTTAGTTTACACCGGATTAAATTCATACCAGAGAGACCGGTTTGTTCGCATCTTTCAGGAACACCATGTTTATAAATAATGCGTATGTTCACAATCATTCCAACGACCACACGGATTGGTGACGCGATTTCCCGGAATAACGGACAGACGGAGGTTTCGGGTCTGACGCTCGTCACTATTTCCGGAATCTCAGAAATAGTCGATTCCATTTGACACAATTTATTCATCAAACACTGTAAATGCAATGAATTACAAATACGTGTTTGGGGATCTTCTTGAAAAGGTGGGCTACCTTCTATTTCTAAGAAAAAAAAAAAAACAGCCACATACATCGCAAGCTCGCGGTCATCTATAATTACGTGGTCCAGTTGTCCAAACGTCCTTCTAAAGCATCCTTTCAGGATGCGGGGAGGTTATTTGAATGGAAATTATCCTGAAACATTTAGCCGACGCATAATTTTAAGAAAACTCCAAGCTTATTTCGGTTACGTTGGTTCAACTCATTGGAAAGCGAACGTCGATTAAGGCATTCGTGAATTATTCGGCGGACTATTCGATTAATTAAGTAGCTCTAATTAATAATATTGTTAATGTAATGATGAGCATTCAAAAAATAAATGTTCTGCTCAAGTTTCGCTCCACCGAGCGGTTAATTATTAGGTTTTTCTTCGTTACTTCATGAGGTCAATATTTGTACTCAAGAAAAGTCGACAAGAAAATATGCATTGATGGGAAAAAGACTAGGCTCAAAATAGGAACAATCTCGGTGCTCTAAACATTACAATGACAAAACAGAAAATTTCTGATGCTTACGTCTTGACGAATGCCCTGTTTATGAACAAACAATACAACTCGAAAACGCAGCTGTTCATACCCAGCCGAACCACGGACAGCGAAGGAACTTAAATGCACCCATGCTCAAGCGTTAGGGGCTCTGAAATTAACACGTAGTTGCTGCTGCTCATCATTCAGGGATTTCTCACAGCGATATCTCTAAATGGCGTTGGATGAGAGCTTTGAGAGTTTTCTTAGTTTCAGGAAAACACAATGTTTTTTGTGCATTCAGGTTCGAACAACAGGTATGAAGCGGGCAACTTCCGCATTCACGAACATGACAGAAACATTTGCTAAGTTTGAAAGAGTTTTTCTTTGCTCGCGAGACATGCAGCCTGGATGTTTCCTGGAGCTTTTATTTAAAAACAAGCTGCCCCGTGGCAATATAATTATGTACAGGGCGGCAGTCCTTATTTTTCGTGGGGATGACTGCTTGAAGAAGCTGGAAAATGCAAATGATGGCGGGAAAATGACTTGTGCCATGGTTTAAGGTCAGTAAGGCAACAGCGCACCTTTCAAGTGCACTACCGTAGTATTTTGTTGAGTTCACATATACAAGAGCACGACAAGAAGACTAAACAACTTTTCACGCGGCAGTGATGCCCTTTGCGGATCCTAACTGCCAAACAGTGTGAGGGATCCTTGGCGGAAGACATCATGCACCCCTCTGTCTAACGACGACGACGGTTGAACGCGAAGCTCTCTGGGGCAATATTCTTTGGTTGTCTAAGTTTGAACTGTGTTTCGACCATGTCGAAATGGAGTAATCGGGTAAACGCCGGCCTCATAGCGCGAGGGACCCAGGTTCGATTCCGGCCACCGGAAACTCCACCCGGCGTTTTACAGACAACATCAGTGGGAACACCAAAGCTTCGCTGTAAAAGGTGAAGAATGAATGCCCATGGAGGATTGCTTCGTATACTATACCAAAACCTCGTCCTCTGCCCTATGATAATTATATCAATGAATAATTCGCACAGCATAACAATGCACTATAGTTAGCTCGATATAGCTCCTTGCGCACAACCATCTAAGCCTGAAAAATATAAGGCATGCTTCTGCTGGCAGGGTGAGTGGAAGAAATTGTTTTTTTTTGTAACAAAAAAGAATTAGTCTTAGAACACCGGCTCGCCAGAAGCATATATGATGGTTTACTTTACAGCGGAAGTCTCTTTCGACTAATAACAACTAAATTATCCGATGGAGTGCAGTGAATTTCGCATAAACCGCATTGAAGGTGTACACGGATACATCTGTTAAATGTTAAAAAACAGTGAATATTTAGTATAAAAGAGAAGGTATGTCGACAGGAAACTATGTTCGGGGTTATATGTATTGTCCGCCGTAATCTCCGTGTTGTGAATTTAGAACTCATAGAAAGAGGTCTATTCTGTACTGTGCACGCAGTTATTCCTGTCGGCTTTCTTTTGCGGTTGCTGTCACAAATGAGTTCAACTAATAATCTTCGCTCAAGGTTACGGAAAGAAGCCATTGTATTTTTCAAATCAAATACTACGACAGAAAAACGTCACAGTGGCCTTTTTAGCCTGCGTACACTAAGTGCAAGAGTCTGCGAGTTTGGGCCATTTTAGTGCTTCATCTAGAGAAAAAGGAACTTATTAACACGCTAGCTTCATTAGGGTCATTTTTTGATTTTGCCATCCAATTCATTCCTGTTTGCCCATGAAGCGATAACTTGCAAGCGAAAGTTCCGGCCTAAGTTATTTCGGGTGCATTAAGTTCTGGCTGGCTATTCGATTGTTTCATCACATCTTCAATAAAAATGCCAAAAGAGCTTTGTTCAATAAAAATAGGTTATTTTCGTGGTTATAAGACCTTACACTGCGTTGGCCGTTCTCCAGACGATAGAATATCTATACAGAAGACGACGTATCAAATGAGGTTTGTGCATACCCGCTTTCCAAATGCGGATCTTGATGCCAAAGGAAGCTTGCTTCTCAGGAGGGGATCCTGGCAACAGGGTCAAGCGGATCTCACAGTAGACGAGGAAGAAGAAACTGGCAATCG
Organism: Haemaphysalis longicornis; assembly: GCF_048455015.1. NCBI lineage: Eukaryota > Metazoa > Arthropoda > Arachnida > Ixodida > Ixodidae > Haemaphysalis > Haemaphysalis longicornis. Next base: position 72,428,870 of record NW_027526361.1, on the reverse strand, counting down.
CACTGCGTCGAAAAAGACTAGGTTAGAAGTGCTCTTAGCAGGTCACTTTAAAGGTTTCCCTTTTGTGCAAAATGAACTCCTGGGACATTGCTTTATTTTGTTCAAAAACATCTTGTGCTCCCTCCATGCTTTATCCAATGAGAGACTCACACGATTGAATTCTGACGTTTCTGACAGGCCTCCTCTGCTCAAAACTGGCTCATGGAAACAATGAGTGACTGATATATGACACCTGCCACTGCAGACAAAAAGAATACGTCAAGGGCTGCAGGGCGATGTCGGATGGTGCGAGACAAAGGAACCCGAAGATATTTTTTATATTCTTCATACAGAACCACCTCGCATTGTGGCTCGGCACTTAAGTCACTTCGTGGCACGTGGCTCCAACACTCGTACATCTGGGGCGCGCCACTGGATGTTTTGTTTTGCATGTTTTGTAACTCACTCGCTCTTCACCTTGTCATTCAGCTCCTTAAAGTGTGTGTCATAAACGTCGGAAGAATCTAATAGTTTTGCGCCGCCTTCGCAGGCGCCGTTTCAAGACTGCTGTTATGGCATCGCCGCGCAGGACCGTGGCGGGCCAGTCTCAACGAATATGTGGGGCCGTAAAAGTTAACTTCTTTTCTCTTTTTTGCCCGTTCTTTTCGTAATACGAGGGGCCGCTCCTTAGAGACGCGCCGAGGGAGCCGTTCACTACCTCGGCTGTCTTGTTCTCCAGGTCCAAGAAGCCGCCTGCCTCCTTCGCCTGATGCATCTGCGAAGTCACTGTCTGCTTCTTTTTCACGCTGCCACGCCGTGGCCGGCTTCCGCTGGCCTGCCACGTCTGGTTGTGGAGAAAAAAAACCGCCGTGCCGCCACTCGCATGTAAAGAAACCAAAGGTTCGTGGACGTCTTCGGAGGGATATCCCGCCCTCGGAGCCGCCATGCTTCATCGAACGACCAGAACTTTACGACGCCCCGGTCTCAAGGCCACTTTCCTGGCGCCAAAGCTGTCCACTTAGGAGGCCTGGAGCTCACGTGGCTGGCTCCTTTGGTATTCGGATCTGTGCACCGGGTGTTGCTGTACCTGCAGGCACGTTTGGACCCTTGGAAAAGTTCCGCCCTGGGCACAACCATCAATCAAGAGCTTATCAAGGTAGCGACCGAGCATGCTTCCTTTGGGTTCGGCTCCGACGCACGCATGCGAGCATGCAGTCCCTTGCACGTGGGCAGGTGCAGGAAAAATAGCGTTGAGGAAAAAATAATCAAAGAGAAAAAAAAAAACCCATGGCGGCTGTATCTGACTTGCCAAAACGTAGGGGGTTTGACCTCGCACTTGGATGGTTGTCATGACGTGTGACGTTATCTTCATTACAATGTTCTTTGTTGTACTGAATCATCGCTAGTTCTGAGATATGGAGAAAGGAGGCTCACCTTCGTGGGACACTTCCTTTGGATTTGTTGAATACTGAGGACTGTCTCAAATAATTGAAGTGTAGTCGCTAATCGATATCATTATTGCCGCTAAATTCATGCTACTATCTTGGCTTCATTTAGTTTATCTTTACGTACTCTTTTATTCAGAATGTTCGAATGTTACTTTTATTACAGGAGCAGTGTCAACAAGTGAAAAACGAAACTGGCATTGATAGCAGTGTACTTAAATTTATTGTGATATTGAAAGTACCAGTGGCATGCGAACATTAAATCGAAAATAGTAACAGTAACGAGTCAATTTTAAAGGTTGTTGCGGCACTTAAGCTGGACAGTAAGAGGCATCTAACAACAAACAATATTTTAAAACAAAACGATACTTCAAGTGGACAATCTCACTTTTGAAATTTACCCTTGCAAAAGAAATGAAAGGTTTCTGTAATGTGGCCATGAAATGAAATCGCCTCCTTGGTTAACAATTCTTGTGGTTAGATATAACTGTGGTTAGTTATAACTGTGGTCAGTTATAAGCATGGTTAGATATGGCCATGACTAAATATCAGAGGTTAGATTTCTTGGTTTAGGCGTTGCTCTACGTTGGTGCGAGTAAGATATAAGACTATAAGACTCCTCGCTTGATATAAGTTCCTTAAAAAGTAAAGCGTGTAATGTGATTACGTTTTCCAACCATGTCAACTCAAAGCTGTCGTAACTGCATGACAGGAGCAAGGAATATACGTTTGCGGGCGAACTGATAAAAGAGAATTGTTCAAAAAAATACTTTCCTGTATGTGTTTAAAAAGAAGTTGCGGAAAAGAAATTTATAAGTCGCAAGTGGCTCGTATGAAGGTCCAGACCTGTGACGTAGGCAACGCATAATCCGCTGAAAAGTGGTGTTAAATGCCGCAGTAAAAATCGTTAGTGCTTTGTTATTTGGGGTTACTTTTCCGTTGAAAAAGTACATGCCAATATTTTCTTTAAACCTTTAACGCGCACTTTCTATGAGTCCCTTTCAAGCACACTCGGCCGGCAATCAAAAGAGAACACCGGACCGTGAGCATTTTTGTTCTATGTAACGGCCACATCAGCCGTACTTCGGCATAAATTCTGTGGCCGCGATGATGGGTATGACATCCTCCCATTCACACACTATTCACCGAAGTGTGGCGTATGGGAGCGCTAGTACAGCAGAAATTCTCTCTGTTTGCTTTTCATTGCTGTCGTGTTGTAAACTCAGGGAAGTGACAAAATTCTTTCCCCGTAACCAATGGCGACTAATTTTTTTCCCGCGTGAGTATATAGTATCAGATGAACACCTAATATGTTAAAATCAGGAAGAAATATTATAGAATAGTTTTTCCCGACTAGATGACCTCTAACGCCTGTGAACGTAACATCACTTTCTAGCCAGTCGGTTGTTCGGGTCAATCGAAGAGTACTGCCATTTTGTTCTTGCGGAAGCTGGGAAGATCTCTTACACGTGCACGTTGCTATTACAATGCTAAAACAGAGTGAAGTGTACCTCTTTGACTCTGTGGGGTTAAGTAACTGCATATTGCTGTTTTAAGCTGCCTTTGCCTATACGTAAATCCTGGACTATTATAAAGGCAATAATTATTTGCGAAAATAATTTTGATGCGAAAATGCATTTCTTAGAATTTTTTGGGAAAAATAATAATAATGTCTGTTCATTTATATATGCCTCAACCAACATCAACCCGAGAAACAAATAATAAGAAGAAACAGAGCTGGTGGAATCTAATATAATGTTTCAAGTGTGACTGGCGGACGGACCAATGGTACTGTCAGTACCAAATGGTACTTAGCGCGTCCAGAAAAGTGGAAAATAGTTGTCGTGATGCTGGAAGGAACGAAGTGAGGTGAACGAATACGGTAACGTTCTGCTGAAGGGTTTTTAGAACAAGCAACCCCTAACAAATAAAAAAGCTGTTTAAATGCATACTTGATATTGAATACCGAACGAAAAAAAATTAAACGAGGTAACGAGCCGGAGAGAGACAAGGGCAAGGGAGTACTCCTGGCTTCCAAAAACGTACAGTTGAAAATTAAAAAAACAAAAAAACAATTAAGAATAGTATTGTGCTGCGAAGCCTTCAGTGGATGTCTTGTGGATATGATTGATTCGAACGAAGGGATGCATGAAGCGAGCAAGATGGGTGAGATAATGAGGCAAGTTTTAACAAGCTTTTTAATGTCATTAAATAATAATTGAAAGTTTTGTTTCATTCTACCCGATATAATTTGTACGCTTTCAGTGTTGTGTGACTGTTAGATTTTATAGTTTACTTCCGCCTTATGAATCATTACCTTTTTATAAGAATTGGGCGGCATGTATTGTATGCCTTAACATATCTCTGTAGGCCTAGAAGTTTGTGGAGAAGCCCACGAAGCCCAGCACGCTATTTACCAAGTAAATCGTTCGTCACCTCTTGCCCAGAACCTGGCTTGTACACGTCGTCCTTCGTTAGGATACGGAAGAGAATCTTGGCACACCAGGGAAGGATGCAGCGTCCTTGAATAATTATTCACATTTAAGCAGCCATTGTCATAAGCCGTTTCTGTGTGCGCCACATGCAACAAGAAATTTTTTCTCAGTTTTGAAAAGTACAAACATTTTTTCAGGGCATTGGAATAAACCCATGCTCCCTTTCGATGCAAAATTCCTAACCGCTCGCCCGCAAGTCTTGTTGCTATGGAAGCATTGCTGCATGGTTTTTGTAGGCTGGTATGAAGTGAAGACAGTGGTAGAAACATACAGAGTGTTTTATAGAGTGTGCCTGATTTAGAAGCATTTGCCAATAAGATATTAGGCCGTATACATCCAAATAGGAGGGTTCCCTTGTGTCACGAAAGAAATCTGATATTTGCCTTTACCTTCACATCCATACTCGGCACGTACCCATACTGGAGTTCGGCTACGAACTGATAGGGCAGTTCGGTGGAAGGTAGATTAGTCACGTGATGCAAAGTGCGCTTGTCCTACTCCAAGGCGGGAAAACACCGCTGCGAGCGATTTGCCAGGAATGGATATGCGCTGCGCGCCAGGTGCCATGAATGCCAGCGTTCCTGTGTTTTGTTTTCTTGCGTAGTTGGGAGGCTTACTTCGTCGTATCATGTGATGGACCCATTTCTTAATCAACCACCGTTTCTCAGAAAAGCCATTTTACCGGAAACAAATTCAACTGTTGTAACACATGCTCTCCATTCTATTAATCGAATATGCAAGGAAACTTGCTATTAGATTGGCTACTTGGGTACGTCGTGCGTCTGCAGTGTTTTGTCCTAGTCGTCTTTTGGGGTGCGACCATCTCGAACGGTTGTTCATCATCTTGTCCTAGTAGCTACGCTTTCGACTTTAACACTCCATTTGCACTTGTTCACAGTCGTATACGTTATCTGTCAAAATAACTAGCATGTCAAATGACCGACTCCAGCATCACGAATGCCGCTTATTTCCGCAATCTTGTTTGACCGTGCATACTTATGCGTGATCACGCATGCTGATCTAAAATCTGAAATGCGCTTTCGAACGCTTTCACGCACGGATGCATTCGAACTATGCGGAAAAGGATGCTCGGACGCACTCTTTTGGGGCTCTGTGACACAGTGCACACCTTGCTGTGTAGCTGCCCACCCAGCACTCTACGTTCGCATTGCACCGAGCCGAGGAATGTCAAATGCAAGCACGAGTATCGCGACCTCAGACTTCCTCTCCACCGACAAGGCTGTACTGACGGCGGGCATTTTCCAGATGTCGTTGGCGCAGCGGCGGCCGACGATGGCGTTGTCGTTTGCGAACTTTTACTGCCGTGGCATGCGGTGCCTTACGTGGACGCGATGCTTCTTTACGGCGTTTTTTGTTGCTCTTCGCAACCGGAGCGCATTTCTCACGGAGTATGTGTCGACAATGAAGCCTATGCGCGCATTTCTTATCGCCGTACAACGCCGCTGCTCGCGCTCCTATCTTAATCTCTGCAGCGCTCTACGACATGAAGATCGCGCGCGACCAACAGGTCGTTAAGAGAAGGTAGTAAAGGCAAGAAAGATACGGCTGCTACGAACGCGCGTGTTCCTTTCCGACGCTGCGTTCAGCGGATGAAGCTGTCGGGCTCTTGCACGCGCTTACGTTGCTAAGCCTTGTCTTATTTGAGCGAAGCGGAATGAACATCGCGTCTGCAGAGCTAATACAAACAGTTGACTTTGGGGCAGGGTTTTGTAGTTACCCTCTGTGTAACCAGTTGCTTATGGCAACATTGGGCTGATCAGAGTTGACTGCTGATAACTCTCAACAATGCAAACAGTGCGAGCCATTGCGTGCTGTCGCAATGGCATTTTTTTTCTTTCTGGTCATAATCTCAGAATAAACCCATTTAACCAAAATCAAAGCTTACAACTAAAAATAAACGAGCTTATGTGACACTGTGCTTTTTAAGTAGCTGCAACGGTACCGGTTAAGAAAGGCACATTATGTCCCTTGGCGGGACAAAATAAGCAAGCGGCACTATACGCGTAAACGCATGAAGGGCAGGGGGTCAGGTAGTAGGTAATGTCATTTATACTGATTTAACCTTTAATAACATGATATTCTTAAACTTTGGTGCTTGCTGTCACCCAGAATAGACTAAGCCAAACAATACGCAATGTCAAGCGTTAGACAGTATTTTTTCTGCCTTTGCTGTAAGAATAGCTTCGGTGACGTAGTGGAGCATTATATAGGAACGTCATTTGAAATTTAAGATATCGGTGGGAATGAGCGGATGAATTTGAATGAGTTTGGACCCCTTCGACAACGAAGTGTGCACGCAAGGGCATTTGTATAATGCTGGCGCAAGCGGTGCCGATATGCATTATAGCAAAACATTTGTTTCAACACCATGTAGGTGCTGCGGTGGGCAGAGGAATGAAATGTAAAGCTTTGGGTTTGAGCCACCCAGCTGATCCCAAACCATCGTTTGTCGGCTTATTATTTTATGACCTAATAGTTCAGATTTTTTTTTATCAGAGGTCGCGCACGCATTTGGGCCTTGTCCAACAAGTTTATTGGGCTCGGGCTGATTATATGCAGCTAGACGGGAATGTTAAAGAATACGCGTTCCCGGCAGACCGGGGCCCTACAGCACGCTTTTCGCTGTTCAGTGTTAATATAGCGACGTGGGAGCCAAATTTTGGTAAGACCTGTCTACCAGCAGCTCTGAAGGAGTTGTTGTTTGTCTTATCAGAAATGAGGGGTTAAATCTGCGAATACTCAAAAGGCAGGAAAGTGGCAAAGAACATTCGGATCAGAATGAAACAAGTTCAGTATGGAGCGTTATAAGTTTTGCGTCTGACGTTGCCAGCTCTCCTCCTCGCTCATTCGAAGATGCATCATTTTACGTGCAGCAATAGTATGTCTTATAGCCAACGTCCCTTGGCGCGTCAACCCAAATTTGGGGTTTTCGATGAAAAGTAATAATAATAGGCCCCATTTACTGTCATTTTGGACTGCTCAGAACTCCTCCAGAGTACACTCGTATTGTATTTGTCCATAGAATTTCTATTGCGGGGAAAATTTGGTCTGCCCGCGGACTGCTTGGAAGTGTTGTGGTCCGGCAACTAAAGGCACTGAAAAGAGCCCCTGACAGGGATGAATCTGGTAGCAGCACTTGTGTTGCCGTTTTTACTTTCTACTCACTGTTTTAATGCGCGCTTCACAATGCACCAGGGGCCTCCTTAACCAGTAAGTGGAAATAAGGTTGGGTTTGAGCTAACACTATAGAGCTAGATGCTCCAACATGAGCCCGTGGAAAAGCATTCGTAGGCACTGAATCACGAGTTTAGGAAAAAGGCTGTTAGGGAGTTAGGACAATGAGAAATTTTGAGGGCCGCTAATCGGAGTAACTTAAAGACGAAATTTTAGTGTATCTTTAGAGAAATTTTAGCGCATAATTTTGTAGGCGTATCTGCAGCACTGAAAGCTTCGAAGGTCTCGAGAATAGAGGAGACTTAACACTTCCGAAGGATATACACAGGGAAGGCCCGGATGGGATAATTCTCCACAATAACAGTGAAAAGTTACTCCCCGTGGTGGCTCAGTGGCTAAGGCGTTCTGCTGCTCAGCACAAGGACGCGGGATCGATTTTCTGATGGAGGCGAAAAGCAAAACCGCCCGTGTGTACGAGATTTCGGCTCACGATAAAGATCCCCAGGTGGTCAAAATTAATCCAGAGCCCTCCGCTACGGCGCGCCTCATCGCCTGTGTTGAGTCGGCGCGTTAAACCCTACAATCAATCAAGCAGTGAAAAGTTTCCGCCCCCAAAATTGCTCACAGCCTATCAAGCAGGGAAGCTTGATTGGGAAAAGTTAGAGGTATGATTGAATTTAGAATACTTGAGTCACTTAAGATTTGAGGACGACATTATATCGTAAAGTGAATGACGAGTGCAAAATGGCTTAGGAGTCACTAGGAAAGCTCCTTTGTAGAATCAAATATGAATATGAAGAAATTGAAAGTACTGGTATATTGACAATCAGAAAGCCTTATTTCTAGCCCATTGAGATGCTCTAGGAAGTGAATAAATATACCTTGTAGAACTTCCAAGTGCTGAACCAAGTGAGAATAAAATCCGGAGTAGGATTAGAATGTGCTGGGGTATTAGATAAGCACGCTCAGTAACTACAGTAAGCTAGCTAAACCCAGCCTCTGAAAACAAAGGTATACAATAAATGCGTTCTCCCGTTGATGAATTCCGGAGAAAAAACTTGGCGCCTTAATAGAAAACATATATCAGTCCAACGAGCAATGGAAATACAGAGTGATAAAAACAACAGTAACGCAGAGTTATTGAAAGCGAAAATCCTATACCAGAGGCCAAAGTCTTCAGGATGAAATCAGTTCAAATTGAGGAAAAGAAGTATTTGGTCTGGGCATGGAATGCGAATAACCGACAATAGATGGACATAAAGTTGACAGAATAAATACAGAGAGACGGGCCAGGGTTAGGGGAGATTGTTAACTTGATGGAGTTGTGAGATAAGAAAATTCGGTGGTCAGTTATGAGATTCCGCATCGCAAAACATGAACGGCTGGAGGAATATGGGAAACGCCTTTGTTCTGAAATGAAGAAGAGAAGAATACTGGAGGGGAGGATGTGATGATCATGATCTTCAATCAAAAGGGTGATATAGACTTGGAGACACTAATTTATGCGCAGTATAAGCAAATGATGGACTGCGCGCACCATAGAATGGACATCAACGCACGACATTGATGTACAATACAATCTCTTGTAAATTTTTTAGGAAGAGAAAATCTGCGAATATTATAAAGAAAGGAAGACAACGGTGCAGATAAAAGATTTTTTACTGATACCACTCTGCTACTTATGATATATCAGCGTGTTTTGAAAGAGACAGTGGTCGTTGAAGAAGAAAGTCGCCTGCATTTCGCTTGTGCATGCTGCGGTACCCAGTGCGATGTACACGGCTCGAGAACAATTTCATATACGCTATAGCATATGCGTACTCATTGTTGAATACCGTTTTATCATTGACGTGTACCTTCAGTATGTGAGGACATCGCAATAGCTGCACCTACAACCGCTAGCATAAACAGATATTTATATATTCTGACCAAGGATGAAAAAGCGGCTCGAAATAAGTTTTTCAAAAAGGCGGTAACAAAGCAGATGGGGCGAATGCACGGCAGGCTTCATTTGGCCGTGAGTTTTTCCAAGCGTGCTTGCGTTTGTGAAAGAATTTGAACAGGAAATTGAAATCTTCTTGGCCCAGTCCTATTGAAGTGTACTACACCAGCTGCTATTTTGTGGTAAACGTAACTTTTCTTCCTCTTTTCAAACCTAGCGTGTACAGGGGGGATTAAAAGAAATGCGAACAACGGAGCGCACAGCCTCCGACGCATACTGCACCGTCTGGCTGCAAAGTCAGTAAACTGTGCGCATGCTCACTCCTTCGAGAGCGTTTGAGAGTGTGGCCTACAGTATTGGGAAATGATTGATCGAGAAATGACGCCGGTCGTTTATTTTGAGGTGGCTTTTCACGCTGCGTCGCCACTGAGCAGGATGATCGTTGAAGGTTATCATGCTAGCTGCAATCAGCCTGCTGCGCGCTTGGTTCCCAAATGAGTAGATAACAGGATGCTCAGTGGTGACAGAGCATAACAAGACGCTTTAAAATAAATGACCGGCGTCGCTTCTTTATCAGGCATTTCCCCTAACAGTAGGCCACACTCTCAAACGCTCTGAGTGAACTACGCGTACACGCAGTTTACTGACAGTGCAGCCAGATGGTGCGTCATGCGGCGGAGGCTGTGGGCTCCGTTGTTCGTATTTCTTTTAATCCCCCCTGTACTTCATACTTGATGGGTGTGCGTGCCTAATGAACGATGCGTAGGGTAGTCGATATCACTATCCCCCAAGAAGACTCAAGTCAGGCGAAGGAGATGCTGCGTTGATCAATGACTTTCACAGCGTCGCTGCTACGCGCGCGAACATTTACAAGGAGCGGTAAATCTGCACCCCCCCCCCCCCTTCCTCAAGTAAAAAAAGTTGGCATTTAGGTCTAATGGGTACCATCAAAGAAAAGCGAGTAAGCCCATGTAAGCTACAGCTTCCGGTCAGAAAATGAGGGTTATGTTGTGCACGTTTTGTAACCCTGTCTGGACGAGAAAATGACCCTCCCAGGTAAAGCGTTTTAGTTTGCGTAGAAAGGACAAACACCATGCATTGCCAAATGGAACGTACTGCACATTCGTGCGGCTTACTAGAGTGAGCCGAATGTTTTTTGTTCTCCGCCATTCACTGCAACCATAAAAGGCCGTGGCATTTAGGATAGTAAAGAGACAGCAGTTTTCACTTCTCCTTGTGTTCATCATTTCTTTGTTATTTTGCATATCACGGGAATAACCCATTGAAAACAGTGGTTACCCGCGACATTTGTCAGAATTTTAAACAAAATACATGCCATTTTTTGTTCGAAATTGGAGGGACTGAATCTGTTCCATATTGAGATTACGAATAAGTCGTAGTTCACCGCGTTTCAATGCACAGACCGAAGGAGATAATAACTTTGGGTAGTGTTTTAAACTCGCGGAAACATTCCCACATCGACTGTACGATATTGCTTTTACCGTACACACGCGATCCGCTAAAAGAATAACATTTTAACGTTAAAAAAGAAATAGCTTAGAAGTCAGGGATCTGTTGGCGCAAGATTTGTAGCAGAGATATAACGGAATGTTCATCGGAACAAAAATACCCCCTAAAACAATTCAAGCGAGAAAAATAGAAGCATGACCACCGAATTCTTAACGCATTGTGAATGTACATTTGTTAAAGTGACTGATAAATACAGTTATTCAATGTTAACGGTGATTGATAACGTATTATTCCTCAGTAACTGGTAAATTCTCCCGAGAAATGTTGCATGAACGAAGTATCTATAGGCTGCGCTGAAATGGTGTTTCGCGTGTGGTACCCGAGAGACATTGCACACATTTTTTGCATGCCCGCCTAGAAGGGATAATTTTCTTTTGCAGAGGTTCTGAAAAAGCTACCTTAAATTATCCCGCGCTGTCTTTTCATCATTGCTCTAGCAGTTTCAATACAAACTGATAAACTTGGCACAATTTCAGGACAAGGGCAGGACGAAGAGTACAGCCGGTAAAACGCTTGTCTATAACAGCGATTTCAACTTCAACCAGCGACATCTGGAAACTGCCGAAACATACTCGTTCCAAACATGTCGGAGGCAAAAGCGAAGGGCTAAGACTTCAGAATCCCGCAGTAGTTTTATTCAAATCCCGCTCCGGTGGGGCAAGATAGGGCTGAGAGTATGAACGCTGTGTTATAGACAAGCCTTTTACCGGCTGTACGTATACTGGGTAAATTCGAATTCGTTATTAACTTAGAAAAGCAGCACCGGTGCTCGAAACGCTCCAGATTAAGTTTGATTGAGTGGGGTTTTGCTCGTCTACCAAACTTCCTCCCCACAGAAGTGTTTTATATTTGCTATTGTAGCCTCGGTGTCTCTATCCAACCGATGTGCTCCAACTAGCGATGAGGTGGGGACGCAGGAGCGGAATGAATCAGCCACAGAATCATACTTTAGCTCGGGCGGAGTTGTTTCTTAGAGCTTCCTGAATGCGTATTCGCGGAGATTTTTTCCCATAATGATACCTTTACGCGATCCTGTACGGTTAAAAAGCTTAGGGAAACTAAACTAGGGCCCGAAAAAACTGGAATCTGCTCTTTTTTCGGGGGCTTATTTTGTACTGATATCCAAGGAAGAACGTTAGCACTAGCGCATTCGTTTATACCCTTATGTATTCTTTATTTTTTCAACATAAAGTAAATCGGCTTTGACACCATCTGTCTCAGATGCAATTGAAAGGCAACCAGAAGATTTTTTCCCGGCTACACTGCACCGAGAAACATTAAGGCAGTATTGCTCTTGCCCAATGTCCCGATTCATGCGGCCGTCAGATAACTTCAACACCTTAGCGTATGGCCAATGATATTTCCTCTAAACCTTCAGAAGGATATCACTTTTCCTGTAATTCTGTTAATGGGAACTCGGACTGTGGTGGAGAAATACGTACTAAGAGTTATCAGTAATGGCACTATCGCATCGGCCTTATACATCAATTTTCCAGCAGCAACGGACTTTATGATGTAAGGACGATGAGGAAAACGTGTAGCCTTTGTTATAGCCGTACTGCTAAGTTAAGGTTAGTGTGATTCTTGCCTGCAAAATGTTACAGAATGACAAGGGTTTGTTTACTTGTGAGAAGGAATTGGGACCAATGAAACAAAAGCACAGTGGCCGGCATGACATATAAAAAAAAAGCATCAGGGATGCCTCATGGCACCTTGAAAGACTGCTTCACGAAAACTGCAGTCGCGTCATCCACTCTTGAGAAGAATACGAGCTGGTGTGAAGATCATTGCATAATTACAAGAGGTCCAACCCGAATACAAGTTTCTGTTTGCTGACGAATCGTCATGGGCCAGATTTTAGGAGCGGAGTACCTTAGGGCCGCACAATGTCCGTCCGCGTCCGTGCGCATAGCCTTTACAATCGCAAAAAATCACACAGGCACCGGCAGGATTCGAGCCTGTGTCTGGTAGACCAGACAGAGTTGGAGTCAGTCGTCTTACCCATTGGGCTACGACCGTGACTTAGTACCCGATAGTCAAACGGCTTACTCCCTCGCCTGTAACGGTGAGGAGTACTTTAGGACCTCCCAATGTCCGTCCACGTTCATCCGTGCGCACGCACCACCAAGCGAAAATCAAGCAAAATTCGATGTGAGCCGTGAGTTGCAGTTTCATTTAGGGAATACAAGGTGCAACTCACGGCTCAAATCGAATGAAGGTCGGGGCGCAACTTGGATGACATTTTGAGGCCCCGTGCTCTGAACCCTCGCCGTCATCCACGCAGTGGAGATGCTGCCATTTTTACTTTATACCACGCTGCTAGCACTGGTGGAGTGAGCTTTAAAACTGAGGAAAATGCCGCGAAACTTCCCGAGCACTCATTCCAAATTCATTGCTTCACTCCAGCTCTGTACACAGTAAACAGTGTTGTGTTCGTGTTCCATTCGTAGGTCGCGCGGAAGGACAGGTCGTGCCGACGTGCGCGCAATGTGCGCAGTGTTCGAAGAGCACGAGGTTTACGATCACACCTGGGCTATATAGTTTCTCGCGCTGGAAGATTTGGAAAATTTTGAAAATAAAAGGACGGCGTTCTGTGATGAAGAGATAAGGGCTACTTGCGAGGATAGCCTCATTTCTCACGTGCCTGCGGTCACGTACGATCGCCGTGTGGTTCTGGTAGCCCTGGCCCAGATAACTGAACGTGGAATGAAATCGAGCCGAAAGTCCTGATTTCCCCGTAAATTATGGCTTCACCGACGGGAAGACCCAACAGCTATATATACGTAGTCACTTGGTATCACCCGGTGCCAATCATTGCCTACCCCACTAAAGCGAGAATGGACTAATTTATAGCACCCCCGAAATTGCTGCCACAGATTAGACTTGCCCGTTTAACTTTCAGGGGGCACCCAGAGATGGGCACGCCGGATGACATTTACCGCCGATAGGAACCATGGTGTAAAAAGAACTCTCCTAAGGGGACGAGTGAGATTTGTGTTTTGTTATTTTCGACTTGCTACGCTTTTTGATTTACTTAGAAGCTGACGCGCACGGTGGACATAACCCGCACCAATCTCGTTACAGTGGAAGTCAAGGTTGGGCTTCGTGATCTCTTATCACGCTGCTTGAAGCGCACCATACGAAGCACACAAACCAGGATGTGTATACACAAAGGACACCCCCAGCAGCTGAAATTGCACGCTCAGCTCATGGCTTTTGCTACTTGCTTGCAAAGTGCCCCGGTCTGGAATGCTCTTTCTCATTTTCGGGCTCTGCGATTGGCTCCTGTTACTTTATGCCTAATCCCAAGGAGCCATTCGGGCTGAGGTTAGAGAAACTCGCTTTTTATGCTTTCGAACGAACCCGATTGTCGGCGGGACCCTCATGGGTAATCAGCCTGTAGGCACCCATCAGGGAGTGGCGGTCGCAGCAGGGGCTACTGCTGGTCGTCGTTAAATGAGCGAGAATAGCGAAAAAAGTTGTAAACTGGTGGATTGAAATTTACGAGGGGCTGCCTCCCTGCCGTGGCCGAGCCCTTGGTCCCCGGAAGGTCCTTTCAGCCTGTCCACTGGTCCTTCCGACCAATGGCCGTACAGCAGCCCGACGGGGTTCCTTGAACGGATGTCCTGTCTTCATGCTTTGGATGTGCCTGAGCGACAAGACGGGAGGAACGTCAGCACTCATTAATTCGGCCGGAAGCAGCACAGCTCCAAGCAGTCAACGATGACTTTTTTGTACTAGCAGTTTGTTCCACGTTCTCACGAAATATGCCTTGTATTACATCATGCTGCAGAGGCAAGATCTATGTTGCTAATTGGATCGGTTCCCATACGATTTAGCCAGTTGGCAGGCGTTGCGGAAACGCATAAAAAGGATCTGAGGGCGTTACGTTAGTTGATCTGTGTGGATATAATAGTGATTTCCAAATTAATCACACTTGAAACAAAGGAAGAAACAAGGCATTGACAAAGGTGGGAAGACCTGCGTCTCCACCACAGCTCATTTGGTTTTCGCAACAATTTGTAATGGTTTAAACTCGATTCTTCCGAGCTTGTTAGATAGAACGCGGGGGCGGTAGTCGACTTACGTGTTCACGAAAGTGGTGAAATATGTCCGGCAATTCTTCGTAGGTTGCTTTTACGATAGCTGCATGACATGTACCTCTTAGGAAATCATCCCCTTCACTTGTCTGTTTATAGAGACAGCATTTTGGTCTCCTACCGAACAGAGAGGAATATAAAAGGTTTTGTTCTTTGATAAAATAAATTTCCGAACTGTCATCATGATAGGGAAATGCGTGCAGTGATTCTGTAGTATGCGTATGCAACGTTGCTTGATTTAGTGCGTAGGCACAATAGGTGCAAGCTACGGGAAAGTTTCGATCTAATATTGCTGTCATGACACCAGATAAATTAGCGCAGGTTATATTAGACGGCTGGTATGCTATTTTTAAACGAATTTCTAAGCATTTAATCGAGGCTTTCCCATAATGTTGACACCTGACGAGTCCCGTTTTTACAATTACAGTCTAGTCCACTTATAACAATATCCAATTGCCAAGGTCCCGTCGTTATAACCGATAATTGTTGTAAGCGGGTTGCGAAATAAAAAGACGGAACAGAGCTCAAAACATTTTATTTGCATGCCAGCCAGGTTTTACTACTACTAATATGTGGAAAAAAAGCCACAGTCGGTCACCTTTGTTTGCCGCATGTGAAGCTAGCGCAAATCTTTTCCAAGAGCATCTAAAGGGCCTCACCTAGATGACGTAAATGTCCTTGGCGGAAATAAAGTCCCCGATGGACTGTGTCACGCATTTGGCCTCCTACGAAGACACTAGCTGAGTAAGCTGCGCAACCGCGTCATTAGAGTCATCAATGTTGCATTTTTGGTGCACAATATAACCGGATTCAATCGTTATATCCGATATCGTGGCACTGAAGCATTGTAATAAGCGGTTTAATTTACCATGGGAAGAATACAAAAGTTGACGGGGCCATAGCTGTTTATCGTTATATTCGATATATTGTTATAAACGGTATCGTTCTAAATGGACTCGACTGTACATGATATTTGTTTCAACTGTTGTCTATTACCGCATTGCTGTTGTTTACCCGGTGGCGTCACAACGCAATCTATGATCGTGTAAAAGATATACGCCTTTAAGGTACTTGAAAATCATACCGACAAGGTAAGCATTTTGGGAAATAAAGCTAACCTCTAGCGTGCAGTATGAGGAATGCAAATCTTTATTCATACCGCCTAGTGTTTTTCCGAAGAGCAACATCCTTATAAAAGGATGCCTTGGCTTTTAGCTTACCGTCGATATTATTTTAGTATCGATATAGGGCATTCATAATCGCAACAGCTCTTAATTTGTTTGAAAGTTTTTCGATGTCAGCTAAGAAATTTCCGGTGTACTTGTAAGGTGTTATTTTGAGGACGAACGAAAAATGCTAAGATAGAAATTGAAACCGCGCATATCGTTTCAATTCATAATTTAGGAAATGCAGTATGATGCGACGCTTCAAGCATGACAAAATATATTTCGCGTCGTAAAACGCAGGTATCTAATGGATATTTGTAGATACGTGCACTGCAAAGTCATGAAATAATGAAATGCGAACACGAAAATATAAACCAGAACATGCAAACCTGAAAAATGCTGTCCATGGTGGTCCAATAATGGCGCGCTATTGGTATATTTGGAAAGCCACATCTCCTAACTTTGTTACTGTAATTAAGATAGCTGTCAATTGGACTTTCACAAAAAGAAAACACGCTTTTTGTATGTTGTCACTCATATGTTCGTGATCGCGTTTCTTTTATCCATGACTGTACATCTGATGTGCTATACTTATTTCTGCATTGATTCATTGAAACTAGAACTACTGGATGCTTACTTTTGATGATTATAATACCGTTAATTTCTGTTAGCATATCATAACTTCATTTGCTTACTGTCCTGCCCGTCTGCTAAATTCCTAGTACATACCGGCAGCATTGCAATTAAAAATGAGCTAAAAGCGGTATTTATTCTCACCTCTGAGCTTTTTTTTCCTGTTTAAATTGTTATTAATAGTTATGACTCAGGGGTATAAAATTGCTCAAAAATGATGACGTGACTGATCCTCCTCCATCTCCCCAAAAGCCCTATGAATTTAATAAATCTGCCATCTAATAACACGTAGTCAAAGGCAAACACCTCTTCGGATGTTGATATAACTGGCCATTACTCACAGTACATTCAGAATATTATTTCTTAATAATTGTGTACCACTGCAGCCATTTAAAGAACGACGGTAAAAATAAGGGTGTTAAAATGAAATCAGATCTACCTATGTAAACTTGTTTAAAAGAAATAAGAAAGAACAGAAAAAAAATTACACGTCAAACCTGAGCCCCATACATTTAGCATGTTTCCGGAAGAATTTAAGGTGGAACGTGTTCAAATGAATACCTAAAATTATTGGCGCGTGCAGAACTGGGCTTGAATTGAGCATAATTATAATGCCTTGTAAGACGCTCTGCTAAGCGGGCGGTTACATTTCGGGACCGCCGATGGAAAATAAATTATAGCTTTGTTAGTTTTCGTACAGATTCGAAACTTGGAATTTTACGAATATGTATTTTGTTGTGGGGGAGCGTCATGTTGGCATGATCGTTGGTGAATGAACCGGAAACTAAACAGATTTTTTTCTGGATGACAATGCCTTTCTTAGAGTGGAGATTCAACAAGCATGCGTAATCCCAACATGGTACTATTATTGTGTTATAGGCAAGGAACTTTACGTTAGCGTGCCCACATTTGATTTTATTTGCGTCAACATATTTTCTTGTTGACAACGCGAAATGTAAAAACGAAGTTAAATTGCTAGTGATCGTAATGCCCATGCCTTTAAAAATGTCACTTCGCGAATAAAAGTATGGTTATACGGGTACTGGTTTCTTTCTGTTAGGAATGCACATAATACGGTTTTGTCAGTGGCTAGTTTCGTGTCCCAATGGTAGCAACAATTATTTATTACGTCAAGGCTGTCGTTTAGAATTTGCTGATCATGGAAGGGATTAGCTGCGCTGAATAAGAAGCATTCATCTGAAAATTCTAGAACTTCACCACTTTTTAATACGTTTATAAATGAATAATATTGATGAAGAAAAATATTAGTGCGAGAATACGTCCTGCAGAACGCCGGAATTTACTTGGAGACATACTGAATGAGAACGATGAAGATTGATAGATTGCACGCGGAAGTGCAAGCAAGGTTTTGTACAATGTACGATGGCCAGTGAAAAAACAAGCAGTTAAGGCCAGTTCACACTTGCGACTGGAGTGATAGAATAAACGCGATTTCTGTCGCTTTAATCCCCCAAAGCTCGTTTATGTCGTTTGGCTTCGACCGAATTTTGTCGCCGTGACCGAAATCGCGTCGCGTTTGTCGCAAGTGTGAATGGGCCTCTAAACCTGAAAATTGAATTTTATTGGTGACTTGAGGGGAAAGTTTGGCTTTAGTCTATAACAACACGAGTATTGCTTGCTTTCTCAAGTACAGCAGAAGAAGAGTGAACGGAAGCAATTAGATTGGATGTTGTAAAAAATTCTTACGAAAACCATGCTGGTGGGTAGGCAGGATGTTGTGCTCGCGCGCAAATTTATCCTGTAGTTAAAATAATGCGTTCCTGAGGTTTACAGGAAACGGTCATTAGTAATTCGAGCCTGTAATTTGTTATATGACACTTTCGTTTTTTTCTTCAACGCCTCGACCACTACCACTATGCGGCATTCTGTCGTGACAATTCCTTGCAAAAAGGCACGCCAGAAATCGCAACTATAGGCAATGTGCGATTGATTCTGCGCAGCGACATAGAAAGGAATTTAAATTATTGGCACATGAAAATATCGTTTTGATGTTAAGATAGATAGAAAATACCTCCTCAAATGTTAGAAAATCCGGATTAACTTAAGCACAGTTACCACTGGACTGATTTCACAGACATCGATCAGAAAACACCGAATGGATGTAACGGACAAACGGATGTAACGGATTTGCTTCGAACCTCGCAAAACCTGAAATCTGAGATGAACGCAACCAACTTGCTTTTTTTGCTAGGTTTAAGTTTATGCAAGAATTTTCTGGTATTCCTTCCGCTTTGTCTAACGGACGCCAAGGAACCGATCGGGGACCCCACCACCGCTCCCTCCTTGCGTTTCTTCGCGAAACGGGAGTTAGCCTATACTTGTAGCATAGTATTTTTGCCAACGGGCATACTATTGCAATTAAAAAAACAACAACGTGAATACAAACTTCCGGAAGTGAAGCCAGCTATTCGCCGTTAGAAACTTTTCGAATCAGCTTTCTCCGCCAACCTAATGCAATCAGCTGGATTTTGTTTGTAAGGTTGAAGTTCCCGCCCCAATTTCCAGTGATAATTTTTTAGGGACTGGGGACAAAGTTCCCCCAAATAGTGGTGCCTGGCGGTTCATATTTTTTGGGCAAGTGAATCTCATAACCTTTGAAGCAGCAGACCTTTCGTACGCCGCTTCTTGGTACGGTTGGTGCTACGTGTTATACGAATATTTTTTTGTTATGCAATGGTTTTTTAGAATTTAAGATTCTCCTGCACACGTAACTCAGGCGGTAGGGCACCCATTTGCCAACAGAACCATTTACACTCGGGTGAAAGACATGCTTTAGCACGCTTTACTTCATCCCATCTGCTGTATAGATTGAGATTCTGCATACATTGTTTGAAGAATCTTGTATGAATGCTCATTTTGCAGGGCTTGATGCGCGTAAAACGGGCCGAACAGCACATTACAGCATGCCTAACGGGCATTCTTCGAGCAAACCAGTAATACCCTGAAAATATCCAGGATTGCACGGGGCTTTAAAGCAGTTTGAAAAGCATGTGCCAACTTATTCCCCCGAAATGCTGAAAAAATTTTGAATTCAGAAAGGTAACGATATCAAAAAGTACAAAAAGTTTATTTACTAGTGATTAAACTGGGCAATACTTCTTGTCGTTCCCCAAAGCTGATTCAAGTTATCCTTACACAACCGAATATAAACTAGACTGGCCGAATTAATGTTAGAGGATATGAACGCTTTTTTTTTCTCTTTGAACTGTTTCATAAAGGACGACCCGGGGCTTGCTGAAGAGTCAATTCTTGAAGCTTTAAGGAATAATTGAAATGTATGACCGCGTATAAGTAAAACGTTAATAGCAGAGAAATTACACTCATTGGGTTTTTCTAAGTAAGATAATTAGCATCGAATCCACGATACTAACAACAAATTTTGCAGTGCAGTTATTCAAAAGCACCGAAACCCTCCCAGATTACGAAGCAATGTCATTTCAGGAACGTTAAAATCACCAGGCCACTGGTGTACTGTGCGCATAGCGCCATAATTAAGGTTTACAACAGGCAATGAGTGCAACGCAATACCATTTCCTACGGACAAGTGTTCTAATGAACTGAGGTCTGCAGCGCCGCTTCAGACATTACAATTTTCGACAATATATTTAGGTTGTATTGGTTTATAGATGCCCATTGGTAGAAGAGTATTGGAGTCCAGATCAATACCAAATAGTGCCAATGAGCCTACATTACTCAGAATAGTCAAACAATAACAGTGTAATTACAAAATAAGCCCACACATTGTACTCCTGGTCGAATCGAGCGGGTTTGTACAAGGGTATAGCTTTTCTGCACCTAAAGTTCAGCGTCTGAGCGTCCAGAGAAATGAGAGCTACCAAAACGTGCAACTCTAAATTACTTTGCTAAACATGGTAGTTCTTCGACGATACACACCGAAACTGCTTAACAATGTGTTGTCGTTAGCGAACTGATGCTTGAATAAGGTCGCTGCGCAGTTAGCCCCCCCTCACCCGTGTTCTCCGCACATAGGTGCCGTGCTGGTGCTCTTAAGGAAAAGGACACCACATTTTAGGACGTCCTTTAGTTCTGCCTGTGCCGATTGGGATATCACCGTAATTGTGTAGTCCCAATGACGTTATGACATGTCGGTTGCCTTTTTCTTCGCACATTGAGAAAGAAAACCTTTTTCGTATTCATCAAAACGGGACCACAAGCAAAGCAGGACACGTTGCCTCAAGAAGGTGCAACAAAGCAACACCGGGATAATTGCTTTCAACATATTTTCCAGTTTTCGTCCCAGTCGACAGATTTCACGTCCGCATATATCAGTTGCAAGAATGCTCCAGGTAAAAGGAGGTTTTATTTTTTCAGTAAAGGCCGCAATGAATTTTGTAGCAACAGCACGTACTAAACGGGAAGAAAAACTTCCGTAACGTACGGAACTGTGCAGCATCGTTCTTCTTGCCCTCGTCTATCAAATTCTCGTCTATCAAAATCAAATCAAACTCTCTGTAGAGCTTTCCTCCCTTCGGGTGGCAGATCAAAGCCGGAAGCGCTAGTGTATTTAAATGACGGTTGACATTCTTCCGAAAACGTTGCAGACCGTACAAAATGCGGAAATGGATTGGCCTGACTATGTAAGGTGTCAGGCCTAGCATATGCAGTTAGCGGAGCTTTCGTTAATTATCCTGCAATACCACGTTTGAGTAACGGCCATTTGCTGGCCCAGGAACGTTTTTGGTACACCAGGAGGAGTGTGCTCACACTAGATGACCCCAGTGTCTGTGTAAAAAACCAGCATGGCCAATCTCCGAATGTGCATGTAAGGTGCTATGAGCGTGGGACAATTTCTAAAGATGAGGGTTTCTTCGGGTAAAACTAAACGCGAAAATTTTGGTCTGCCTGTCTGTCGGCCGGTCGCTGAATTCAGCTGGCAGGCCAAAAGTTCAAGGAACGCTTGATGAAAAATTATACATATGTAAGACCTTTCCAAACTTTTAAATCAGCTGCCATACGTCGTTCATCTCAAGGGTTCTCAGTAAAAAGAAAACGATTTGGCCCATTTAAGGCAAAACATAAGTACCAATCTGACAGAAGTAGTAAGATTTTAGTTAAAGTAGATGTAGATTTGTTTTTCGTGCAAGCAGAAAAACAAAACTCGTTCAAAATGGTGTCGTAGTGAGGCGAGATAAAAGAAAATACCAAAATAAATTCCGAATCGAGCTGTTTCAGGAACACTGGAGGCAAATCGTTCGAACAGATGACGCGCGAGCAGTGATAACGGGGAGAAATATCATCCCATCGAGCAAACATCAATTTTCATTCGACATAGGAGAAGGGAGAGAGAAGGGGAACAGCGTGAAGGGTGGAAGGGGTGTTAGACGGCGGTTCGTTATGGGGCAGGGACGGTAAACGACTATATATATATATATATATATATATATATATATATATATATATATATATATATATATCAGGGTGTCGAACCGCAACCGAACCGAACCGAACCGAAAACCGGAACCGAACCAGTATTTTTGCCGGAACTAAACCCGAACCCGAACCGTTATTTTTTGAGCACGCTGAACCCGAACCGGAACTGAACCGAAAAAAGAAATAACTGTTACCGGTTCATGGCGAAACAGTTCGACCCTCTGTTGTTGATATTGCACAGCCAATGCAATTCAGGCCTTTTTTTCTTTCACGTACCATCAACTTCGTACTTGCTCGCGCACTTTCCCATCCAGACAATTGAACGCTATCACGCTCTATGTAACAACAGGGGAAATGAATGAGCACCATTGTAGCAATGGTCTGTTGCTGCTGGAGGCGCGAGCGTAGTGCAAGCTGACCAAACGAAATGTCATTCTCGGCAGCTTGCAGGGGATATAAAACGACTTTGCCCTTCCCTAGCTGCGACTTCATTGGATCAATCAGGCTGCAGGAGTGCTCCACTTCGCAACAGCGAAAGCTCACACCCGATGTGTGCAAACTTTTTGCATTTCATAATTTGTTTAAAAGGTCCGACACCTGCAAATTATTAATACTTGACAAGTGTGACCGCAGGAGCTGCTCAGTGGCTACGCCGTTTGCTAAGCCGTTTGCCCAACTCGCTACATTGCTTCTACTGCTACTCGTTCCGGAGGGGAGTACTGCTGTGGACGAATTAAAGAGCGTCTACCGAAAAAGTCCCATCTCATGCTCCGCGTGTCAAATTTCCCTTTCATTTTGTAACCGCATTATCTGTTATAAGATTCCGCAATGTAGCACACGGAACGATGGTAGGGGTTCAGGCGGTACGATGACATACTGATTGTAATGCACACTTTCGGTATCGCAAAAGGAATTGCAGTGGTCAGAGCAATAATGCAGTGACTGAGCGTTAACTAAAGCTTACTTTTAGCAAAAGTGTGGCTAACACATTCGATAAGGTGACAGCTAACAAATTATTCAGGGTGACCAAATATTCTAATTCATTGGTAGTATTTATGTGCCTGTTGTAGGATTTTTCTGTTTTGTTACAAATATAAAAAAATGTGCGCCATTGGTATTAAGCACAGGTATTTGAACGCGCCAGTACGCAGGACTAAATTTAAGGCTTCAAGGTTATCGTGATGGGCGATTGCATAGCGACAATTGCGATTTCAAAAAAAAAGGAAAGGACAGAAAATATATGCCACCGTCATATCTCTTGGCGGTGGCTTTATGAATAGTCGCTAGGACAACATAAAGTCTGAGCGAGAAAGAAGGTGGTAAATCGTCGCCACTTCATCTGTTGTTCTAATATTTCGTGATTGTTTAAAGTTTGCTTTGCAATTGCGCCACTGCCCTTGGGGAACAGCAGCATTTTGAATTTTTGTTTGTGTTTTGATTTGACGGTCGTTTTAAACTAGTAAATGTTTTTTTTCTAATTTCAGTGATAATTCAACTCCTCGAACCGGTTCGCGAACCGGTTCAAGCTCCGGAACCGGTTCGGTACGTGATTTTGTCGAACCGGAACTGAACCGGAACGAAATTATTTCACCCGAACCGTAACCGAACCGGTATTTTTTTATAAGGGTGGCGAACCGAAAAAAATACCGGTTCGGTTACGGTTCGGGTGAAATAATTTCGTTCCGGTTCAGTTCCGGTTCGACAAAATCACGTACCGAACCGGTTCGCAAACCGGTTCCGGAGCTTGAACCGGTTCGCGAACCGGTTCGAGGAGTTGAATTATCACTGAAATTAGAAAAAAAAACATTTACTAGTTTAATATATATATATATATATATATATATATATATATATATATATATATATATATATATATATATATATATATATATATATAAAGGTTGCAGTCGTCATTGCACCACTTTCTCGGGTATTTATGGTAAGGTATTTTTTGTTTGTTTCACTTGGGGGTGGTAGCCAGCGCCACTGGGACTACTCGGGGTGAAGGCGACCTTCTTTTTACCCCCGGGCCGTGACTCGAGTGTCTACGACACGCCGAGAGTGGGCGACCAGCGTTGAGCCCTCTTAAGCTACCTTTGCACCAATACTGCCAGAACAGAGGCCCTCGCTATGCATGTAGCGAATCAGAAATGGGAAATGAGGGGCTCGGTGAATTAAGACATAATAAGGATTGGCAGTCAAGCCTCCAAAGCAAAGGGGGGAATGTGGTAGGTCATAGAAATAGATGAGGAATTTTCCGAGTCGGAAAGAAAGTGGGGAAAAAAATTCACCACTTTCTATATATATATATATATATATATATATATATATATATATATATATATATATATATATATATATATATATATATATATATATATATATATATATATATATATTCGACGACATTTGCAATGAGGCAAGCAGAGAGGCCGCTCATTTTTTAGCCCGCGAGTACACTTGAAATGAGGGGAGGGTGTTGAATAAATAATAACCCAATTCTGCCTACTTTTGGTCACAGCTGTTGGTGTCGCTTTCTGGGGCTGTGCAGCCTGTCTTCGGCGATGTTTGTGGAGCCGCTGTTTTGCGTCCTCTAGAAAGGACAACTGCCAAAGTTTTAAGTGGCATTATCAATAATTTTCACAGTCTGTTGCTCTAAGGAGAAATCAAAGTTTAGAACTTTAAAATCGCTATTTCGTTACCCGTACGCCTACATTTCTGAATAATTGCACGAAACTGTTCGAGGTAAGATAGACGAGGTTTGCTGCTGGCTTCGAGCGAGATTAATTTACTGCGCGACGAGAATGAATTAGTTTCATCCAAATATCTGACGGCTAAATAAAGGATAACAAAGTAAAAAAAGAAAAAAAAAAAGAATTGCTGACAAAGAACATGGCGCAATGCCGACAAACAGCATTTTCTACATGCGTCGAAAGTGCACCTATTTTCCTACTTCAATATATGACTGCGCTTTGCTAAAACCTTTCCGGCTCCTGATGTCGAAATTGAGCAATATACACCCACTCAGAAACGACTTAGCGTAATAAATATCGAACCGTTTTTTTGCTTAACATTGAAACCAGTAGCCCAGACTTTCTTTTTAAATTTTTTTCCTATATATCAAAAATATATTACGTAGGTTTAAAAAGCGTGGCCGTTTGGGTAACACCATAGGTTAGTTTAAGCGGGAGATACCATACCAGAAAATTCATATAGTAGTGGAATAACGGCGACAATTGCAAAGAACCAAACATAAAAAAGAAATAAATAACATAAATATGTATTTGAGCAAAAGTATAGGATAACGTCTATCATGGTTGTTCTTGGGTGGGGTTACTCATTGGACATTCTAAATATTAATAGCAAATAGTGGCTTATCTGTCTTTGCCATTCCTAGCTTCGTTGTACAACATGGTTGCTACGTTAAGTTGCTGTGTTCGAATTTGTGGACTTTGCTACGCGCCATGGCGGGCGCCGCCTTTTTGATGAAGATAGAAAGCGAACATTACTGTGAGTAATACTCTTTTAATCACACTTGACAAAACACGAGGTTGTTTAACCATCTACTACAGGCGCACCTTACAACCCGATTGCTGCTTGAAAAAATTAAAATTTCATATTTTGTCGTTGTTGTTTGGTTGCTTACTTGCTCGAATTTTAAAATAACAGTTGGTACTGCTTTTCACTTCGCTGTTAAATTTTGCGCCACCAGGAGACAATTGTCGAGTATGAAGGGAAGAACTGAGGGAATCACGGGAACAAATGAACTGTACCCCAGATGGAAGATCTTGAAATAAATTTTGTCGCATACTAAATGCAGTTCACAGGAACGGTTTATTCAGTTGTTCGCGCCGGTACGTATGTGACATCTTACCCTCTACAAGATGTCTCGGCGGCATGAAATTGTGAGCATTTACCTGCATTACCAACACAGAAAAGCAAAGGATTAGACGATCCTACCTGGTTAAAGAGGTTAGTGTAGCTCCACACAAAGACTAATTGGCTGTTTCCCGCCAAGGACCAAGCTTCAATGGTCGTCTCGTCAGTGTCTATTCTTCGTGGGGTAGCTGCGATGTAAGAAACAAATTGAAAGTACAGGAAAAATTGTAAATAGCTTTGATAGCATCTACCGCACCGCATTGGGGATAGTTTCAGATGATGCAAGTTAATATAAAAACACCATAATGAGCACGAACAAACGCAAAAAATTTGCCTGGTGAAGCCTCGTTTTAATGAAGCATGCAGACCTTTTACGTTACACCAATGTTTTGTTTTATTTCTGTTTGGTTTCTTCTAAAATTGCTTCTGTATTCGGCCTGGTACACAAAATGCGTAGCAAACCGCGGAGTGTATTGTTTTTTGTTTAGTTCAGTTTTTTCGAACAAACGCTTTGCATGCTCGATTTTTGATTAGTTACCCTAGAATATAGCGCTAAATGTCTGCGACAACACCATATGCCTGTTCCGAGACGCTGAGAACGCTAGCAGGCAATTTTCACCTTTTCGAGCTGGAATTTCCCGATCAAGCGCCACCAATCCTTTCTGGTTAAGCTTATTTGCATAAAAGTGGGCTTATTTTATTCGGTCTGATGTTGCACATATATACCCGAAAGAAATGCACTTTAAAGTAGCTATACATTTCTGCGTGCTAATTACCAGTCTACCTGAGAACACAGAAATATTGTCAGCACGGTACGAACAATTTAACATGGCGGAAACCAAAATTCACTGTCCGCTGTTGATGATGATGATTGTATGCTTTAACGCGTGGATGAACGCAGGCGATGAGGCGCGTTGTAGTGGAGGGCTCCGGATTAACTTCGACCACCTGGGGATCTTTAACGTGCGCTGAAATCTTGTACACACGGGCGTTTTTGCTTTTCGCCTCCATCAGAAAAGCGGCCGCCGCTGCCGGGAATCGAACCCACGACCTCGTGCTCAGCAGCGCAATGCCTTAGCCACTGAGCCCCCGCGGCGGGTTGTCGGCTGTTGAGTTGCATTGGCACGCATGAAGTAGCTTTTCCTTCTTTTTTCTGTGTATATAGTATATAGTCGCCTGCTGAATAGGTGACTTGGAAGTTGTTTTGCAACCCCGGAAAGATCTTGTTCTAATATCGCAGTATAAATAAATAAATAAATAAATAAATAAATAAATAAATAAATAAATAAATAAATAAATAAATATTCATTGGTAGTTTCTCATATTTGATTTTCATTTTCTTCATAACACCATTCTCCTCCTCCTCCTCATCATCATACCTGCTTCTACTGTGCCTTATTCCAATGATAGCAATATTGCGAACCCCGACATAGCTGTAAAATTTGCACTTGTAAGTGGGGAATGTGAAGCCAACACGGCATCACAAAAACAAAAATAAAATTGCAAAAAGGTTTCTGAGAAAAAAAAAGGTTAAAATCTCGGGGTTCGCAAGGTGCACTCAAAGCAAGCTCGTTACTATAATTCCTAAAAAACCAATGCTTGGTTGATATCGTCTTTTTGAGGGTTCACTTGATCGGTGTACTTTCATGAGGAGTATGCGGAAGTCAAGCCATTACTATTGTGTAACGAACTGACGAAATGGGATTACATTTTATAATACCAGCAGGCGCTGTGAAGATTGCATTCAGCCGATGAACGATCTTGATTCCTTTAGATCAATTAATTAAAAATAAATCACGGATAGCCTCCCGCATTGGAGAAATAGCGGCATACATACGCTTGCCGGCGGGAAATAACGGAATAAACCGAGCTCCACAAGTCGTGCCATATTTGATTCACTGG
Source organism: Haemaphysalis longicornis (assembly GCF_048455015.1). NCBI lineage: Eukaryota > Metazoa > Arthropoda > Arachnida > Ixodida > Ixodidae > Haemaphysalis > Haemaphysalis longicornis. The sequence continues at coordinate 72,401,192 of NW_027526361.1, read as the reverse complement.
TAGTAGTTAAATGGCAATAAATAAATGCCTGATAATAAGATGTTATGTCTATAACTCCACTGGTATGACGACGCAGCCGTGGGTACTCATATACAGTAAAGAATTTAGAATGCGTAAATGACGTCATCTGCCACTCTATAGGCGACTAACATTTCTGCCACAGGCAGAGCTCAGTGTGTAGAAATGTTATTGGAATTTATTTTGTTTTTGAGCTTTTCCTAGCTTAACGTAGTGATATGAGGTAGATACTTTGCCAACATGCTCATTGAAAATACTCTGGTAACACTGTCATCAGGTCGTTTTAGCGAACAAGGAATGTCGAATTTTTATCCTTTAAACCATGTATCTCATTTGTTACTCAGCCTAGCGGGGACACACGCTGCGAAAGCAAACTTTGGCGTCTAATCTAGATTTTTTTTGTTGCCCGTAGCGCTGTAGGACGAGTGAAAAGTTTCGTTAGTCCAGACGTGCTAAGAAATGCACCCAGAAGCGGTGTTCCCAACAGTGATTTTTCACTGACAACAGTATATATACATGTATGCATGTCCACGCTTGTATTTTCAGCAAACTTGGAGCTTCTTTGTTTTTTCCTCCATTGCCTCATTTCCTGTAGATGTTTCTTGTTGCAGCCCGCCCCGGCCGTGGGCCACGTGTGCTATTGCGTGTGCGGTGTGCGTTCCAAGAAACAAAAACGAAAGTGCTTGCTCGCATCCGCGTATTTCCCAGGTCACGAAGACCGCGGGCGAGCGCCGGCAGCAGCAAGTTTTATGGCTGCCCTTTTACATGATTCGGCCGAGCCATTCATTAGCGTGATGCAAATATACGGGCGCATTGACGTCGCTGCTTGCGCGGTGGTGGGCAGTTCCTCTATGCCTATAGGAACCCTCGTCTCCACACCACCGAGCAAGGCTACATGCGCTGCATCAGGCAGGCTGTTTATGCGAGGATGCGTATAACGACGATGAATCACAACAGGCCGGTCTCCACGGTTTCTCGTGGTGGTCCGTGACTGACTCGCAGCCCCGGGGGGACAGCCGTGCGTTTGACGGAGCCGCACGCTGGCTTGGTCCGTGCTTGGATGAAGCCTCACCCCACCGTGCTGAGCTGCAGGCTGTCTGCGAGTGAGAAGATTGAAATAATAAGAACAAAATCGGCGCTCGCGGACGCGCAGGCCGACAAAGCGCCCGAGCTGTTCCTAGGCCCTTGCCCAATCCGGTCCGTCTCTTCCCCTCGTTTACTTTGCTTCCTTGTTCTTTTCCCCTGTGTGGACCTTTAAGCGGCGCCGCACCGCGCTTTGGGAATCACCGCTCCTAAAACCGGTTGGTTAGCTGAAGCCTTGTCCGGCCATTGGGCGCTCCCCGAGGACTCGAACAGAAACAAAGGACAAGCGTCGGCGGGAATCTCTGGCTCTTCATTGGCTCGGACTGCGGAGAGGACGCTCGCTCAGCGAGCCGCGCAAACTTGTCCGCCCTCGCGTGCGTGTAAGTGCGCGCGTCGGCATAAACGCCTCCCTGTCGCTTCTTTTTGTTACTCTTGCCTACCAGGAAAAACATGCCGGGCGCTGTGCCACCGCCTTCGAGATAAACGATGCCCTTAGAAAACTCTATTCTCAACGGGGCGCTGATAACATGATGGAATGATTCCACTACCCCTTGGGAACAAGAGATGCCAGAGCAGGATGGCCGAGATAGCAAATGCTGGGTCAAGGGAGATTGACAGAGACCGTAGCCCGAAGGCTTCCTTTTTATGTTGGAGGCGAAGCCCTCGAGAACCGCCAGCTCTTTGTCGTGTATGAACGACCGTGTGTCGCAAGTCGCCTGTGTGCGTTGTCTGTGCCGTTCATTTTGATTACCCGGCTACTTTGCTCGACCCCGATAACAGAGCCGTGAGGAAACATGTTAGCCTCGGATGCACTGTGATTGTCGCTGACTGCAAAGCTCGTTTCTTATCTCTTTGATTGCAAAGACCAAGTATGCCTACCCACTACCTGCTGCGCTTTTTTTTCCTTACTGGCTGTTACAGCTCTTTGCGGGCAAATGACTAAATGGTTCCGTTTGTAGTTTTTCCATCTTGCTTTCTGAGCGAACATACGTGCTCCGAAGGCTATAACGCTTTGTTCAGGGACCACGCCCCCTTTGGTTACAAGTTACCAATCTGGAGACAAGCCGGAGCTGGAGGCCTACACTGGCTGGTTTGTTATGTTAGCAAAACAATGCAGGTTTTCATTAATAGATATTTGTAAAGGGGTGGGGGTTGCCCTGTTTTTCGTGTGTGTGTTCGGTCGGACGCATTACTTTGTGGTGCAATGTAAGGGACTCAACCCGGCAGGATTAAATGCGAGCAGAGGAGCAGCATTTTGTGTGGATGGCATACCCGCAAAGGGTTAAGCTCAGTGTCTCTGCTTTATAAAAAGCCTGCTGTCTGTGCAGATGTACTTTATGAACACACGTGTGGCCAAAAAGGATGCCAGACGGCAAGACAGTTGTTAAAAGCGCAAAAAAATGTTGAGTCATCAAAATAACGTCTGTTCGAACAATTGGCACCTGTACCTGTCTTACCTAGTCTTCTTCGACCACGTCTAGTTTGCGCCATGCTTTCCTCTTTTTTAAAGTGTGTACCAACTAGCTCAGCAACAAGTTTTGTTGATTGGACAAATACATATATTAGACAAATATGCTTTTAAATTGTTAATACCGATTAGTTCAGAAAGAAGTAGCTTCATATCGATGAAGCTGCGTTCCTAATTTACATGATGAACCACAGTTACCCTACTCGTCACGCTGATACCATGTGTTTAAGAGTCCAAGAAACTAACACAGCAGGATTTTCCACTACTTCCTTGTAACACTTTTTACAGAGCCGTACAAAATATACCGCTTTGTGTAATTGGTAAGAACTAGCCTCACTCATTTAGCTTGATTCAAGAACCGAAAGCCGTTTTTAGCGAATAAAATGTAGGCAATAAAGAAAAACTTCCGACATTTACGTCAGACGACGTGAATCATGACGAATAGAGGGAGCAAAGAAAGCAGTTTTTTGTGCGTTAACTTCGCCGTACCATTCAAGTGGTATGATAAAACAGCGCCACTGCAATCACGCAGTCACGCGTGGTGGATTTTGTAGGCGGTCGCTAAAAGTACAAATAAGATCACGTGACGTATGGGCCAGGCGAGGAAATGGCTGGCGGGTTGCTACTGCTTCTTCTGATTTTCCTAATAACTAAAATATTTTTTTGAAGTTAGCGATGAAATTGTTTTAGGGCAAACCAGTTTTTTAACGAAGCAATCTTTGTTTTGGTCTTCGTGGCCCTTTAACGTTTTGCATGGCGCTGGTAGTGTTAAGCTTCCGCTTATTTCACTACGAAATGTCGCAACAAAGAGCGCACCGGAACCAGCAGTTCCGGCTGTAACCATGACAAGCTCAATCTAGAACTATATATCCTCATCCTGTATATATATCCTATGTAGAACTGTATAAAACTATATATAGAGCTGCATAGAACATCCTGTATATAAATATATATTCTCATCCATAACCTATGGAAAACTCCGTTACCGTATATTTTTACCTCTTCCTTTTAACCCCTGTCTTTCACCCTGCTACCTATTTAGGACCTTTATTCCCTTGTCCCCACCCTCGAAGGGTAGCATGTGGGCGAATACATGCCAGCAGACAACTCTACATTCTTCTAATAAAGAGCTATCTTTCTTTCTCTCTCTTCCCGACATGTGCTGGCGGAGATTAGTCATCACGTGCGATCAGGCCCGGATACGCGTTGGGCTCTTGTTACATCTCGTAAGATAACTAAGTTTTATTACAAACATTTCAATTTGATGCTTAGTTTGATAGAAGTTTTGTGATTCTATGTTTACAAGGTGTGGGATAATAAAATTTGCAGGAAAAATTAATCACAGACTGCTCACTAGTTGTGCGAAGAACACGATAGCGAAACCCTCATTGCGTCCGCGCAGGGCCCGAGGCATGTCCGTCGTACTTGCGACCAAACGAATAGGTGGGGCTAAACGACAATTTCTTACGAAGTGCGCCTATAGAGCAACTTTCCTGTCATCTGTGTTCCCAAAGCTAAGAATAATTTTATTCCTGTATTCTGTGCAGCCAGTGCAAAAATTACCCTCGGTCTATAAAAGAATAAACAAGTCTATGAGAAGCGTAGTGTTATCTCCATTGTCTAAACCGTGCACGCGTTTCATGGTTTAGAATAAATGAGCTCCAGGCTCTGGTTAGAGAAACCTAAAAATAAATTGGGCACTCAAGGTACTCACGGCCTTTGGAAGCGACAGGCTTGTGATCATCAATTCTTTATTTACTGGTTCATGGGGTTTGCGCTTCTTTCTTGTTTTTCGTTTCTTTGTCTTTCAGCGAGAATCACTCCGGCAGGCTGATTGGCCAAAATTTCCGCGCCATCTTCCGCCTGGTCACAGCTGTCCTCCGCGTGCGCTCGCTCTACTCACGTACCATCAGCTTCACTTCCACGCGGCGCCCAGAAGGCTAATTCTTATTCCATTCTTATTCCAAGTGGTAACGCACTCGGTTTGATAACGCTCTGTAGAGCCGGGCTAAAATCCAGCGCGAAGCATGATGTTCGTTATTTATTTTTGCTTTACAACAGCGGCCATATTTGGGTTGACGACGACGGTAACTTTTCGCGTTTTATGAGACATATAAGGTTTTCGCCAGTTTCTTATTGAGCACAGCGAATGTCCCCATTTTCCATGAAAGTGTGACTCTTAACAGTGCTCTTGCTGTAAGATTGATTTGTTGTTTATAAAGTTGCAGGATACTGCATTTAAATAGTAATTTGTAAAAAAAGGCTTTAAATGTGGGCCTAATTCATCTCAAAGTTTCTAAATAGTGTATGTTAAGGTTATATCAATTGTGCACTTGGTACGCGAAGTAGTGAATGTTTTTTGTCAGGATGTGTCGAGCGCAGTGAGTAGAGCGATCTCTAGGGGACAATGAACGAGGCTGCACCCCTGCCCCCCTCCTCCAACATCAGCAGTGAAATCATGGTGGCCCTATCGGAAGGCTCTCGATCCACTGGTCCCCGGAGCCGCAGAAGGGTCAGTCGAAAGGAGTTGTGATCGCTTCCAGAGGTACTTCATATATACGTGCAGACGCATTGAAGGACGCTATAAACCTGAATCGTTCTTGTTAAAAAGTTTTAGCGGTACTTTTAAATGTAACGAAGCAATATTTAATACGAAAGCATTCTTTACCTGCCTAACAAAAAACTACGGTTAGCGTAAGGCGCGCAATACAGATATACACGCACACTCAAGCGATTATGATCAAGACCACGTCCTCAGTATAGGGGTCGTGTGTAATTTCAAGTGAGTCTAGGACATCGTATGTGACCCCTGATAGTTTTATGAGTCATTCTGCGAAACCAGACAATAATTCTAAGTAATAAGTAGGTTAAAATTATCCGCAGGAATGTTCAAGCAATTTTAAGATATTCCAAAAAATTTCAAGCCATGCCAAGCAATTACAAACACTTCTATTTATTTCACAATATTGCAGGCCAATGAGCTGGCCCAAGCAGGAGTGGATACATCAAAACATAGTTGTCAAAAACAACAGACAACAATACAACAGAAACAAAAGTTAGGAAAGAAGGTGATGCTCCAGGTCACCAAGAAACCTATTAGAATGAAAGATGTCACCGGGCAAACAATTCCAGTCCTCCACAGTTTTTAGGGAAAAAACTATATTTAAAAGCATTTGATCGGGCAAAAATTGGGGTTAGAGCATGTTCATGACCATGACGAGTACTTCGTGCTGACAACACTGTCAGGGAGATCAATTTTAAATTACCACACAAACAATTGTAAAAAAAAGGAAAGATGAATGAACTTTCTGCGAGCTTCTAAAGTAGAAATGTTTATTGCATTGGGGTGGTCGGGGAATCAAACCTGCGATATTTGCCAAAAATAAACCTAACTGCTTTTCGGTTAATTTGTTCCAGATTCATAATATCTTTCTTGGTATGCGGATCCCAAATAATGGAAGCATACTCAAGCTTTGGACGAACACATGCATTATAGGCTAGAATTTTCGTGCACGAGGGTGCAGGTGCTAGTTTTCTTTTTAGAAACCACAGCTTACGCAATACGAAAGTGGTAATGTCATACGTGGGTTGACCAAGCTAGCTTGCTTGTGAGAGGGACCCCCAAGTACTTATATTTGTCTACATTATTTATGTTAGTGCCTCTTAGAGCATAGTGCAATTGACTAGGACTTAGTTTCCTGGTGATACGCAGTAGCACAGTTTTTTTAGTGTTTAACTGCATTTCTACGTTCTGACACCAGTTGTCGATAGCGATAGGTGCTTCTTGTAAAGCCACATGATCAATCGGTGAGGAAATTTGTTTAAAAATGACACAATCATCCGCGAACAAACGCACAGACACATTTTCAGGAATGACAGAAGCTAAATCATTAACATAAATTAAAAACAAAAGGGGCCCTAACACACTTCCCTGTGCGACTCCAGAAGACACACGAAGAACAGTCGATGAAAAATTATTAATCACTACATACTGACGTCTATCTTGACGATAAGCCTGAATCCACTGAACAATTTTTGTAGGTAATCCTAAACACTGTAGTTTGTATAACAACTTCCCGTTTGGCACTTTACCGCAGGCTTTACAAAGATCTAAAAACTACACCAATTTGCCCATAAACATCAAGCACACGTAAAAATTCATGGACAGTTGTAACTAACTGGGTAACAGTAGATAACCCTCTTCTGAAGCCATGCTGATGCTTTTATAGGACATTGTGTTCACTGAGAAATTCATAGACGTAATTAGCAATAACGTGCTCAAGAAGTTTGCAACAACTGCTTGTAATAGAAATGGGGCGGTCATTCTCAAACGATAAAGGATCCCTTTTTTATGAATTGGTTTAACACGTGCTATAACCCAATCAGCCGGTATTTCCTCCGTAGCAAGTGAAAGATTAAAAAGACCAGTTAGGAATTTCGATAAGTACTCAGCCTAGCGGTTCAAAAAAGCAATAGGCATGCCGTCAGGCCCCGCAGATTTTTTGGAATTAAGTTTTATAGCATGTGCAATACGCATTCTTGCATCACTAATAGGTCATTGTCTGAGTCAACGAATGAATGCTCAAGTTCATAATCACCGGTTTGAGAAAAAACGCTTTGGAAGTATGCATTAAAATGTTCAGCAATAGTGCGAGCGTCTGTTATTATTACACCATTAACCTTCATTTTGCTAATTCCGGTCTTAGACTCGCTTAAGTACATTAAATACCGCCAAAATTTTTGAAGGCTACTCTGAAGAAATTCTGTCAGCGTATTACTATAAAAATGGTTTCTTGCTTGTGCCAAGCTTGTTTGTAGCTTGTCTTTCAGGTCGTTAAGCGGGGGTGTCATTGGTACATGGTTTTTGCGAAGTCTTTTAATTTTACGCTTCATGTGGATTATTTCCCGCCTAATCCAAGGGTTTGCACGATGCTTGTAAGTTTTTCGACACGGTAAAAAAGTCTCAACACAATGACGTATGGTTCTAACAAACAATTGCCAAGAGGTCTCAACATTGTGTAACAAGGATCCGATATGGGTTTCAAGGTAGTGAATTACAGCTACACCATTCGCCTTAGTAAATTCCTTTATAAGTGTGGCAGGTTGAGTATTTTTAGCTCGATCTAAAGCCTTATTCCAAGTCAAAGAAATCAGTTTATTATCAGAAATGCCCGGTTCGATTGCAACATGGCCATAAGAAAAGATTTCACTTAAAAACAGTAAATCCAAAATCGACCCGCCTCGAGTTCAGACATCTACCGCTTGCTTGAGGTTGAGCAAAAACATGATGTCAAGAATTGAGTCGCCAGAATTGAGCAGCCATAGCTTAAATAGTCACAAACTATTGATGGAAAATTAAAATCACCTGTTAACAATACGTTTTTCATTATATATGACAATTATATGATCGACTTTTAGGTTTATGTGGAACATAAACCTAAAAGTCGATCATATAATTTGTTCTAAAACGTATCATCTGCATCGGGTGTACGGTAAAGTGCACAAAGAAAAAAGGTAACATGGTCAAGCGATATCTAAAAAAGAAGGCTTTCATGATCTGAAATTTGATCTGCGAGACAGGCGGGAACGGTATCTTTTAATATAACCGCCACGCCGCCACCACGAGAGCCTCTATCCCGCCTAAAAACTTGATATCCAGGCGGTACAATTCACTTATCAGATCATGTAGCCAGGTCTCAGTAATGACGCATATATGTGGGCCATATAACGTATAGACTTTGTTAGCTAGGCTCTTTGCATTAAAAAATATCAAGCGAAGCTGGAACGTTGGGAATTTCTATGTCTTAGCTGGGTGCTTTTTAACCTTTGACAGCCATTGTCTATGTAAATTCACGTAAATTTCAAGAAACCAACGTTAACTCTAGCTTAAACTAATGTAAGTGAAATTACATAAAATCTTCCTTAATCCCGGAACTAATGTAAAGAAATTACACGACCTAGTAAATTCCAGGCAATTTCAATTATTACGAATATTTCCGACTAATTGGGAGCAATTTCAAGGATTCATGCGCATAAAGCACCCTTGCCAAACGATGGTTACGCTTTCAAGACAACAATGGCTGAGGGATTCGGCCTAACGTTTACGTATAAGATATTGAAAGCGCGCAGTGACAGAAACTATACCTAATTTTTAACTGCCTTCTATCCTTACATGCTCGCGTCTGTACATCCTGATCACCCGCACAACTCCCAAAGATCTGTAGTGAACTCAAACTGCTGAGTCCTAACTGCTGACCCGAATATCTGCTCCATAGCTAGATCAATTTTGTCCGCATCAATGCATCTTCACAGGTGAGCGATGTGACCCTCTGTTTTCTGTTCTCTGGCCCTCATCTCTACTTTTTCGCATCCTGAACGAGAGAGATAGTGTTCTCTTTTTAGCTATTTTTAAAAGGGCCATGAAAACAAAATTAAGATTTGGTTTATTAAAACGACATCTTTGTCCCGATAACAATGATACCGATTCTGTTGCAACCTTCAATCAAATATTTGGGATAATAAAGAAAACATATACAACAGTAGCGACTCCTCAGCCACTTTCCGATGATTCCTCCATTACGACGTCACAGAATCTTCTTTGTGTGGTTGGCGGTCACCGATAGAGTCCACCGCCAAAAAACATGACTGGACGATTGCAGTGGAGCCGTTAGTTTCGTTTGATCGTATCATTCGAATGGTAACGTACAGCGCTGGGCCATATTAAGTCACTGTAGCGCCAAATTAGAAAGATTTTTTTATAACTTGCACTTCTTGGTTAAAAAATGTATTTTGTAGCTGTAAGGGGTCTTGGCGGTCTCTTAAAGGCTAGTTCTCTCAAGGTTAACAAAGCTGAATTTTGTATTCATGGCCGCTTTGAACCGATTCACCGTTTGCATGGTGAATGTGCAAGCTAAACAAGAAGGCAAAGTTTCGGTCGACAGTTGTTCAACGATTACTTTCAGAAGGAAAAAAAAAACAAACTAGAATCCGGATCAAACCAAGTTCTTTATCTTTTTTAAAGTTGGCTTTCATGTAATGTAGCGTAAAAGTCCCGTTTCGCAGAAACAGCGCTCATTCAGTCTTCTACTGTGAGAATGTGCCGAGCGGCGTCGTTAAGAGGCTTATCTCCTGCAGAGCCAAGCGGTGTCGGTGTGCTTGTTCGTCGCTCCTGGCAAGCGGAGGCCGAAGGAATGTGCTTTTTTAGCGGCCCGCATGAGCAACATCAAAGAGGGCAGGAAGTTGAGCGGGTCACCGGGAATTTCTGAACGCGGCCATAAAATTCGTCACCTCTTATTGTTTGTCCGGATGTGGCGGCTGCGTCGGTGAATGCCAGGCGTGAGCGCTGTCGATTGCATGGTTGCTTGGTGGGAGACGTTGGACCCTGTTTCTCAAGCTTTTTAGTTCTTGACGCTGAGCAGCGCTGGGTCGAGTAAAAATTAACCTTGACATGTATGTACCAGGTAAATAAGTGTCCATGACTAAAAAGAGGAGTCACTCGCTCGCTCCCTCGTTCGCAGGTTCGCCCTAGGCGCATTTGCGCTTACTATTGTTGCATAAGCAAAAAATGGCAGACGGTTTAGCTGTACCAAGCACTGAATATCGTGCGAAGGCACTATACCTTCCTGCTTATAAAGAGCTGTCCAATGTTGGTACGTGCAGTGCTGGTGTGTATGCAATGTTGGCATATTCACAGCTTGTATGGGCTACTGTGTGGATATGTAACACTTTATCAGGCTTCGAAGCACGCACACGGATTTCATGTAGGCAGTCAACCCTCCTAGTGCTTGCACTCCAGTCACTGAATGACTGATTGGACTTCTTGACTGAGTGAAATGATTGAGTTGATTAGCTGCTTTAAAAATCGTTCTCCAATCTACTCCTGCGGGTATGTCCCCTGTAGGCGATATTGGTTCTAGCTGCAGAGATAATTATATGCTTGCGACGTCCTTCGATAGTGGCGACATCCTTTTGGACGTCGAAGATGCGGAACAGTGTGCAAAACGGACCACAGTAACTGCTGTAGGCGACAACCCTGTGAGCGTAACACTCCGCCGGTGTATGAACATAGCCAGGAATGTAAAATGTAATCTATAATGATGATTGCATGAACCTGTCTAAGCAAAAGCTTCTTGAGGGGTTTGATGCTCAGAATGTCATCAAATTTCAAAGAATCAAGATCCGCAGAGATGGGAAGGAAATACCCGCCAAACATGTCAGTCTCAGTTATTCTACAAGCGTATTGCCTGTGCGTGTCAAAGCAGGCTATGTTAAGATCCATGTGCGTCCTTACATCCCGAACCCTCGCCGGTGCTGCAACTGTCAGAGATATGGCCGTGGCTCGACAATCTGCCGAGGGAAGGCAGCTAGTGTGAAGTGCAGCCTTCCTGGCCTGACAGCTGTGAAGCCTGCGTAAACTGAAAAGGGGAACACGCCGCGTACTCGCGCTCGTGCTCTCAATGAAAAAAGACGTAATTGCTTCGAAATTCAAAGAGAACATTACATTTCGGGAAGCGCGCCAAAGACTTAACACATCCAGTGTGGCGTGTGGCTTGACACTAGGTTCCTTGGGGCCCTGCTGGACCCCAGGGGCACCACGCCCCACCTTGGTGCCTGCGAATAAGGCCTTTGCACTAGCTACAAAAGAAGCATCAGAGGTTGCCCTGGAAACTCCTGATGCTCACGCTAAGCTCACAGTTGGCACCGCTGTGCCGACTTTGGCTGAGAGGCAAGCTGTCTCAGTCAGCCTGGCCCTGCTGTCGAGGCTTCGCAATGAGCCATGGACACAATGCCAAGCTCTCTGTAACGCAGGACGTCGAGAGGGCGCGGCAATCACTTGTTTTGATCGCACGAAGCAAAAATCAGCTAGGGTCACGGCTCCTGCAAGGTGTCATGAACGAGCGAAGATGGGTGCCGGGCACTATAGATACCGTTGATTTGGTGTAAGATGATGGGTACTGATAACGTAGTCCACTGGAACTGCAGAGGCCGTTTGAAAAATTTAGATATCTATGAATTGATGTCAACACAAAATAAGTATTGTGTGTCTCCAGGAAACACATCTAAACACGAGTCAAACAAACTTTCTTACAAACTGTGCTGTATTTATAAAAGGCTGGGGTGTTGCGTGCAAGGTTGCCTGCAGTCCTCGGTTGAAATTGTAGTGCAAAAGTCAGCCATATGCCTGTACCTACACCTGCAAACTAATTTAGAGCGGTAGCCATACGAGCCATTATCTTTAACAAATTGGTAACAAGTTGGCTCGTACATACTGTCCGACCACGGCCTTTCCAGTATGGAGCTCGAAACATTAATTGATCTCCTGCCAGAGCCGTATCTGCTAGTTGTGGTCTTTAATGCTCACCACCCACCCTGGGGGACTGCATGCACTGATTTTCGAGGGGGCCTTCTGAAAAAGTTCCTGCTATCATCAGGAGCATGCATACTGAACAAGAGAGACCCAATATATTACAACACAAAACATTCTATATACTCCTGCATAGATGTAGCCATTTTTTCTTCAGTTATGTTTCCAGCAACTGAGTGGAAGGTGGCTAACAACCTGTAGGAAAAGGACCACCTTCCAATAGACTTTAAAGTCTTAGGCAATAAACAAGCCAACCTTTTGTATTCACAAAAGTTCGAGGATGAAGCCGCAGACTAGAAAAAAACCTCTCTGAACTTCATTGTACATTTATGGACTACCTTGGTATTGATGAAGCTGTAGAAACTCTGACCACTCATATAATCGAAGCTGCAGTAAACTATATTCCCCAAATTTCTACTAGCAGGGTTACTAAGCCAGAACCTTGCTTGAATGATGATAGCAGGCAGGTCCGCAAGGAACAGAATAAGGCATGGGGTGTCTTGCCTAGGTGCCCGACGACCGAAAATCTGTTACTTTTGAAGCGGATCAAGGCCAATGGCAGGCGACTTTGTCTTATTGCAAAAAGAGAAAGCAGGAATAGGTACTTGTCATCAATCACATTATATACTGATACGCGGAAAGTATTACGAAGAATGAAAGCACTCTGAGGAAGAAACACTGTTACGGAATGCGCAACCTCTGGTCAGCACAGGTGGAGACACAAGACCAAGGGACTCCTCCAGGCTAGCATTATATATGTATCGAGCTCAGTTCACTATTGAAGTAATTTTCTGAGACACAAGAAGTCAGAGAAACAAGAAATCATACGTGACAAAAGGCAGTCTGACGTATGGTGTAATTACCCTTACACTATACAGCAGCTTAATGCTGCCTTTTCTACTTGGGAGAAATCAGCACAAGGTGCAGACCGAATACCATATAGCATGATTAAGCGTTTTTACGGTGACACGCTCGAAGCAGTTTTACTGTTGTTTAACAAGATCTGGCGCGCAGGGCAGCTTCCAAAAAGCGTGGAAAGAAGTTATTTGGTGTCAGTTTTAAAGGAGGGGAACGACCCACTCTTGCAACAAGGTTTAGGCCGGTTGCTTTGTCCAGCTGCTATGCAAAGTCTAGGAAAAAATTCACCCGCATTTCTTCGAAGGGGAGCATGGGGAAGTGCGAATGCACGGGTGATGCGAAGGAACTCTTCTTGGCCAATCGCCCTTAGTGGGTATGTGGTGGGGTCGCTTTCGCACTTAAAAACTCTTCTTGGCCAATCGCCCTAAGTGGGTATGTGGTGCGGACGGACGGACGGCGGTGGACGCGTGATTCACTCCACATTACACCCGCAGCTTCAGGTCCTGATCATGCTTGCTGCCTAACCACAGGGAAATATTTCCTCCAGGAAAACCATGATACTTCATCATAAATAGCCTTCCTCTCAGACTACTTCAGCCATTTCGGTACGAACAATGTGGGCCACACCAAGTTTGTATTTTGAGATTTTCTTGGCCAATCGCCCTAAGTGGGTATGTGGTGGGGTCGCTTTCGCACTTAAAAAGTCTTCTTGGCCAATCGCCCTAAGTGGGTATGTGGTGCGGACGGACGGACGGCGGTGGACGCGTGATTCAGGGTCGCTTAAGAAGTGCATTCGCACTTAAAAATGGTTAACCGTCACCTAATATATTTTCTTGAGTATCACGGTATTATAAACCTAGTGGCTCTCAAGTCCTACATCAGGGATGCGTTTGTATATAAGCAGCATTGTTTATCAGTTTTCTTTCACCTTCAGAAAGCTTACGACCCAGCCTGGCCCTACTGTATTCTTTGTGACTTGCGGCGCCTTGGCATTTGTGGAAACGTGCTGAACAGTTTGCAAGACTAGATTTCGGAGCGCACCTTTCTGGCTAGGGTTGGAAATGTCCTGTCCAGGACGTTTGCCGAAGAAAATGGTGTGCCATAGGGGGGTGTGCTAAGTTGCACTCTTTGTATTGTAAAGATGAGTTCCTAAGAAAAAACACTGCCACGCTCAATTTCTTACTATATGTTGATGAGGTGCACCTTACCTTTAAATCATGCAATATGTCCATTTGTGAGAGGCAGATACATCTGGTGGCCAACAAACATTCGAAATGGGCAGATGAGAATGGCTTCTGTTTCGACCCAGACAACAGCCCATGTGTGGCTTTCTCTAGACAGCATGGTATTCGACCAGATGCCATTATTACGCTCAATGAAACACCCATAGCCGCAAAAAAGGAGCACAAGTTCCTAGGGGTTGTACTTGACAAACGTTCCTTCATTTCACACATCAAGCACCTCACAGTGAATGTTTGGATGCAGTCAGGATTTTGAAAGTCCTGTCACGGGGGTACTGACATGAAGTGCCTATTGTTCTTGTTTAATAGCCTTGTGAGGTCACGCATCGTCTGCGGGTGCCTTGTTTATGAGTTCACGGCAAGAACAGCACGAAAGATGCTGGGCACATCCTGGGTGTACGTCTGGCTCAGTTTTAAGCTCGGTTTTAAACGCGTATGTGGAAGTCGATCATTGGTCTCTTTAGACAGCGGAAGTGCACTGGGCTGACTTATGCTCTAGAAGTAACATCCTTGACTGGACATCCCAATAGCACTCTAGGCAACCAAAATTCAAGCTTTTTGAAAAGTTTTCTGTCGGGGAGAGCAGTTTTCTTAGGCCTCAAAATATCATTCGCTGGCTGTCAGAAAACAGCTTTGCTGACTTTATTCCTCCGTTGGATCTCTGCCATATCTCTTTTGATTCGTCTTTTATGGAGATTGACAAATGAACAGCTCCAGAGAAATTAGGCAGCATTTTGTGCTTTGACGAAACAGGTACAGTTCTCCACATGCCTCTAAGTCTACAGGTGCAGTATTATGTGGTGCACATGGTCCAAGATTTTTTGTCAGACTATGCGCAAAGCCGCATCTATATTCACTGTTGAAACTCGCGGCCTTGTCATGGTTGTAGAACATATTATTCAAAGCAAAGAGAAAGTCAGTGATATTCACTGATTCTCAAATGGAAGTGCAGGCTTCAGGTTCAGGAAAGTTACAAAAAAAACGGCCCTCAATCAACTTCTTAAACTGCCGTGCTTAGTACACAAACAAAAACTCGAAATCACTGTCTGTTGGGTCCCAGGCCACAGCAGCATAGCGTGAAATGAGGAAGCAGAGAGGTATGCTGTAGCTGCTGCTTTTTGAAGTGATTTGGATATGCAATGCACCCCGTACGCAGATCCTAAATTGTGCGTATGAAAAATACTGCGCTACTATTGGCAGGACGACTGGAATGGGCAGACAATGAACAAATTTCACACAATAAGACCGAAATTAGGTAAATCTGTCACTGAGAAACGGCACAGGATCACAGAGGTTACTCTTTGTAGATTGCGGATAGACCAAACCCTTGCTACACTTGCGTACGTATTAAGAGGTACAGAACAGCTACGCTGCTCGAGATGTGGAGTGTTTTTATGTCATTCATGTACTAGTGGAATGCAAACTACTCGAGTCACAAAGAAAGCGCTACTTTCCAGAATTTTACACACGCATGATAGCTCAACATTCATTGCTATTTTTGTCTGACGAGCCATTTTTTTCTATTACCCGTGTTTTTGCGTACTGGTCAGATGTAGATTTTTTAAGATATGTGTCATATCACCCATGAGCCTAGTCACCATCTCACGCTTGAGCTAAGACGGGTCTGGCCTTGCTACCGCAAGGACCGTGGCATTGGGCACTTGCAGAAAATTTACTCCATTATGACATTGTTTTTACTTGGCCCTCTACACAAATTTTCACCATGTTGTATTTTTATACAAAAGCTCGAAATATCTACTGTTATGAATTCTCTACTTCATCTTTCCACTCAAACAATGCTCATCATAGTACTGGCACTCATAAGCTTTGATGGTCTTGCGCCAGGAAAACCTAACATCGTCATCCTTTTACGCTATTGGGATGAGATGTTGACGTCAAAGCATCATCATCATTCGTTTCCGTTTGTGTATTTTCTTTTTATTTCCTGTTCGTATGACTGAGAGAATTGACCAATGACCCTTGTTATTTTAATCTTAAAGCCCAATGTTTGCCAGCTTTAAACTTAAGCTCAACAACCTTACAACCGACGTCACAGTCGTATTATGCCAAGATGACGGTACTGTGTGACGATGACGACGTCAGGCTGACGCACACCTGCGTCCGCCTCTCCCACTGCACCGCCAGCTGTTCAGCTGCTTGTTAGCAACACTGACCCGATTGCTGAGGTTTCATCTTATATTCGCCAAATTCAAGAAGGTGGGTTAGGGTAGAGTTTATTTAGAGCTGAAGAAAAACAACAGACGGAACGCACATATCGATACATCCGCCACATGCTATACTACTCATGTGTTGACTTGAACGGCTAGGTATAGACGATCCGTGTGTAACTGCAACACAATATTCGTCAAGTACATGCCTTTTGAAACCCTACATTTAGTCTTAATAGGGTTGCCAACTAGCTAAACAACGCCGAGGAGACTATAGGCGTATGTTTGTAAGTCTACAGCCTGTGAGTGCCGTAAAGTTTTTTCCCCCTCTGCAGCGGCCATGATTCACAGTATCCGTCTCACAAAGGCATGAGATGTATAGATAGACTCTTTTTTTTATTTTGATTCACAGTATCCGTCTCACAGAGGCATGAGATGTATAGATAGACTGTTCAGTAGGTAGGTAAGTAGGTAGAAAGGAAGATACAGAGAGGGTGGGTTAGCGGAATATAGCTATCGTGGGATAGCGAAGTATACAAAAGAGACACGGGGAGTAGAGAAAAATTGAGGGAAATTATGGGCAAGGAGATACGAGGAGTAGAGAAAAATTGAGAGAAATTATGGACAAGGAGATACTGGAGTATAGAAAAATTGAGGGAAATTATGGGCAAGGAGATACGAGGAGTAGAGAAAAATTGAGAGAAATTATGGACAAGGAGATACGGGGAGTATAGAAAAATTGAGGGAGATTATGGACAAGGAGATCAGCTCCACTAATGGGTGTTACCATAATTAGAGCAAAAAAAACTAAAACACGACGCGAAACATTTTTATTTTTCTGCTTACAGTAAAACCTGCCGTGGTGGCTCAGTTGCTAAGTCGTTGCGCTGCTGAGCACGAGTTCGCGGGTTCGAATCCCGGCCGCGGCGGCCGCTTTTCTGATGGAGGCGAGCAGCAAAAACGCTCGTGTGTACTAGATGTCTGCGCACGTAAAGATCCCAGATGGTCAAAATTAATCAGGAGCCCTCCACTACGGCGCACCTCATCGCCTGCGTTGCGTCGTCGCGTTAAACCGTACAATCAATCAATGCTCACAGTAAAACAAAAAGAAAATACAGTGGGCAACACAGCATATGCCGACATCACGGTCTGGTCGGTACATGCAGATCTCAATTGCCAGCAGGACCTCCAGGTTGCCATAGGCAACTAAGCATTAAGCCTGTTTTTACAGCGAAGCTGTTTAGCAAATCGTAATTTTGCGTGTCCGCAGCTAAATATACCAAGAAATTGCCCAGCACTCGGACGTGAGCGTGGGCCTCGCGGCGACCAGCCAGCGTCCCCTGTGCACGTTTGTCAAGCCAAGCATACCCACCTAGGGAGATTGGCCAATATTGCGGCGACCGCCCGCCAGTTAAAACAACAGAAATGTCGAGCGCTCGTGTGTGCGTGACTCGCGGCGACCGCCCAGCGTCTCCGACGCATGTTTGTCAAGCCAAGCATACCCACTTAGGGAGATGGCCAAGATTGGTAAAAAAATAAAAAATCTATAGTTTTTCAAAATATTGTTCGCCCAATTATCTCGATTTACGCTATTATAACCATTACAGGTGAAACTTGCGAAATCTGCATTACTGTGGAAATGCCATGCGTTGTACGTTTTGCTATTTTCCGTAATTTTTAATATTTTTTATTGTTTAGTTTCCAAACTTTCGCCCCACCAATTATCTCCATTTACGTTATTATAACGTTTACATTTAGAACTTTCGGCTTTCGCGCAATCTGCATTATTGTGGAAATGCAGGGCGTTGCACCGTTCGCCATTTTCCGGAATTATTATATATATATATATATATATATATATATATATATATATATATATATATATATATATATATATATATATATATATATATATATATATATATATATATATATATATATATATATATATATATTCGAGTGTACTTATAACGATACCGTTTATACCAATATATAGGATATAACGATGAACAGCTATGGCCCCGTCAACCTTTGAATTCTTTCTATGGTAAAATAAACCGCTTATTACAATGCTGCAGTGCCACGATATCGGATATAACGATTGAATCCGGTGATATTGTGTACCAAAAGTGCAACAGTGACGACTCTAATGACGCGGTTGCGCAGCCTACTCAGGTAGTGTCTTCGTAGGAGGCCCAATGTGTGACACAGTCCCTCGGGGACTTTGTTTCCGCCAAGGACGTTTACCTCAGCTAGATGAAGCACCTGTAGATGCTCTTGGAAAAGATTTGCGCTAGCTTCACACGCGGAAAACAAAGGTGACCGATGACTGGCTTCTTTTCCGCAAATTAGTAGTAGTATGACCTTGCTGGCATGCGACTAAAATGTTCTGAGCTCTGTTCTGTCTTTTTATTTTGCAACCCGCTTATAACAATTATCGGTTATAACGATGGGATTTCCTTGGCACTTGGATATCGTTATAAGTGGACTAGACTGTATATATATATATATAGGTTTTCCAAATTTTGTTCTACCAATTATCTTTGTTTGCGCTATTACAACAATTTCAGGTGAAACTTTCGCAGAATGTGCATTATTGTGGAAATGCCATGCCTTATACGTTCTGCCATTTTCCGTAAATTATATTTTCCTTATTTTATAGTTTAGCAAGATTTCGTCCGACCAATTATCTACATTTTCGTTATTATAGCGATTACATTTGAACTTCTGCATTTCCCGTAAATTATATTTTCCTTATTTTATAGTTTATCAAGATTTCGTCCGACCAATTATCTACATTTTCGTTATTATAGCGATTACATTTGGAACTTTCCAGAAATCGGTATTATTGTGGGAATGCAGTGCGTTACACGGTTCGGCAGTTTCCGTAATTATTTTATATTTTTCTTAATTTTGTAGTTTTGTCCAAATTTAGTTCCCCCAGTTATCTAAATTTACACTATTTTAACGACTACATGTGGAACTTTCGCGAAATCCGTATTATTGTGGAAATGCAGGGCGTTAAACGTTTCGCCATTTTCCGTAATATGTTTTTTGTATTTTCTAGTTTCTTGAAATTTCATGCGACCAGCTATCTCCACTTACGCTATTATAGCGATTACAAATGAAACTTCCGCGATATCTGCCTTTTTTTGGAAATTCAGGGCGTTACACGGTTCTGGCTGTGAGGGTACTCGGCAGAGAATGCTACGCATGAAAACAATGGCAATTTCGTCGCCATGGCCTGCCTCACTCATACTTCCTGAATTGCTCCAGCCACCTGTGCACAGGCATATTTTCGGCCAGTGAAAGCACACAAAAAATTGGCCGCGTATCTGCTCCTTTCGTTGCAAATGTCGTCAAAAGACGATAGTCTTTGCAGATATTTGCCAAGGAAATGCCCCCTTTGCTTTCCCGCTCACCTCTCATGCTGTTCCTGTACCGTCGCGCTCATCCCAAGGTACACTAAAGGTTTGCGCAAGGCGATTTGAATTTGCCGCGTTCCACTGCTACAGGCCGGGTTCCTCGATGCCAGCGCTGCAGTACGGCGGAGACGCGCGTGAATGGAGGCGGCCGACTACAAGGTTTATAGAACCGCGTGGCCGTGCTCGACGTGCGTTCCAAGCAGAACGTGGAAACTAGCTAGTGGAACCTTTGGTTGCTGTTGCCGCGTGATTTTTCATATGCCGCCAGGAGGCGGCTGTTTTCTGCAGTAGATATAGAATATCATTTGGTATCGAAAAACCAAGCATCCATGAATTTTTTAATAAAGGAACACTGTAAATATCTCTTGTGTACTAATTTCCTGTCTTATATTTGCGTAATGTCTTGTTCTTGTTCAGCAAAGTTGACAAGTATAAACATATAAACCGGGCTTAGACATTTGCATTTGGCTGTGAGTATATAAGACTATTGCGCAATATAAATTTTACTTTGGCCGTGTGGCTGAATCGAGTTACAGACAGACAGACATACAGACAGAACAAAATTTCTGGTTTTAAGTAGCCCAAGAAAGACTATCGTCTTTAAAACGCGAAAGAACACTTATTGGTAACAGATCATCCACTGATCCGACCTTTTAGAGGTCACGGCTCCTCAGCATCCCTCTACGGCATGGTGCTAATCATAGTTTCACGGTGGGGTCATCCACGCCTTCCACATGAACGCAAGCACAGCGGTCTGATCTCGAATGGGAGTTTGGAAGCTGAATAACGCTACCGTGCTCGCTTAGGTGCTGCCTTCTCTGCAGTGTGATGGCGGGTGAGAGCAGGCTACCTTTGAAAATTTTCTTTGCCTAATATCCGATGAACACGCAATGAAACACGTCGCAGATAAGGGGAATTGAGGACTGAGCGCCATCCAAGTTGCTGTCACGCATTGGTGCGCTGTCAGTTCCTGTGGGGGAGGAGGCACAGCTATTGTGCCCACCTTTGCGGATGCCATCGGGGTACGCACTTTCACTTACCTAGCCAAGTAATACTTTCGTGTTAAGAAAAATTGCTTACGTGGGAAAATGAGCTTATTTCATTGGACAGGCAGCTCGGCAGCTACGCACGTTCCAAGAGTGGAGTATCAAATGCGCTTCAATGGACGCGCATCAGTGGTTCAATTATTCTCTTCAATTTTTTATTTCGTGCCTCACTAAGTTTGTGTGTATTATAGCAATTTTTGAGCTTGCCGCAAGCCAGTGAAAATGACAAGTAAACCCTTCTTAGTGTTTTCATGCTGTCACAATTGTTGAAGGACAGCTCCCCTAAAAGCTACCGACAGCTTTTGCTCCAATACAGTTAAACACAGAGTGAACAGGTTAAGGTGTTGACGCGGGTTCGATTCCCGGCCGCGGCGGCCACTTTTCTGATGGAGGCGAAAAGCGAGAACGGCCATGTGTTCGAGATTTCGGCGCCCATTAAAGATTCCCAGGCGGATAAAATTAATCCGGAGACCTCTACTACGGCGCTCCTCATCGCCTATGTGGCGTCGGCACATTAAACCTCGTAATCAATCAATCAGGTTGAGGTGTCGAAACCAATTTGATATGGCGACTCATTAAGTAACCTAAACCCAGATACAACAAACTCAATTAGCTTTCTTGTTGCATTGATTGTATAAGGACGTATCTGCAATGGGGAAAAGGAGGGATATAACTACCTGATTGCAGGGAAAGGTATGCGTCGTAAGCTGCAATTTCGGCCAGTGACTGCTTCTTAGTACCTCTGAGATTAGCGCCATGACACACGACCACGTGAACGTGCTTTGGTACATTTCCCTCGATGTTAGCGCAGTACCGGAGAAAATGACCCGCCGCGGTGGCTCAGTGGCTAAGGCGTTGCGCTGCTGAGCATGAGGTCGCGGGTTCGATTCCCGGCCGCGGCGGCCGCTTTTCTGATGGAGGCGAAAAGCAAAAACGCCCGTGTGTACGAGATTTCGGCGCACGATAAAGATCCCCAGGTGGTCAAAATTAACCCGGAGCCCTCCACTACGGCGCGCCGCATCGCCTGCGTTGCGTCGGCGCGTTAAACCCCACAATCAATCAATCAATCAATCAATCAATCAATCAATCAATCAATCAATCAATCAATCAATCAATCAATCAATCAATCAATCAATCAATCAATCAATCAATCAATCGGAGAAAATGGCTAGGCGATGTACATGGCCGGATAACAATTGTTTTTGTATTAGATGACCCACCTACACTGAAGGTGTCTCCCCTGTTGGTATGTCGTCTATGCAAATAAATGAAGGCAAAATAACCGCACTATAGATGGAGTGCAAGTAACGACTCAGGTTGATCTAGAAAAGGGGTGTTGGTTAGTCTGTGAGTGACTCACGGGCACATGCCGCAAATCATTGTTATGAAAAATGTAAGAAATCTCTTACTTTCTGGAGGTAATAAGAAGGACATTTATGCAGGTGTTTTCGTTGCTAGAGATTACTGAATACGCTCACCAGATTGCCTACACGATTACATGCGCTCAGTTGAATAGGAAGCTTGTTTTGCAGCCGTATGTTGTGAAATGCACCGTGGGTTGGGCAAGCAGTCGAGCTCTTGTTGAACATGGCACTTCATGTCTGTTGCGTGTAGTAAGCGGTCACACGACAACCCGGTCCTTTATGCCTCATTGAGACCAAAAAAGCGAAAAAGGGTTAACTAGAAGTTACTGAACCTACAAAATAAAAAAAAGCGACAATGCGAGCTCTCAAAAGATTAGGAATGCGTTGATTTGCTAAATAGAGTAACACAGGTGTTTTATGAACCACAAAACAGATGAAAGAACTAGTTTTCCTTTTATTCACAGTGCAACAAGCAAGGTCGAGAGGAAATGCGGGAATCACAGGCGTTATGTGTTACCGTGCCTCTGTGTGTTGCTCTTTCTCCCGTACTTGTTTGTTGCTCTGTGAATTCAAGAATACAGAAAATCAATGCCCCCAAGCATCAAATATGACAACTTGGTTTTATCTTACGACCAACTCTTCTAAGCCCCATTGCTATTGAATGCAGAGTTTATACATATCACAAGGACGCGGGATATGGGGTGAAGTGCAAATATCTATTGAGTTGGCCAGGAACCTGAAGGTAAGGAAATATGAATGGTGCACAGAGAAAGCGTGAAACAAGCACATGTGGTGCGTTCAGTGGCCATGAAGTTGTCCCGTGAAGATGAGCGATGGGATGGACTGATATGTAAAAGTGGCAGGTCGATCAATGCAATCTCATTAACAGTGCCTCATGTTTACTATCATTTGATTTGTTCTTGAATTCAAATTTTTTTCAGGTTCCAAGTAAATGTAATTTTCTCTGGCATGTCATACATTTAACTTAATGTCTTTTTGGAGTCCATAACAACTTAGTACAGTTGGCTTGTTTAAAAACGTTTCTGCGCTGCTACATGCCTACCAGGCACAAGGGAGCATCATTTTGAAACGGTATATGAAATTACACAGATAAATGTTGTAAATAAACTAAACGTTGACAACCAAAGTGCTTGCAACCTTTCTTAGGGCAAGATGTAACCATTTTTTTTTGTGACCAAAGCATAATGCATTACATATGCATAACTAAGACCTTTTTGCCAGAATATCTGTCTTGTTTGAAATAAAAGTTGAGCTGTTCCTTGTAATTGAGCTTGGTATATTGTCTTGTGCTATGATGTCTTGTTAGGATGGACTCTTCCTTTGCAATAATGCATATGCCAATTTTCTTCCCTGTTTTGTGGTATTTTGTATTTTTTGTATTTGTGAAGAACTTTTTATGAAGAACTTTGTATTTTGTGTTTTTGTAAACAACTTTTGTGGTATTTTTTGTATTGGGGTTTTGTAAATTTCGCAAGCATATTGCAATTCAGATAGAATTAAAGCAGTGCACAAAGGTAATTTAACTTTTGCAGGAGTATCCGTGTGTTTTGCTTAGTAAGTGAGCATAGTTCATGAAAGACAAATGAAGAAACATTACTTGTATGTAAATTCCAGCTTAGGATGTTCGTTAACATGATACTCCAACACCTATGTTCCTGAACTTCAGTTAATAGATTTTCTTCAAGGAGTGCAAAAATTTTAAAGGAATATTTTTGTTGAGAATATGAAAAGACAAGCTATAATCCAATTTTAACACCAAGGCAAATTTATCACTCCAGTAGGGCTTATAAAGGAGTGCGTAGTTGAGTGCATAATTTATATAATTGAAAATAACGCAATCTCGACTGAGCAGCCAAATGTTAACGCACTCTGTTACAACAGAAACAATTCCACGGCAAATTTAGAACAAGCACGGGGCCGAACACGCTAACCTGTGGTTTATCAAAGTAAGGAAAAAAGTGCCAGCTGTTGTGGCATTCTACTACTTTATTGGCTTTGATCCGACAAAGCAAGAACCCAGGCTACTAGAAAGAAGGGGAGCTGATCATAGGCAGTTTGCAATGCAATTTTTTAATAAATAAGTTGAGCAAATGACAGGTTCCAACAATATGTGTGAGGGATAACAAAAACGTCCATACTCACGGTACGAATCCTTCATGTATGCAGGTGCGGGCAACACGCAGTCAATGTGTAAATGCACCTGTTTTTATATCATTGATCCAGGTTCTAAGCTAGTGCTCATTATTTTTTATTTAACAGTACCTCACAGGCTCCGAAGAGCATTGCGCGAGGGGGGAACAAAAATAAAACAAAAATACACAGCACAGTACATTGAAATTTTATTGGGTAAATAATGAAAACAACAACGAAGCATCATGAATTTGGTAATGCAGGGTATTATGAACATCTTGGTATCAGGGGGATAGAAAAGTAAAATAGAAGCAACGCGAAATGACATAAAACGGTAATATGTGACAACATTATTTTACATTTTTGAGGAAATGTTATTACACTTAAAGTAGACTACAATATCAATTAAACAAAAAAGAAATGAAAAAAGTAAGTTTGGCAATATTACAACAAGATTAGGATGTATGAATAAGCTTCGAGCAAAATGGCTGGTGAACCACTTAGGAAATGCATCATGATTTGATAAGCAGGCTATGGCGGTTGAAAGATCATTCAACAATGAAATGACACGTGGCAGGGTAGATAAGTTGAATGAACGCGTTTTACCAAATATTCGCCTGAAACTGAATTGATTATTAAGCCGTGCTGACATGCGTACAGGTGCTTCCAGAGGCAATGGGATGGCGTAGCTGAATTTACATATTTGTGCAGAAGACAGAGAATGGTGATTGAGCGGCGAGTTTTTAACAGCTGAACTGCCGTACATATTTTAATTTGAGTAATACTAGCATGGCGGTCACTATTCCGAGAAATGAAGCGCGAAGCTCTATTTTGAATTGATTATATTGTTCGTATTAAATAAGCTTGATTTGGTGACCATACAGGTCAAGCAAACTAATTGTGGGCGAAAGATAGTTAAATAGGCTAATTTAAGGATGTCAGTAGGTGCGTTACGCAAGTTTCGGTGTAGGTAACCTAATGATTTCGATGCTTTGGCACAGACTGTGGTTGTATGAGACGACCGTGACAAGTTAGGTGTTAATTGTGCTCCTAGGTTGTATGACGTTGTCCTTGTCAAGTCAGTGGTATTGATAAAATGTGTGTGGTTAGAATTATTTCGCTTGGGAGTGAAAGAAATTATTTTACACTTAGATAATTTCAGGGTCAGCTGCCAAATGTTACGCCAATTATACATTATGTTTAGGTCACTATGAAGTGATTATGGGACGATATACAATGCAATAATCTTTAAAAAAGCCGCATGGAAGGCGAGATATTAGTAGGTAAGTCAATAACGTAAATTAGAAATCGCAAAGGGCCAAGAAAACTACCTTGAGAGACGCCCGATGTGACGTCACTGAAGGGGGAGCTGAAGCGATTGACAATTGTAAATTGCTGGAGTGACGATAAGAAGTGATGGAGCCACGATAGTGTAAGAGAATCTAATTTGAAGAGACGATGATTTAGAAATGAGGCGGGAGTGGGCGACGCGGTCAAAAGCTTTAGAGTAGTCTTGAAAATGCAATCGGTTTGTAGATTGTTATCCATATTTAAGTGCAAGTCAGTTCGTGAATTCCGAAAGTTGAGTGTTACACGAAAAACCTTTTCTAAACCCGTGTTGATTAGTGAAAAAGAAATTGTAGGCACGAGGTGATTCGAAATGAGGGAGGCGATGATATGCTCGAGAAGCTTGCAACAAATGCAAGTCAGTGAAATGGGGCAATAGTTATCCGGGAAGCTTTATCGCCACTTTTAAAGACAGGAAACACTTTGGGAGTTTTCCAGTCAATAGTTAGCTGTCCGGATGATAAAAAAAATCTGACTTGAAATCTGACTACACCTTTTCTTGGGACCGCTCTCGAAGGCAGATATAGGCTGTAGCGAAGATGCGGTCGACAGGTACATTAACCGGCTTCTTAGGCATGGTGGTAGCCTTGTAGCGGTCTCCATTGATGGTCCTGTGTGCTGCGATTGAAGTGCTTGACTGGCGCTCACCGTCCACTTGCCGCTGATGCTTGGTGAGCTGTAGTAAGCCTTGGCACGTTCCGTGGTGGTCTTCGGTGTCGCTATGGAGGTATTGGGTTGAGCGTCACCGTCTTTCCATGTTTAGGTTGTTCCCTGTTGCGCAGGCGGAAGACGAGAATACGTGCGGGATATGTCGATGTGGTAGAGGGGGCTGGCATTCCTGGCATGGCCTTTTGAACTGTGTGTACATTCCGGAACGTTATGGATTTACGCGGCACAGCAAAGCCGCGTAAAAGTGTGCCCTACATGATGACATCACTACACCTTCCCGAATCTTAGGCAACTGTATCACCGGGATGCAGCCCGCATCACTACTTGAAATCGAATGAAGCAAACAGTGACGATTAAAAAACAAACTGAGCAACTTGGTACGCTGTCGGCGGCTGGGCTCTTTGTGATTGCGACCAGTAGACGCCAATTTCTTCAGTGTCTTCTCTTACTGATGATAGAGGGCACACCGGTCAGAATCTTAAACGTTCTTCAAAGGGGTGAGCCTCATATTAACATAAACTGCCGAATAAGCTTTCTTCTCGTGCTATTCGCCTTGTTCCTTGTGTGGATGCGGTATACTTGAGATGTGACATCATGTATGTTGGCCTTATATAGCATCACTAAGCGCGGTACAGCGAACCAGCAACTGTTTGCCGACGTAGACAGCACATTTCGTCCTCGTACGTCGATCGGCAGTGCATCAGGTTTGTAGGCGTCCGATTGCGGTGCGGCCGAACTTGGCGGCTGGTAGGGCGAGTAGCTCACTAGCGAGAAAGAGCCGGGCGGCGAGTAACGAAACCTAAAAATGTAGCAGGTGAAAGTAGCAGGCGAAACAAACTTACACCATCGTCCCGTGGGGAACCCTGATGAGGATGCGAAGCATCGTGGCGATTCCGTGTGGTTCCATTGTGTTGCCGTTATGTTGAGTGATCTGGTGTTTCGTAGCGCGAGAGGGAATTCCGCGTCCGGGTCCACACCGGTGGCAAAGGCACGCAAGTACTGTTGTGTGACGGCACGTAGGCGGTGGTTCTCGAGGCGCCAAAACTCGAGGCGCCAAAACGTGTTGTCGTCTCTGTGGTAGAATCGGTAGTCTCCGTCAGCGTTGGTGAGGCAAAGGTTGTTGTGCACCGGCTGAGAGCAACGTACACACCCTCCTCCTCGCAGCTTTGTCTTCTTCTACTTCTTCTTCTTCAGCGCTTCCCCTACGGGAAGATGATGGCGGTGGTTGAAGGCGAAGCTATCTCGTGATGGATTCTTTGGTTGGCCAATACCTTGGGGCATCCTGCCACAATCATCATCAGAGGCGCTGCGGACGGGGCACGGACAAGTGACATCCCCCCGAGCAAGAGATGCTCCGCATCTAAAACTTCCTCTAGTAGTCACCAGTACTCGTCAGGGTAAGGATCGATTAAGGTGCGGGATGTGAATATAAGAGGAGGGCAGTGTCTCCGTCCTTTGTTAGGTTCTGTCTGCTCCGAGCCGAGCAGTTGCTAGACCCAGTGTCCGGGGCTGCAAAAGTCGAATTGGCACAGTTTGATGCCCATCCTGAGGTATTAATGTAGCACATTAATGATAGCCTGATAACATTGATAGCTTGCGGTTCCAGCTCAACTACCGGAGGTATTCTTAGTGTGATCTAGTTAACATGATTATGGAAAAACCGATGAATACGATGGTGATGGCGTCGTTACAGGGCTCCCCCAATTGGATGCCGTTCACACAAAATGTCTCTTGGGGATGACTAACCATGTTGCGGGGACCTTGAAGGAGCTATACTTAATCCATTGGGGTATCTGGAGGAGGTTGGGGTGGGTGGGTGGTGTTCGCTTCGTCCGGTCGTCCGCATTGTGGCTGGAGAAGCAGCGGCGCGCTGCTGTACCGAATGCGCTCGCGTCCGCTAGTGACCAATCGTAGGCGGGTGACGATATTAATGAGCCCACCTTTATTCAGGTTGCGGCGGCTGTGCCGCTGGGATGAACGAGCGGCAAAGACAAGCCTACTGTTCCAACCCGAGTATCCGAGGTTTCTCCAGGCCGAGCTGGTTTACCGTGATAGTGAAGACGCTGATAAAGAGCATGATTATGGCATCTCCGCAGGCCAAAACACTCAGTCGTGGGTTTGAATCTTACGAGGGAAGGTTCTTGCACGTGTTTTTATAGCGGGTGCAGCTCGTGGATTGTTTTAACGTGGAGTTCATATGTCGGTTTCCTGACGGAAACACTCCTATAAATACATTGTGCGACAAAAGGTGATAGCCGATAATGAAATGTGCATTGAAATTTCATCGCAGCAGTAGGTGATTTTACTGTTGTTTAGATTGACTACTTGGGACCATTAAAGGCTCTGGCCAGGGCGCTCAATTTATTTATTGGCGCATCCGCAATTACGTCTTGCTCCTTGGGCGGTTATTTCGTGTACCTTCATTTTCGTCTTTTACACGTGGGTTGCCTCTGCGTTTTAAAGCGAAGCTTTCTTGGGCTCACTGATGTTGTCTGGGATCCATCTAAGACGCACTGCAGAAAAGCCAACTTACTCTGATGATGATGATGATGATCGTGGATGAAGTGAAAGATGGCCAGTTCAACCACGAAGCTTTCTCTGGTCAAAAGCCAATTTCTTCAAAGTCCAAAGTCCAAAACTCAAATAGTTACACCCAAAACACACTACAGGAAAGCGAAATTACACGACGGGTTTTCACAAAGGCGCATCAAGCGCCTCAAGAAAAAAAAACGCTTCCTGTGGCCGGAATAAAACCTGGGTCCCTCCTCGCATTGCGAAGCTGATTTCCATCCGCTTGTGCCATTCCGACACGTTCGAAGCAGTTTGGATATTGACCTTCAACTTTGACTTAGGTTGCATGAGATAAAGCTTCGGGTTTTATGCATGTTTCTCTTAAGGAAGAGACTTATACTTTTTGTTCATTTTGTTTTCTTCTCCTTTCTTGTCGCAACAAAGGAAGCTTCTTGACCTATCCGTGGCCGTCCCGACGCATGCGGCCGATTGTTTTCTTGGTGCGATGGTTGGAACCCAGTGAGTAGGAAACCAGGTAAGACCGGCGTAGCCACCGGCGCTGCCAACGTTCGCGCGCCGGGAATAAAAGAAGGCGCGCAAACGAACACAATACCAAAGGCAGTTTGTCTTGGATCACACCTTGTCCACGTGGCAGGGGATCGTCGGGTGGTGGTTAGTTTGTTGGCGAAGTCATATAGGTAGGTTCTCGCATCGACTTGTGAAACTTGCTGGAAGTCTACACGGTCGTCGTCGAAACCAGAAGCCATCACGACCCTCACTCTCCAAGCGCTGACTGCGGAAGCGAGCTTCCCGAAGGAGACGACGCGTCTTTGTCGAGATTTGCGTTGTTGAATCGTACCCGGATTCTATTAGAGGGTGCTCTTCTCAGATGGAAATAATGTGATGCATAGTTCACTGGGGTAAGGTCTGTGAAGCATTCTTTTGTTTTGAGTGCTTTGTACCAAGGGTGGGGCAGCATGTAAGTCAGAAGTCAGGCAGCATGGTCAGAAGTCAGAAGAAGGCAGCATGACTAGTCTGAAGTCAGAAGAAGGCAGCATGGCTAGAAGTCAGAAATGAGAATTCGAGATTTATTGTAAGATGCTTTTCATAGGTGGGCATTGCGCAGTGGAAAGTCACAGGCGTATACGGTCGACGAGATTTCGTTTGTTTTCAGTGAGCTGTACCAAGAGGAGGGCAGCCCGTAGCCCGCGTTGGATGTGTACCTTGAGGGGAGAAATGGAGAGGACAGTGATTAATATGTCAGTTTGGTCATGTGAATTAGTGACGTCTGCGTAGAAATCCTGCCAGGATTTATTTAATGATGTTTTTTCTGTAGTGGACAGGCCTTGGGTCCTGTTAGAATACGGAGGATCCACATACGTTCCTGTGTTTATGTAGGCTGTGCCCGAAAGGTTAGACAGCCGTATTCGGGTGTAGTAGGAGCTACGAGGTTAGCCTTTGGGAGTTCACTTTTGTTTCGTTTGTATCGGTGCGTGTTTGCAAGTGCGGGCAGCAGCCTTTTGTCCACGTGTTGTTTCTTTGTTGTGCATTTTATGCTAAGCGTTTGAACAGACGTGCTCATTTTAGTGTTAAGCGTGTATATAGTGTTGTCTGGCTTTCTCGTGTCCCAGAATGGGCAGTGGTGCGGTGGGTATATAAGTGAGCGGCGAATCCGTCGTGTCAATCCCGGTCAATATGCATCGCCACTTTAACGTAAGATTTCACTTGTGCAATACATTCTCGCTAAGTCGGCTCCTGTTTGGGTATTTTGTGTCATAACCTGAAGTTCACTGGGTAGGCCTTTTTGAAAAGAGTGTTCATTTTAGTTAATCGTGCCTCGTAGGTTTTTTTGTCTGCTCGTATTCAACTAGGCCTCCAGGGTCGACATCAATCAGTGGTGGTAGCGAGTGGAAAGGGAGCGAGTACAGCTTGGAATTTTGCGCGCTCGCCATCGGCTAGTCAGCTCGTTTCCGGAGCTTCCAGCTCGTCTTGGCACCAAGTTGAGGTGTATTGGGATGTCATATTCACTTTGCTGTGTTCCGAACTCCTTAATAAGGTGACGCTGGGTTCGTGTAGCCGTTTCCTGGTTGATGGGTTTTCCCAACATTACCTTTAATTCTCGATGTCTTGTCTAGAGAGAGCACGCAGCCAGGGTGCTTACCACAAGTGTCGCCATCCAGAAGGCGTTGAGCTCAAGTTGCGATGTCGTGGGCGGCTCGTGGGCCGCTCGTGAGGCCACCGGTGATGTGTATTAGCCTGTGACCTTATGTACAGCCCCAATAATGCGACCTTTGCAGGTGCAAGCTTCCAAGCCTACTCGTTACAAGCGATATCTAGGCAAAAAGAGGCAGAAAGGCTTGAAATGCTTAGTGCCGCGTGCATGCGCTCTGTTTTTCGCTCGTTGCTGCGTCTCCGTCTTAGTAATTTAGGCACACTAACGAGCTTGTCCTCCTGCAGTGGCGTCATTGGCGGTAGTGGAAGTAGCTCGGTTCTGATCTATCTGTTTAAAAGGCGTATGTTGCGCTTGCCAGCGCTTGTGATAGTTCGCCTCGTAGAATTGTTTTCCCTTGTGGCGGCGAACTTTGCCTCTAAGGAAGGCCATCAACCGTACTTATGCAGGTCATCATATTTCGCGTCACATGCAAGGACTGTGAGAACAAAACCGGCGTCTCGGTGGAAGATTTCTAACTTAAGGGTTGGTCCTTTTTTTTTCAGGTCGGTGGCCATGGCTTCGTAGCACACCTCCGATGTGAGGATCGTGGTCATGAGCGGTCACTGAACTCCGGTGTAAGCTTTGCTGAAGCTGTTACAAATTCCCCTCAGAACTTCGAGTGCGGACGTCTATGACTTTCAAAGATAGAAATTTTATTGTTGGGAGTGTTATTTCAATGGAAAGAAATGCCCAGAATACGCTTCGAGCCATCCGTCGGTCGCTATGTGATGGTACTAATGAGGGTGATCTTCACCCTGTAGTGCTCGTCTTGAGAGCCTTGAATAAGCGGGTATTGCGTCTTGGTTGACGACACTTGC
This sequence comes from Haemaphysalis longicornis, assembly GCF_048455015.1. Taxonomy (NCBI): domain Eukaryota; kingdom Metazoa; phylum Arthropoda; class Arachnida; order Ixodida; family Ixodidae; genus Haemaphysalis; species Haemaphysalis longicornis. Next base: position 72,369,449 of record NW_027526361.1, on the reverse strand, counting down.
ATGTCCGTTGTTGCTGGGTGTTGGGAGAACGATTCAAGATCCGCTTGCACAACAGTCATGGTGGCTTCCTTGGTGGTGCGTTGCGTGGATTGTTTCAGAGGTTCACGTCATCCGCGCAGGCAGTTGAGGCAAGGCACTATATCTTCCGCAGCGACCGCCTGGCCCGGTTATTGCGATACCTAAATATGTTTGCAATGTCATGTACCCCTGATAAGTTGGCGGCCCACCACTCCGGCTGCATAAAATATCTTCGGCGAGGTGAAGCCTGTAGCCAAGGAAGCGAATTTGAAAGTTCAACAGCGTAAGAACACCTGAACGAAGTTGTGATACGGGGCCTTCCTCTCGTCTCAGCCAGTGAATCGAGCAGATAGTCACGTCGGACCGAATGAAACGTTTTTTGCTGGCCGACAGCCACCGAGAGCCCGGGTACTTGGCGGAGACGCCCATGTCTGCATTTGAAAGCCATAATACTGAGGCGCAAGCTGTCGTAGGTTCACTGCACGCTGTAGGAATCCGTTCTGGCCAGGGTCGAAGAAAGGGGTGTTCAGGGTGTCCAAGTGGTTGATGAGTCCATTGAGCACCGTTCATTTAAATAAAAGTAGTGGCCTTGGCATCTATCACGAGTCAGGTGTTTGCTGTAGCTCGTTGATTCCGCTGTAATGATTCTGAGACAAATTTTGTCGCGTCAATTTCTGTTGCGTATGAATATAATTTGGAGCCGTTTTCGCACCGCCCACACATTGGTGAGGTGCGTGTCCGGGGTAAGAAACTCAGGGAGGATGTTCAAGACGCTGGTAGCAAGAGATAGCGCCTTTTGTAGTACCGTGAAGACATGCCAGTTGTCATTTTGCCTGAGCAGTTCCCAAAACTTTCCCTAGTCTACAGCCTTCGCTATTCTTCACAGGTCGCGTTTTATTCTATCATTTGGGGTGAACCATATCCAGATAAGATGGGGTCAGAGCAGGAAGATCGGGGTTTGTCCCAACCCTTACACGAGCGAGTGGATGAAACTCTATGTGAGGACTCGAGAAGGGAGGTTCCCCGTGGTTCGAGGTGTGTTAAGCCGAGACGGGGTTCGGTGCGTTACAATCGCCCGAGTAGTGCGAGGTCGTTCTTTAGGTCTGCTGACTGGTGTGGGCAAATCCACGCATAGTCCTGCTGCTGGGGAGGATGATTGGCCTCCGCAGCAGCTGCTGGTAGCTGGCAGTGCGTAATTCTAACCAAACACGAGGAGCTGTCAGCGAGTGGGAAGTGGCACATTACGGCCCCCACCCCTTCAGGGATTCATAGTATAAAGACATGTCAATCCGGTTGTGGAAGGTGTCGTTACGGGCGGATCTGTCTTTCTCTAAGAGTTTTCGTGGAATTCTGGGTTGGAAATAGCAGCTTAGCCACTGGTGCCGCGCTCACCCCACCTTTCCTGCATAACAGAAGGTCCGTATACGCATCAGTGTGAAAAGGATCGTTCAGAACTGCGCGCACCTTTGGGGATAATACCAATTTCACTTGAGAACGTGGAGGTTTGATAAGCCCAGTATAGATTTGCTGTATTTTCTGAATTAGCAGCTGCGGCCTTTACTCGAGTTGCCGCTGCTGCTGGTAATTCTCAATGAACGGTTTAATCAATTTCTTCTCAAATACTGGCTTTTTGAATATTTGCGTCACAGTAAGGGGAAAACTTAGGCGACATTTGATAAATCGGTACTTCCTAGTTGAGGTTTCTAGCTTGGAATGCTGTAGTAACACCTTTCTGAAGAGCGTGTTGGGCATGTTGTGCCAGCCGTCTACCTCGTTTTATTCACCTGTGCACGTATCGGTGCCTTTCATTCAGCCCTTCGACATCCCCTTCCACTACAACCGTCGTACAATATAACGCAACCTTTCTCTGCCGTGCCTGGCGAAGGGTCCCATTCACTAATGCTTACTCGTTCTCAACAGGAATGGCAGCGATTGGGGAGTGTGTAGCTTGCAGCCCGACGGAGACCATACACCACTTTGTATGTGTGCGCGAACGTTACTCATCCGAAAGAAAGGAGCTTTCGTCAACACTGCGCAACCTGGAGGCTCAAGAGGCATTCTCTAAGCAGATGTTATGACACTGACCGCCTCTGTCATCAGCTTGCGAGGCTACTAGGGCGTTCATCCACTTCCTGTGAGCGGTGAGCTTGAACACACGACTATACAGTGACAGATTCCGGTAACAGCCACAGAACTTGAACGTTTAGCCCTCTAACGCTAAGCATACCGGCCTGCCCTCTGCTCTAACCTTTTTCCTTCCTTAATCTGCTTTTTCTTTCTGCCAGTTTTTCCTTTCCGACGTGCCGGATAGTATCTAGGTCAACATTCGCGCGTTCATTTTACTCGGTTCCTTTCTCTCTTTCGCCAATTCGCAGTCTTCGCCGGATGAGCTCAAAGGTGGAGGTGGATTTTTTTACTCTTTTGGTGATGAATTCCTCGATGTTGGCCTTTTTGACGAGTGACCAAGGAACGCAGCCGGTACCAGTCGCCCCACTTGTTCTTGTCTCGTTACGGTTTTGGCAGAGAGGCTGTTTATAGCCAAGGGTCACGCACATATTTGGTTTGCTTCTTCAAAAACCACCTTGCGGCAAAGCCAACTTTCTCCACGTGTTTTGAAGCAGGAGATGATCCAACAAAGCTAGCGCTTCAAATAAATGGGGGCAAAAATAAACGAAACAAGCCAATATGCGAGGAAAAGTGACAAAATGGCTGGTATCGGTACTTGGAATGCTTCAATCAGAAGTGTGCGGGCGCGTACAGCAGACGACCTGTCCTAGGTGGTTGGCTTTCCTTTATTCAAAGAAGTATTACTTGGGTTTCTTCTGCAAAAATGCTACATAGAAAATAGCATGTAGAACGAGACAAGCATAACCAAGATGATTGTCAGAAATCGAAGAGGCAAAATGATATTATTCAGGTTCCAAAATAAAATGGTTTATTATGCTGCCGGGCACTCTATCAGAAAATAGAACGTTGGATGTAAAAGCTTGCGGATTAACTGAAACTTGATAATGGTAAAAAGAACAACTCTTTTTAGAGGTCTCATTGTCTGAGGACACCTGCGTACAGCCGAAGGCATTGAGGAAGGTTTTGAAGTAGTGTCATTCGTGCCAAACTTTTGTAGTGTTTCACAGTCAGAAGGTAGCAGTTCTTTGCGTGGCGGAGGGGTGTACAACCAGATGACATAAAACAGTGTAAAAAATGTAAACCTCTGTAAACTAAAGCCGGTGATTGTCACACGAATTATGAGGAAAGTTCAGTTGTCCAAAATTTTATAAAAGTTTGTAGGCCTCGTAGTACATCTTCGTAGTTATCAGCAATTTGTCTATTCAAAATGATAAAAAAATCAACTACGTATCCAAAAATCCACCAGGGGACCTCATTGTCATTGTTAACGTGTAATGACTGTCATAGTTACCCAGGACAATCATTGATATGGTTAAGTGACGATTAATGAGTGTGAGAAAGATGCCACACAAAACCGGAGCAAACCACTAATGCCAGGCCACCGAACACGCGCAAAAAAAGATTATTAAATGACACAAAAGTGCGTCAGGGCAGTACTCCAGTACAGAGACAACACTATCGAAAGGAACGCCAGCGGTGTTTTGAAACGGTGCATACTATCTCTTTTCGGATTTTTTACTCAGAGCAATTCCTTCTTAGGAAGAGAGTTTTACAGAATAAATATTCTGGGCAAAAGCCGTGACAGCGCAGCACGCAAACTTTTGCAAGTGCTTCACATTGCGGAAAGGGGTGGTGACTGCATGCATCAGTGAAACATCTGTAAGTCGGCGCACTATTTGTTACTGAACCAGTTCTGATAATCTGGCTAGTCTGTCACTTTATTTTCATTTTCAATACCGCTTTTCCGAAATCTAAGCATGTGCTGTTATTTCACGTAAATTTTGATGTTTACCTGAACAAATCCCAGTTCAAAATAAGTGCGGACATATTTTATATTCTATTCGAAAGCATTGCATGGTTCATTGAGAAAAAATGCCGGCGTCCTCGACACGCGGCACCGCCGTCCCCCAAAATGTGAGAGATAAATTTTCTGGTTTGTTAGCGCGTGCGTCATAAATAAAGCAAAAAAGAAGCTTGTGCCTCCTATCAGCGTAGCTCCCGCCTGAAAATAAACTATAATTAATCCGCTGCTTTCCTTACCCAGCGGCACACGAGTCACCGATGCTCTACGCGACGCACCGACGCACTCCTTGCTGCAACTGCGGCTACTTCTGCTCCTCCCGGCCCCGAAGTCGAGGAACATCCGCAGCTTGTATATGTTCACTTGACGACGAAGCTGTCTCCAAGAGATTTCCCACCACTCCTGGTGCTTCACTCTTAGGCAAAAAGGACTAAAAGTTCGTCCTTTCGGGGACTAACGGCCTCTGCCACAATCATTAGTCCCTTTGGGGACTAACTGCGAGGGGACGAACGGTTAGTCCCCCACCCGGATGGTCCGTTCCGATACTCCCCAAGGACGAACTGCGTAAAGTGCAGAAAAAAGAAAAAACGACAGCACCGGCAGGGATCGAACCCCTGACGCCCGGAATTATACGCAGGGAACACGACGCGCTATCCGCTAGACCACGCCGCCGAGTGGTTCGTGTGGCAGATAATATTCAAGTGTACAGCGTGTAGTCCTGTGCATAACGAAACAGATGCATTGCAACTGGTGCTCGAATTTCTATCTGTGCAAGCGAACGTGACCGCGTTTTGCGCCTTGCGCTTAGCGCTTTGCTAGGTTTAGGGACTATTGCTCAGTTCGATTCGAAGTAGAGCCTCACAACTATAGTTTTTTCGTAAATAACAATCAACTCGTCGTCGCCTAGTTGAGATAGGTAGCTGGGCGATCAGACGACTCATTTGTTTCCGCACAAATTAGCGCACAAAAGTGCGCTAATTTCCGCACAAAAGTGCTTTCTTAGTGTTCGATACATATGTAACTTATGTGAAAGGTGTCGTCTGTGTGAGTGTCAGAATAAGGAAACATGCCATATTTTCCTGCATCGGCGAAAGCGAATTTGGTGTTGCTTAGCCTGAATTCTTCAAATTCGCGTCGCTAGACGATTGCGACTTCGAAATGCAAGCGGGTTTTACAGCAGTTGCAGCATTGTCATAGCTTTGGTGCCCAAGGCAATTATGTACCGAGTGTAAAAGATAACTTCGAGACGCTTACCTGTAGCGAGCATTTTTGTTTTGCAGTTGTCATCAGCAACATGCGTTTTTTCTGGTCTGTTAAACGTATACATATTCATTACGCTCAGGAATTCACTTTTGCTATTGTCACTAATTTTTGAGTTACTGTTAAGGCGCTTGAAAGCTTTCATTGGCCGTTATTATCTCGCACGAATCGAATGCAACACAGCGTATCAACATAACCTCGCCGAGAAGCGTATATGACGATCGCGCTTCGCCGCTCCTTCCCATTACCCGCCGCTCTACTAACCCTAGGCGATTTTCTTATAACTAACGTCAATATTTTCTCCCGTGGCACCATCTAAAGCACCCAGTGACTGCAATGCCTTGTATTTTGGAAATATAAAACCGTTCGCAGACATATGCGCGAAAGGGCAACGACGACGCCATTAGGGGATTAACGACGCAGCAAAGAGACTAACTGCATGCGTTTCGTCTTCCCGTTACTCCTTATAGATCGGCGGGGACGAACAGTTAGTCCGAATTTATGCACACGGCACGTACTCTGCCACAGATACTCCCTTTGAAGATGAACGGTCGCCCGCGAAGACTAACAGCTGTATTTTAGTCCCTATTTTAGTCCTTTTTGCCTAAGAGTGCATGCTTGTTTTCCGGGTTCATTCTATGACTACAAATTCTGGAATTTTACCCATGTATCGGTTCTTTTGTCTTCTCTTTCTTTTGCCATCCTTTGGTAGCTACTCCGTTGGATGAATGGTTACGAGATGTTTGTCAGTCGCAATACATAACAAGCCCAATCCCAGTTTTGAGGCCTAATTTGAGCTGGAATGTCTACGGCTGGATATTTCTTGCTGATGCATAACGCAGCTTTATTATGCTTAAGTGTTACTCCTTCCGTTCTTTTAAAGACGATAGTCTCGTTCGGTCTACTTAAACCCAAAGATTTTGTTATGCCGGTATGTCTATCTGTCGCTCGATTTATCCTTCCGGCGAAAAGTTAAAAAGAACGAGAGGTTTATGTAGGCAAAACCTTTCCTAGCTGACTCGGCCCTGCATACATTTGGTGGGATTCACTTTTAGCAAAAACGTAAGCATCTAGACCAGACAACCCCCTTTCGTTGGTTCTGCTTGTAACATCCTTTTCCTTCGGCTATCTCCAAAATATATTGCTGAAGCTATAATGTGAAATCGATGCACGCACGGATGAGCGTCGGGTCTTCCAAAGGCTCGTTTATATTTAATCTCTTTAAACTCGGCGTGCCCATTTGCTTACTTGCTTCCTTTATGCTATGTACGCTACATTTTAAATGCTTGGGATGCTTTATATACAGCTACTTTGAGGTCACTCTTCCTAACTTATCAGCAAAAAAAAAAAAAAAAAAAAAAGCGGCAAGTCGCCGTCACATTGCGACTGGGTATCCGCCACGATCAGCAGCGTCCTGAAACATTAGTATTGTTTCAGGACCTGCGTCTTTGTACTAAGACACAGGTGCAGGAGACGCGTGATGGTAGAAGGGAGGAGCCAAGTATTTTTCACCCAACTGCGCACTGGTCTTAAGTGCCATGGATATAGGTAACTGGTGTCACCAGAAAGAACTGGTACACAGGGCACACGTACCCAACAAAAAACGTTTCATAGGAGAAGTCCGTAAGTGTTTGCTGATCTTGCACAAACACAAAATACGCACTAAAATTCTTAGCCGAGGTATAGTGATTTGAAAATTGAACAAGGGCTGTTCACCGATGTGAAAGCTGTACTCGCTGGCTCTTTATTATGCGGAAATAATTTTTTGCTTGTGCTGATTGTGGTTTCATTTATTATATAACTGCAGACAGATCATACGGGCCTTTTTAGTGGGCATGCCTATTATCGGCACTTAGGTTTAGCGGAAGCTTAAACATGAATAAAATTGTGTAACGAATGAATAGTGCCGTTGCAGTAAAATGATCCAACCTTTGAAATCGTAGCGTTCTTATTTTCTAGCTCTATTTTTTTATTAAAAAGAAAATGCCATTTTCGGTCGTTTCCGGTCGGTCAGTTCCTGTATACATTTTCTGCCATCTGAAAAAATGTTTTCTGGACAAGCTTGGTATGATTTAATATGGCTGTCCTTATTTTATTCATCCCGCAGTCTCGAGACCAGAGGAAAATGAGATTGAGGGTAAAAGCTTTCCAGCGCTCTGGTGCCAAATCAGGACGCACCACGGGCATAAAAAGCTGTTTTGTTCATTTGGTTTGAATATAGCTGCTTTTCTTCAATATTTCCTGAAGCTACAGCTTCCATGCGAAAGAAAGGTACAAATACCGGAAAGGAAATGATGGAGGGGGAGGGGGGGGGGGCATAGACGGCTAAATTCGTAGGGCAGGGCACTTTTTACTGTTGCTCTCCCAGTCAGAGCGGTGAGCATCGGTCCGCACTTTTAGCGGTTGCAGCGACTGTCACTCGCCCCGTGCAGCGCTGGTCTGGTCTCTGGGCCGGCGAGTGGACGTTGATTTGTGCACTCCGATGGAACGGCGCCGCTGTGTCTGCTCGTGATTCCGTGGGCGGCCCCCGAGGCCGGCGTTACTCCACTGGCAGCAGCGACCAGTGAGAGCGCGCAATTGCGAGCCCTGGTCGACTGCAATTGCTCGTCGGCCAATGGAAACCAGTGTCGGACGAGCTCGTTAATGGCCTGCGTCGTGCTTGCTATATCTTTCGCGCCTTATTTTGTTTTCTACGCGCGTTTTTTACGACTTTCGGAGCACTCCGCTTCAGGCACGTCCCCACCGCGCCGGCCGCTGCGGCCTCGGAGCCAGGCCTGTCCCTTCCAGTTGGCCAAGGAGTGGCTATCGCCCTCGAGCTCTTTACCTCCCTTCCCACTCCCTGGAAGTCGTTCCATGCGATGGTTGTTTTCTTTTTTCCAGACGCTGTTGTCTGGACGATACGCTGAATAGGAAGAGAAAACGCTTGCGTTGCACTGGTTCGGCAGGGAACAGAGAGAGAGAGGGAGAGTGAAGAAGGCCCGAATGTAGAGAGAGATGGGAAAGGGACGTAAGATGCGCCCCTGTCAATTTCCCGATTGCTTTCCCGCAATACACGGGTTGCTCTCCGTCTGAGGTTGTAATAGGGGGCATTGTACGGGTCCTAGAGGATGCATGAGGGGCATTCCACACAATGGTTTATGGAAGGAGCCAACTCATCTCTTTTTGGTTGCTACAAGATCGTATTAAGGGCATTTGGGATTGCGGTTCCGCAGATCAGTGCATCGTTGGTGATGTAGAAAAGGGTTTGGCTGTGTTGTAGAAAACGAGGCTAGAATATTAAGAAATAGGATTTAGCAGAGCCAGTAGGGCTCGAAAAAATTCTTGCTGATTGCTGATACTGAACAAGGCATGTGTTACTGTGCAGCTCAAAAAGTACAGACAGCAAAAGATAGAGAAAAAAACAGACCGAGCTTCCTCCTATTGTTGGGTTGTCTTGTGTTACAACTAAAAAACAGCAACAAAAAAGCCAATTTAGTCCAATTTGAGTTCATTCAGCTGAAGATAAAGATGAGAAATTTATTTACATTCCATTCCGAGAAAGTCTACGTAAATATTAGGTGTTCGGTTGCAGCAATCAATCGTTAAACAGAGTATACGAGAGTGCTAAATATTTAGTTCGCCGCAAAAATGATGTGTTCTATTTTTTGATCTCCGTAATTCCCTTTTATTTCGACAAATTTGTTGCTCTAACATGGTAGCTTTACTTGTGCTTGCGCCAAAATGAAATAAAACAGCGGTTCATGTACACCGGCCTCTATAGGCACCAAATGCGGCCTGTTCTGGCATAATAATCACCGATGTGACTACTTGTAATTATAGTGTCCATAATATTGGCTTTGTGGGTCCTTATTTCATTTGGATTCTTCGTAGAAAATTCACCTATGGGAATCTCGCAGCGGTAAATAGTTTAACATCGCAGGCTTACTCCATGTGCCAAAAATGTTTTGGGTAGGAATATTCTCATGTAGATGTAAAAGCACTGCATCTGGTGTTGAAAGAATCAAGCTGTTTAATAAGGGCCGTCTAATAATGCAGTACACAGAGCGAAAAAGCACTGAAGCTTAAAAACAACAAAAATTTTAGAAAAATAAGCAATTTCTCCACAAGAAGTCTTTTCAATTACCCGGAAAAACATAAACGATACCGAAAACTTTGTTGGTGAGCGCTAACATTACTCCTAGTCTGATATTGTACACTGTCGGTCGTTCATTTGCTGAATCAGAATTATTGAACTTTTTGGGGGGTGTTGTAGCTGTAAATTTCAGGCTCACGCAGCCTGCTGCAGAAGGTGATGCGTTTTTATCTGGAGTGTGTAGGCAACATGCACTGGCGGTTACGAACTGGCCTACAGAACCATTAACATATGCATAGTTCTTACCTTTGTACTTGAAAACCAGGACGGTGAAAAATTCTTGCGGTGAATAAATTTTCCGGACACAAGTTAGGGGTATGATTATTTCCTTTTATTTACAGGATGTGATTTCTGAGTCTGAAATGTGATGTCGCAGTTATGCTGACTTCTGAATATAAATTAGTATCTTTAGACAACTATTTGTTTCGTGATGTTTGTCTTTGATCTGAAGCCCATTTCGTTACAGCGGTGTTTTGTATGCTAGTGAATAAAAAAATGGCTCCGGAAGAACTATACAACGCGAGGACAGGAAATTCGGGATATATGCCGTCGTAGGTCGCATGAACTACCTACAGTGCAGTCCACTGTCAAAGGGAACAATACAGAGTGTTAAAGCACGTCTGATAAAACTTAAGCGCATGTCTGTACAGTAAGAAGAACAGTGGGCCCCCAAAATTTGCTCCTCAGTACGGCCGTAGGCACTCAGTGAGCACGTAAAAGTGCGTAATTGGTTATTTTACGAGCAGAGGAAAACAATTTCTGTGTTCCCTTTAAGAGCGCACCGCACTGAACATGAATGTGTATGCGCAGCACGAAACATACCTCGAGTGTGGACGTGAACACACAAATTTGGGATAGCATTTTCTAAAAGATAAAAGTGGTATGGGATTTATTTAGAGCCACTAACAGTTAAAACAAATTTTTAACTGCCGTAGGGACCCGTCTTGTAATTTTGTTTCAGTTAACCGTCAATACTTGCTCCGTATCGCCCGCGGTTGAATGGGAGGCAAGATTGTTATGGTACGGGGGCACAAAAAAAAAAAAAAAACGTTTTAAACCTGCGTCCCAATAAAACGTTTAGCTCTGCAAGGACCAATAAAATCCGACATCGGACATTACACAGAAAACAAAAACATTACGATGACTGATTAGACAACCATTATTCAATAGATCCCGCAAATACCGCGAAACAGGCACTTTTCAAAACGCAGAAAAATTTTATTCTGTCACACTCGCGCTTATATTATATTTATTTATTTTATATCTATTCATTCTAACTGTTTTTACTCATATGGCGTACAAGAAGAGTTATAGCAAGAGGCGGCTACATTCATTGCAAGATATACAGCACGTAAAGAAAAAAACGCGAAGAACTAAACTAACAACAATTAGCATAGGTCAAGGCGCTTATGAGGCTTTGCATTTCTGGCTAACCAGAAGTTCAAAATTTACCATAATGCTCAGGAACCTGGAAGGTCAGCACCCTGGAAAAAACTGCTAATGTGACTGAGAATGAATGTGGTAGATATGTCTCTAAATGCACAGAGAAAAATATAACTGTCTGTGATAGTCCCCATTCAGGCAGAAAGGCGGTTTCAATCATCGCTTGTCTTCAGAAGAAATTAGTTATTGTATATTGTGCTGCGTTAAAATGGAATGTAAAATTTACGATGGTGGTTTACACGTGTAGAAAGAAGGGGTGTGATGAACCGTGAACATAGCAGATGGTTTGATTAAAATATTTTAGAAAAAGACCTTATTGATTTTGCTTTCTGCGAGTAGCAAGCGAGGGAGTGTTGAGACCGGCTTTCATGTTAGCGCTTGCTGTGCTATGGTAGTTGGAAATACTGAAACAGACTGAGTGATTCTGGACGCTTTCTTAGCTGTTAATTACTGTACCGTAACAACAGTCTCATATAGAAGAGGCTTCTTCGAAGTTAGATGGGACGTACGACCCGCCGCGGTGGCTCAGTGGCTAAGGCGTTGCGCTGCTGAGCACGAGGTCGCGGGTTCGATTCCCGGCCGCGGCGGCCGCTTTTCTGATGGAGGCGAAAAGCAAAAACGCCCGTGTGTACGAGATTTCGGCGCACGATAAAGATCCCCCGGTGGTCAAAATTAATCCGTAGCCCTCCACTACGGCGCGCCTCATCGCCTGCGTTGCGTCGGCGCGTTAAACCCCACAATCAATCAATCAATAGATGGGACGTACGCAATATGCACTTTTTAAGTTAAGGTAGTGCAAGGTAAAATCTACATGTTACGTACTAATGCAAAGGTACGCTTTGATATTAATACTAAATAATCGATAGCCCGTTTGTATGAGCGATTATTATATATATGTATACAAATACATTTATATTACGCTACTCATTCAGCGGAAATTGTGTTAATTAGATAGTTCGAACAGGAGGATTTGTTACGTGAAATCCTCATTGCTTTACGTTTATAAATGTTAAGAATCATATGCCAGGCAGTGCACAAAGCAGTGATAGTATTAAGGTCAGTCCGTAGTAGTGAAACATCTTAATTAGTAGTGAGCCTACGGTACACCGTACAATAATCGACAAAAAGACACGCAGGACTAGACACATTATTAGGCAGATTGTTTATGTAGATCGAAAAATTAACTGCGCTATGACAGAGCCTTGATGCACATTAATAAAGAACAGAGTTCTAAGAGAGTTTTGTTCGCAAACATATAATGAGGTGTTGTAGTAAGAAAGCTGTAGAATGATGCATAACCTACTGGTCAAATAATTGAAAACAGCTTGTAATATCACCATCACTGATAAAAAACACTGTGGGAAGAGCAAGAAAATGTAAAATCTCAGCATTAAACGTTCAAATGTCTTTGCAATGAGTAAATAATGTAATTAGTTCCCTAAACACTGTTCTAAGGCGTTCCTCTCGCGTGTGCTTCCATTTTATACCTTAACCCAATTTTATTTTTTTGCATTATCTCTGGCCAGGCTTGGTCATCATTTTCATGGCTTGGTCACTATTTCACCGTAATGTGACGGTAGTGTCAGTTTTTTAGAGGACCAGAAACAAGTTTAGCATTACGCAATGCATTAAATTTTCTGGAATTTTTTTTTGACGTGTTAGAGTCACATCGATCCAATCCATCCGAGAGCACTCAAGTTCCTAAGGCAAAGTCCCATACTCTCATTTCAGATTTAAGGTTGTTCCACAGAACTATCACTCATCACGCAACCATCTAATAATGGCGGTTGCCTGTATTCAAAGACAAATGCATTGGAAGTTTTTGTAGGTGTTCAAAACATTACGCTGGCATAAACCACGTCTCATAAACGTGACGTTATCATAAGTGGTAACATGTTAATGTGTTGCCATATTCAAGTTACAATTCCAATGGTGAGACACCCGAATCGTCTGCACATTCCATTTGCGTTCCGTCCAAAGCCACAAAGGACACGTAAACATATCTGACACTTTTACACTGTGATTATAAATAGCGTCTCATCGAAGCGATCTTTAAAACTATGTCCATCTATGAAAACACTGCATTCGCCTTAACAAAAAATTTTGCAAAACGGGGAGACACGGACGAAGTGAAGACGGGCACACACGGCGCAGAAAGTTTAGTGACTTGCGCCATGTGTATCCGTCTTCACTTCGTCCATGTTTCCCCTTTTTGCGCAAATATTTTATTTAGTAAAGGAGTATCAATAGGCCCAGGATGCTACCCTTATTAAGAATAAGACACAAAGAGAGAAAACAACATACAAGATTACACCGGTAAAATATAAGTTGTAGGAGCGAACAGCGTTACACATTTTTAAATGGGAAACTGAATCGCAGAAATACTGGTAGAGAAGCAGTTTAACTGTTCAATTTTTCACAACATGTCTTTCCATTATTACTAAAGGCGATGTCCTCCGGCAGTGCATTTCAAATGGTTATTGCATGAGGAAAGAAGGAAGCGTTCATTCACAACATGATTCGGGCAATCGGATGACTGTGATTCAAGCGGGATGACATTCGGGCCGGTTGTTTCAATAAAACATTCGTGTTTATGGAAAGTAGTAGAAACAGTGAAAAAAGCACAGGCGAGAGATAATGCTACAAGATGAAAGCTTGGGATTGCCGAATGATTGTTTGAGCGATGTGACCGCTTACTTCATTCGGGTTGCGTGATTTTGAATAGATTCTAAATTGTTAGACGACAATCAAAGAATCAGTCACCAGAAAGCTTCGCGTCCAACCATCGTCGTCATTAGACGGAGGGGTGCATAATTTTTTTTTCTGTCGGGAGATGCGGACTTAATATTTAGGCGCAGGAATACAAGTGTACGGGTAAGGTCTGGGTACATGAATTCAATATGTGGAACCCATGCTGAAGATGACGTAAGATGCACATCGAGGTATTTGTACGTGGTAGCCCTATCAACCGGGATTGATGTAATGCCATAGGAATGCTCGATTATGTTGTGTTTGCGGGGATATGACATGACTTTGCATTTAGCATGGTTAAGGGGCATTTGTGCTTTATCGCACGATTAAGAAATGTTGTTGAAGTTGTGCTGCCGGGTGCTGGTATCGGTCGAGATTTGGGTAGGGTTATATATGACGCAGTCATCGGCAAATAATAATAATTTTGTTTTAATATTACCAGATAAATCATTGATGTAAATTGGGAACATGGGAGGAGGGAACAGCCCCGGGGGACTCCGGATGCGCCGCGGGAGAGTGTTGGGTGGTTGCGGTTTGCAAAAGTTAGTTGCATGCGGCCAGTCATGAAGAGCTCTAACCAGGGTAGTAATGGTTATGTGGGGCACGATCAAAGCCTTTGAAAGATCTAGGATGGCATCGACTTGGATGTTATCATCCATGCAGCGAAAGATGTGTGTAAATTCAGCTAGTTGAGTCTCACATGACAGTGATTTGCGGAAGCCATGTTGGTGAGGATAAAAGAAGTTAATGGATCTAAGGAACTGCATTAGGTTTGATGGAATAATGCGTTCGAGCAAGCCGCAAGAGACACACGTATGGGATATGCGGTGGTAGTTGGATGGAACTGCACGATTACCAGAGCGGAACAGCTTCGCGCTATTTTCCATTCGGCGGGGACGATTCTCGAATCCAGTGGTTGTCAGAATATTAAACACAGTATCTGTCTAGAAAAGACAACGGTATTTTTTAGTAGTTTACGGTTGTTTTGGTCCCCACCGGTAGAGGATGATATCGTTAGTGACTTACAAAAAGTTGAAATACCGTCAGAGGTGATCTAAAGTGCAGGCATCGTGCTTGTGATTGGGTTCAGTGGAAGGGGGGGGGGGGCGATGATAAAAGCGCTAGTAGGTGAAAACGCGAGGCAAAAATAATCATTCCGAGCTTCAGCCCACTGGTCAGTACTTACAGGTGCACCTTCAGGGCCTAAAGTTATATGAGGCTAGTGCTTGACTTATTGCTAAGCAGACGCCAGAATTTATTACGGTCGGATTGAAGAATTGTTATCAAATCGGAGGGAAATGATTTTCTTTAGCGGCACTTAGTGGTTGAATATACCGTTTGGAGCATGACTGGCATCGTTGCCAGGCGTCCGGATTTTTAACTTGGCGGTCCTGTACAAGCTGTACTGTACATCGGCTGTCCCATACAGGGTTTTTTTCTACTAAGGGATAATTAGTTTCTTATTGAACCATGGGTGGTTAGAGTCTCATTTGGCAAGAATGTTAGGTATGTATTTGTTTTTCAAGTTTAACATGGCATTCTCGTACACCTCCCAGGGAGCATTGACGGAGCGGTTTAAAGGAGCCATGAAGACAAAACACAAGTTTGTTTATTAGAAAGACTGCTTTCCCGATAACAATGATACCAATATCATCGCAATCTTCGAACAAATAACGGAGAGATTAAAGAAAACGCGTGAAGCAGTCGCGACCCCCTAGCCAATTTCCCGAAACTTTTCAATGACGTCACGGAACCTTGTTTGCGCGATTGGCGGCCGCCTAACTGACCTGTCGCGACGATGCATGACTCGACGTCTGTAATGGGGCCTCTAGTTTCATTTGACCGCATCACTTGAATGCTAACGCGCAGTTAACGCACTGAAAATTATGTTTTATTGTTGGCTTGTGTGTCGTCATTACTGCTCATAACATTTTACAGCACTGTTGTAAACAAGAACACATCTTAGTTCGAGTGCATCGTTGTGAAATATAAGTGAAAATGACAGTGTGCGTTTGATGCCAAACAACACGCTTTCGCCTGTCCTGCTGTGGCGGTCGCGACGGTATAGGGTGAAATTGGGATTTGCTGGAAATACTTCATTATCAGATATTTGTTTATATAGCCACGTTTCTGTTAGTAAAGCGACGTCAGCAGGGATGTCTGCAACGAAGCTGCATAATACATCTCGTTTGGGAATGATGCTGCGAATGCCAGTAAAGACCAAAGACAAAGACAAGTGCCCAGGAGATGAGACTGAGCAGAGAGGCGGGATTGAAGAAGTTTGTTTTGTTCTGCTTTCTTTTCCAGCATCACTAAGAGTCCGTGGTACACAATCTTCAGTAGTATCTGCAAGAACAGAGATGTAATTCCTGACGATAATTCTGTGTGGTTATTCGTGCTTTCCATTGCTGTGTCTGAAGCGTCGTCGTAAATGTAACACTTTGAACCCACATGAAGTTTATTAAGGTGTAGTTTAAAGGCACATTTTGGGGGGCAGATGAACTGTAACAATTTCGGTCGTGCAAAACGTGTGGCCGACGCGAAATCTGCCCGTATAGGCAAACTCTGTGTCTTTTGGTTTCCGACCACATGCAAGGATCACCTCCTTGCATGTTTTGAAGATGACCAGTTTTATAATCATTGGGCGCTTCTTGTTTTCCTGAAATTTACCAAGACGATGAACTCGTTCTACGTCGGTGGAATTCGGTACAAGATTTAAATTGGTAGAGCGAAATTCAAGTATTTTTTTAGATTCTTTCCACGACTCTTCTCCACAATAATTGAGGCCAGAAAGAGAAGGTTACGTCAACGCATGTCATTGTTGGCGCCAGGGTGTGCGGTTTCGAGGACCTCAATTTCTTGTTTTATCTGAGAAGTTTCTTCGATTTCAGTACTGTTAGTAGTTGGTTCCGACTGTTTTAGTTCTAGCAGGTTGATTCAGTTACTCACTGATGAAATGAGTAGATTGTGGGCAGACAGACATCGGCTTGAGCTTTTTCAAGGTGTTTAACGGAGTTGACTAGAGAAGCGATGTCAGGGTTAGAAGGGCCAGAATCGATAATAGTGCTCACGTTTTATTTTTTACTGGAATGCAAATTTTTTGTTTGCACGAAAATGATAGGGGTGGAAAATAATGCAAACAATTACTCTCAACGCTTATTATATTAATAATTCAAAAGCGTTAGTTAACTATATAGTAAAAACATTTTGCACAAATGGCACAAAATGGCAGATGAATAGTTCACAAAACGGCCTGCTCCGGAAAAGATAAAAAACGGGTCCATAAATGGTTCGAACAACCACGTATTTCACAGGGAAGCGCGTATAATAAAAATGACTAATTGAGTTTCTTGCCCCATATTAAGGGATAACAGAGGGGGATTTGCCAAGCATCTTAGTAACAGTAACGGAAATACGAAGAAAATGTCGCAAAGATAACTTGTGATTGTAGTACGAAAGCACATGCGTTCCACAGAACACTCGCCACTGCGCGCCCCACGGGATTATTGTGAATAGAATTAACGTGCGGCCTTCCGCGCGACACTTCTACAAATTTAATCTGTGCAGTGTATGCGGTGACTGGCTAAACCAACTCCCCAAACAGCTGCTGTAAAATATATCCGTTCTTCTTTTCAACATTATTATTTTCGCATTTACTACACCATAAAGGGTGTTCAGGGGTGCTAGAATTTTTTCACTAAAATTTTGTTTTCTCAAATTCCTGCCGTGAAAATACAGTTGATCCGTTCGTATGTCCAACCCGCCACACGTTTTGATCTTGCCCGTGCGTTATGTGTTCGCACATCTGCAATGCCCCTTTCCGTGACTTGTTCAACTGAAAATGTCTGTAAGTGTAACAAGTGAAAACATTATTTAATTGGACAACTGGTACAACAGTCGCACTATTTATTTTCTGTTGATTGCGATATAACATAAAACGGGGAGATAGAAAAGTTCAACATCAGCACATCAAGTGCGCGCAGAGGCGGCAGCTGGATTTTTTTGTGGTTGCGTCAACCTAAGTTAGCAGTGTTTGCATTCATTTATTCACCAACTACTCTTCGTTACGAAGCTAAATAACTAACGTCACTCACTGTGTTAGCCTACTTTCTGATAGTATCGCCAGAACGTTACAAGGTATTAGTGTGAAGGCGGGTTTACGGACTCAAATATCAACGAATATAAGGCTATGCGTTCTCCATGAACGAAAACCATTCCTCGCAGTATTGACATAGCCGTGACACGTCTACTGGCATTAACGTTTTAAAACGACATCTCATTCATGCCGGAAGTTTTATATCCGTCTCCAATGCCTTCGAATGGAATGTAATATGACTGTGACTGTTATGCTGTTACGCTGGGGTTTTCAACAGCATTTTATTTGGCTAAAATGGGCTTCGAACTTATTCAAGCCAATGCCCTCCGCGGACGACATTTGACGTCCCCAAATACCTTCGAGAGGCAAATGTTCGTTTCGTCATCCCAGTCTCTTCACGTAATTCCATACATCCCAGCCATCAGTGCCAGAGTATCGAGTAAATGTAAAAGCTTTCAGCTGCCACTCAAATTGAGCACGGGGGTTAATCTGAATGGCATTTGAGGCCCCTCACTTGGGTCGAACGATGTTCTGTTCAAATACGTTTGAAACTTTAGTGTAGCGGGGGTATTAAACTGACTGAATCAGTAACGACGAATATAAATATTCAGCTATATGCACCGAAAGACATCAATGGTTCCACTAACCGCCTGATCACCAGGCGTGCCCTTGCAGCTATGGTGTTTAAATGCTGTAAGAGGCTCTATTCTTATGAGTGTTGGGAGTGGGCAGCTTAACAGTGTTTTAAAAGCATCTGCAGTAAATCGATGCCTTACCATATTAGGTTACAAACTCATAATATTCTCTTTCTACTAAAAAAAACGCCATTATTGACCCTTAAAATATGTGGAAAACTATATATACTGTTACCTGCTCTTACGCATTACACCTTTCTTACAACCTCACACGGAAATAATCGTACACAAGAACGTATTTTTCTAGACTCTGCCCTGTAACTTGGAGTACTGCCATTGTTTATTTGTTTTCGGTTTTATCCACGCTAATGAATGCTTTTTTGTACAATTTGACATTTCCTGATCATGTCCCAAGAAAAACAGCAATTAACTCAAGGTGAGCATGACAGAAATAAGACACTTTTTGCCAAAGTAAGGCCGCGCCATACTTGTTCTAACCTAAAATCACATTTAATGCTGCATCCATGTTACAGAGATTGATTCTGGAGCTTCACGTTCTACTTAGAAAGGGAACTGCTACCCAAAATGTACAAGACAGTCAATATTTTGCTTACACCAGTAGGTTTCGTGCAGAATAAATAATAAACAATAATAGCACAAGTCACCTAGGCCACCAAACTCACTGAATATCTAGTTATGCATAAAATAGGTTTTAGGTAGCGTATCACAATGACAGTCGGTATTTGCGTATTGTAATAATAAAAGCAGGCCCCTATATACCTCGAGTTATATTCCGAAATAAAAAGACTAAACTCTCAAGTCCCTTCGACGGTACCTAAATCTCGGATTCACAAATAAAAATACACGTGCCGTAATTCTACAGACACAGGGTTCACTTAGTGGAGCTATCTGCTCGAAATTTGAAAGGCGAGTAAACGAAACGGTTGCTCGAATTATAATACAGAAGACGTAAATGACAACTAAGCATGACTAATACAAAGAATCCAGATTAAAGTTCAAGGAAAGGAAGCGGGGCTATGAAAACTAGTGGCTACTTTTGCACAATACAGAAAACGAGATCCGTGTGCGAAGAAGCATCGATTTGCCATTAACGCAAATATGTCATAAGTAGATTGTATAAAAAATCAATTTTGTACGTCACATTTTCACGCAAGCTCGAATTTTGTGTTGAGTTGAGATTGTCTCCTTTGGGCAATCAGGTTTTCTTTGGGCTTATGGCCCACCTGTGTCGCTGCAATGACCGTGTCCTACGCGTATTTTGTGTTAGTTCATTGATGAAAACCATTTTAAAGCCTTGTGACTCGTTACTAGTTCGGCTGCTGACATCTCTTAACTCTTTATTGTTTAGTGTTGCTCGTATACCGCTGAAAGGCTGCTGTGGTGAAAAATTTCAGTACTGCATTATAGCCTTAAAAAGTATTTATAAACAATGTGCTGCATAAAAGAAGCCTTCATTGTGAATCCCCGGCATTTTAAGAGGTACTATCTGGAGCAGTTGAATGCCAACACAAGAAAGGACATTTGACTCTGTTTTCGAATTCCGCTGAACCCTTGCATGCAAAATTAACGCCAGGTAGACTGCTAATGAAGTCCGTCCACCACCGCATGCGAATTTCTCAGAACCGTTTCATAATATTTCCTCCAGAAACAAAATCTTCAATTTTCTGAGTGGAGGTTCATATTTTAGTCTCCGTGTTTCATGTGCTAAAAGATCACACGTTTATATTAAAGAATATTGTACAGCGTAGCTACATCATTTTGCCCCACTTCCAACATTTTGTCAGTTATATCATTTCGCAGAGTAAACGAATGGAAAATGATATATCATTTCGAACTTTTTACTGCTGAACAGTCTTAGCGCAATATGACGAGCAGGACCTTGGTTAGAAACCAACCGTCATCAGATTCTTTTTAATTTCAGGCATTCTGAATGGTGCGTAAACCGGTTACAGGCGAATTAAGGTTTTATTTTAAATAGCGCATTTAAATTTTGAGGTACGGTATTGTATGGCTGAATCGATCTTTTTACTGACCGAGTCGCAAGATTTGCATGCATGTACAGCGCGATCATCTGTCTGGCGCGTCTCATATCCCGCGCACCGTGAGAGGTGATTAGTAGTAAGGGTCATGGGCAGCAGAGGTTTTAACATGCTGTGGATTTCACATCTTGGAATGCGTTTTTATGAGCAAGTTCCTCAGCAGACGAATTTTTCGTGACATGTATATGGTTAAGCGTCTGTGGAATCTTCAAGAATAAACGTACGTCGTGTAGCTGAGGATATTTGCGGGAACAAACATTTAGGCAAGTTAACAACACTTGATGGTACCACACATGTAGCGTGGTCAAATATATGAGAGGTGCACCGTATAAAAATATTTGGACACTAGTTAGGGAATGGCACTGAAAAAGGAATAAGCGACTTAAGTAACTGAACAATCCTGAACCGACAGATATGTCCTAGCAGTTTTGCTCAACAACTCCTTCAACTGGTTACCAGCCCAAGATTTGAGCCGGACTTTGCCATCCGTATCATCGCAGTTTGATACATCATGCCTCGAGAAAACCTTGAGCCATAGAATTAAGCGAGCATATTAGCGGCGCAGTGGAAATATGTTTTATCACCGCAGCTTGAGTGGGTGTCCATGTATAGTTAACAAAATAGCTTCAGTCATTTGGCACTTGTACTGATGCATTTTAATGTGTTCGATATCCCTCGAATGTTCCAGTTCAGAATCACTCACAAGCTGTACACTCTTCGCTTCAAGCCCCAAGCCCCAAGCCCCTAGCCCCCCGTCATCCTTTATTGTGACATTTTTGCCCAGTGGCCGTACATCTGACGGAGTATCAACGTTCAGCAATAGAATTAGCAACGCGAATCGCTTCCAGTTAAAGAGGTGTCGCGAGAAGCCGAGACCTGAAAAGATTTGCTGTTTTAGCTTAGCACGCCATTTTAAAAGGTCAAACGCGGATACCATTTGAGTTGCAAATCACATTCACAGTATGACCAACCACAATTAAATCATTTACACTTGTAAGAGACGTGAGCTGGAAACCTTGAAAACTACCAGGCCTTCAAGATAAGTTTTGTAAGGATAGGTTCAGAAAAAAGCGATGTTGCTTTGTTTAACTTGCGTTGGCCTTATTACTAGCAAAACCAAAATGCAATATAGAGTGGCTGGATGGCGCCACCCAAGGTAAAAAGAATTATCACCAAGTAAGAGTTCGCTTGCAATTTGCAATGTTCCGTTCGCTTTTTATCAATAGATTTTGTACTAGTGAAGGTTAAACGACAAGTAAATTTGCACATCTTTGAGACAGCTTGTACAGTATCTTAAGTAACCCTGCCAACCGTATACACACTGTCAACTTTGGGGCAGGATGACTGAAATATTCCCTGCATTTTTATTACTCACACGCATGGACGAATAATCTGAAGTAGAGCGAGGCAAACCAAAATACAAAGATTGAGGACGGAACCCTGCATCGTGACATCCGCAAGGTTGCAAGACGGGCTGTGCACCGGAGAATACCGAGAACTGATAGCTACGCTAATTCAACCTTAACCGCACCGCGAGCTCTTCTCGTCCGGATCGTCCAGCTTCCAAAGTCGTGATGCGGACCGTGAAGGATCGCCGTGGCTTTGGTGCTGTATCACAGCACCGCGGGAGAGTTTGGATGAGACTCGCCACCGGACAGGACGGAACCGATCTCACCTCCCCTCTCCTTCCCTATACCAGCGTGTGCCCCGTTGCGAAGGCGAGACAGGCTTGCCGCATCGGCCCGATGAAGAGGAGATCAGGAGCTTAAAGCCGTAAATTACCTCCGCGGCCGTCGCGGACCAAGGCTCGCCCGGCACCGATCAAAGTTCGCCTGCGCACCAGCGCGAGCCTCCGTCACTTAACAAAGCCGCGCACGGAGAGATGAGATAGCGCCTGGAATCCGAGACCTCATCCGAGAAAGTCAAATGAGCTTGATATTGGGCGGAAAGGTGCCGGGGTTTTTACAAGCTCGGATAAGCTTGTGTAGGCTTTCCGACCTTTGCATCATGTGCGCTGGCGTCAAAATTTTCTTTTTTTGTCTTAGACAAGGTCCAAAATAAAAACAACAGAGCAATGAGAGAGTCTTAAAGACAAGTTTAGCGCGGAGTACATTGCGCAATATCGTGAGCTAAGTGGATATTTCGAGTGCAGTTGTTAGTCTTGCGCCACTTCATGAGGTTTTTCATCGCTCAGCCTTAATGCAGATCGTTTGTAACTGAGGTGTGTTATGCGAGAGAATACTTGCACATAAAATTACGGGCAACAGGGTTCCATTTCTGAGAAAGTTCAAGGCACTGCCGCTTTGATCTTGCTTGTGTCCTAATGCTAAATGTCGAAGGGGCAGTTTTAGTTATGGGCTTGGAGCAAGTGCAATACGCCTAGAGATTGAGCTATTATTGCGTGGCGCATTTTACGTACACATCTCGAACGAGATTTTTGATAAAATGAACTTGGAAAGAAATTATAGCACAAGAGAATCTCCCGTTCACTAGTGCAAGCCGCCTTGGGTGTAGATTTTCAAGGCAATAAAGAATACATTTGTTTATATAGAAACTACTAACGAAACATACATACGGAAAATATGTGCAGTTAATCCGGATATGCAATCCAATATGCCATTAATTCGGACGTATACACATGCAATAATTCCGGACTACAAGCCAATGAAGGCAGTAGCGTAGAGTATGGTGTAGGATGTAGGAATATTCTACAGTTAGGAATATATGCAGTCAATCCGAATATGCAATCCAATACGCAAATAATTCGGGCGTATATATATGCAATAATTCCGAACCACTAGCCAGTGCAGGCTGTCGGGTAGAGTATGGTGTAAGAATATTCGACATAAATCAGCGCTCATAATTCTCGCTGTTACGTGGACATAGAGAAAAGCAGTAGGTGAATCTAGCTAAAGGAGGATTTTGTTTTGAAGTGCCTTGCAAAACAGAAAGAATGAACGAATAAAATTACACAAGCTACCAAACGAAGTTACGAATAAATGAAAACAAACTAAATATATAATCTGGATGACGGTGATGTTGTTCTATTGTCCAACCCCGCAACCGATCAACGTACAGATCTGTGGCAAAATGTAGAAGCCTACGAATCACCGAGAGATTGCCGCTTTTACAAAACCGCGGCAGGAATAGCTAGAGGTGGTGCCCAGAGTTCTTCAGGAGAAAGATCGACCGCTAATCCTTCCTGGAATCCCTATACAAGATGCTTAGCCGATTTTGATTGACCGATTGTCGATTTCGCACACCTTTTGCAAACGCGGGGACATGCTTAGCAAAAGATTGAAGTTATCAGGCGACGCTTAAACGACAGTGTCCATTCCCGCATGCGCCCACGATTTTCAGGGTGCAAAATTAAATCGGTACCCTTCCACTAAGATGCGCTTCATAACCCACGTGTGAATTCCCAAATTGAATAAACATTAAAATCCTGCACTAAAACGGTAGTTCAGAGACTACCCATACGGTGCATGAAAGCTAGAATTATAGCATTGTGCTCCGCGTGAAGCACTACGCAATTTATGCATCATCCATCCTGGTGTACCTACCTAATCTACCTCATCTAGGTGTTCTATTTTCAGACCTTTTAAAAGATGATTACGCAAAGGAAAAGAAATTAATTTCTTTTGCTTTCATTTTCTTTCACATCACTATACTGACGCAGATGCCATAAACAGAAATAAGTACAGCTAATAAGTAGCCGTCGCTTAGAGATATTTTAGCTGGACAGTATAACATGAAGGCTGTGCCGGAAATTTTTTTGTGTTACTAGTTTTAGGATGTTTAGCATGCTATGACGGCTGGCAAATGCGAATCTATCACAATATTTATTCGGTTAAAGTTTACATGTATAAGGAACTTTCAACTTAATATCTGGAATTTGTAAGTTAACGAAAAGTAATGTCACATGAACGCTGTTACTTTGTTTAGTTCGGAATAGACAGTGCAAGAATGCGAATCGTTTTTCGCCCAAAACTCACAAGTTAGAGAGCGAAATGGCTCGGGCAATGTTTCAAAAAGCTTTTATGCTGCCCTTTTTGAACACACCTTCATGGAAAAGCCGTCCCTGAAATATTCCTATAAAATGTGATAGGTGCAACTTTATATAGGAGGCTTCCTAACGTATATGTCCCTATACAATGAGTATGCTGTAGCGTGGAACACTCACCTCTGCAACTTTGGAGATGTTTTCATAAAGTTCCCTGCGGCGGTCTAATAAGCCCACTGGTGAAGTATCTTCAAGGAGGCGGGACGTGACTCGTTAAAGAGGCGACGAAACCTTTTAACCCCGTTAAGTGAATAACTCCCACGTATTTGAACCTTAGACATCACCGCCAGCTTCTGGAACTCAATCCTACACTTCCGCGAGACAAATCAGCAACTTCGTTTTGACGAAGCTTCTATTGGCTATGCGAGGTTTTGACAGCAGTTCGTCTACTTGTTATAGCAACTACAAAGCAAAACGCACTTGAACGAAATGAACTTACTTGCTGCTAACAATGTCCGGTGTTCAGTTTTTGTTTAGCCTCCTAAAAAGCCATCACCGTGTCCCCCGAAGACTGAAACTACCTTTTATGTTCTGTAGAACATTTATTTGTAGATTTTCTGCTCGTGAAGACATAAAAGAGCACCCTTAAGGCAGTCTACATCACTCTGGCACTCCGAACGTTTATTTTTGCTTCGATTTCGTGAACCAAATAGAAATTCAGAAAGAAGACCAAAACTCAGACCCGAAGCCGAGATTTTAGGCTGAGAGGATCCTGGCGTTCGCAGTCAAGAAAATACGAGCAATGGTCCAATGGGCTGAGGGAAAGTCCCCTTTTCGTGACCGAAAACAATGCCAGCCGCAGCCAATTACACGGAGAGCTCCCATTGGACACGGAACCGTCGGGTGCTCTTCACACCCTTGCCAGCAGGGAAACAAGCCTACAAGAGGCACAGGGCGCTTGTAGCCTGGGGGCCTCTGCTTCCGGAACAGCTACAAAGTTGCCAGATCTGGCAGTCAGCGCTATACCCCAAGGGAAGTACTTTTTAGGCCATTTCCCGCCAGGGGAGTTTCGGAGTCCTGATGGCGTGTAGCTACTGGGAGGCTTTCCGACAGAGCCGAAATATATGACTGCGTGGAAGATATAAACTGCGGCCTGCGCCATGTGCCAGAATCTCAGAGAAAACAACTTTTTGTTTTAGTTAAGTGCATTTAGAAATTTGTTTCAAGCTGCAGAATTTATAACTTGGAAGGCCATTTGCGGCGTGCGAGCACTGCAGCACTCTCCAGAGTACCCTAGAGTATTCTTAAGGCGGAGAAGAGTTACTAGGAATCTTCTGCTCTCCATTATTTCGAGGGAAGAGGTATCATGAGCCAGGCACTATATTTCTCTATATATTCTTCAAAAATGAAGACACGTCGAACATCTGGCCAATAAAACTCGAAATAACTTTTTGGTACCCAACGTATTACACTTAATGAGTGAACGTGGTTTAAATGCAGTTTGCTGTTAGCCATTACGAAAATCCTCACTGATATTTCGTACATACTAATATATGTGGGGGTACTCGAGTGGTTGCGGTAGAGGAAATGTAGGTGGGGTGCATGTGGCCGTCGTGGTATTCTTGCATTCAAGGATGTACGTCCGAACTTGAACGTGACGAAATCGGCAAAAGTGTGCCAGGAATTTCAACGACCAAACTCTGTTTTTGCCGGTGCAGCTCTTACGCGAACTGTCATTGCGTACGTGAAAATAAATATAGCCCTATTTTTATGATGAGCCAGGAAACCTTACAATATGCGGAAGGAAGTCATGAAAATACACATTCGAATTATTTTTTCGTTTGATAACACGGCGATTTTATAATGTGACGATTGTTTTCGGTGCTTTATCATATTTTTGGTCGACCCTTCATCTTTTAAAACAGCCCATGTTTCAGGTATACAACGACTGTATCCCTGCTATAGCTCTGCGGAAAACATGACTTCGATTTCGTTTATGGGTTGCGGTGCTTGCTAGCAAAGAATGCTAACCCGCGAACAAAGCAATGGCTCTGCTGTCCAAGACTTCGGCGCTTTCCCATGGCGTCGTCAGCAGGATTCACCCGGTAATGCCTGAAAAAAGAAAAAAAAGAGCCGACCTTAGACAATTTTGAATAAAAGTTGCACCAAGTAAACAAGATAAACGGCCCGAACTACAGGAGAAATAAGCAAGCTGGTACTATACACAGGCGTCAATGTCGCAGTAACCTCCTCCTTTGTTCGCAATATGTGTGCTGCATTTTTTTTCTTAGGACGAACTTGCTTGAACACATTAAGTGAATAAAATTTGCTCCCCCGAGGGCATAATTATTATAAATGAAGTGCATGTAGTTAGGTCGCGCACATCTTGACATGCCTTTGTAGTGGAGTTGTTCAAAATTGGGATTGCGTACTTCTTTGATTCATAATTGCAGAAAACTTAAGTATGATGCGCTAGTGGGAACACAATAAACTTTCCCGGCTTGTCTACAGTCCGTACTCATGCGCATAATGAACGAAACCTGTTTCTGTATTCTGGAAGTCCAAACAATGAATTTATGCTAAAGGACAAACAAAGCGCCAAGGTGAGCAATAAAAGAAAAAAAAATGCCAGCCGATAAATAGAGAACGAAGCTAAACTGTCGATTAACAGGTAAAATTACGCTAAAAAGCGCTTTGTACATTTTCTATTCAGAGAAACATGTACCGAGCTGTTATTTTTGGGGAGTACGGTCGGAATATATAGTTTAGACAACTTGCTATATTTACATTGTGCATGGCTGAACAAACAGGTTTTAAAAAAAGACATATTTTTTTACTTGCAGATAACACAATAAGTTTCAATCGGTAATTTACAAAGTGATTGCTACATCATCCTAGGGCGATAACACCTGTAAACGTCCGGAAGATCTTCAATGCCCATATTGGGCTCGTTCTCAAAAATCCTTGATTATTTTAAGGGCTCTATCCAAAAGCTAGGTAGACCCACGAATTGCTTTACAAGAAGGAGCAGGAACACGTAGACAGCACTTATTCTATTTGATTAACTTCTACTCATTCACTAGGTAAAAACGTACCTTCCACACGGACAGATATATTGGTGGTACCGCTTTCGTGTGGCGTGTATTGCTCAGTTTACAGACACCTCTTTGAAACAGCGAAATGTTGTTATCATGCTGCTTGCGGGCCAACCTTGGAGACATACCATTGCGAAGATGTTCCAAATGTCGGGGCTCATAAAGATTGTTTTGTTTTCAAGGTTGTTTTAGTTTCTAGCCTTTTTTTTGCGGAGTGACTTTGAAGCTGTAACCTGGCTTGCTACTTTCCGTTCAATGTCATATTTGGCATGTGGCTCAGTTGGATTCAAGGGTAGCTAAAAATACCAAACAAAACTCTATGAGAAGCGGCTTTTGAGGCCCAGTTGCAAGAAAGTACTGGACATTGTGACAAAGTTCTCTCGATAAGCTAGCATAGTAGGCAACAGCCGGCGTTGTGCCCATTATACGTAGCCTTTACACTACGGTTTGAATAAATTTCAGACAGAAGCTGGCAGTGTCAGGAATTGGTTAGTGTGTGGTAGCCACCCATCTGCGAAAATGTCGTTTCAAAAAGGCACAAAAACATGCGAAATCTATAAAGCGGGTAGGAGTGACTTCCGATGGAAGCTGCCCCACACGGAGTGCCTCTTCTGAGGCTGAAATGTCCGCCGTGATGCAACAGCCATGACAACAGATAAGCAGCGCCTATTGCGAGCGGCTTCTTGTGCCATTCGCTTATACATTTACTGCTTTTAATGTGGCGCCGAAGACAAATCTTTGCTCAGACGATAAGAGCTGACATTGATTTATAGTTTGAAGTATCTGCGAATTGCAGAATGAGGCGCACGGAAGGTGAGGTGGTGGTACGACTGTTGTTCTGCCTATTGCGCAAAGCTGTCCATTTGACGTTTATTGTTGAGAACTTCAAGCCACCGAGACGGCTCTGCATTGGCTAGACGCGTCGTATGATAAGATTTTCTAGGGCAGACCCTGAACAAACAGCACAAAAAAAGCAGAAGTTCAACGGTCTGTTTGGTCTGTCTGGTGTGTTAATTCTCCAGGTCATGCATTCGCGTGTCGCTTCAAGCACTAAGACGCGTACTTAGCTGAAAAACGTGACTTATCAGGAGTACAACAAGCCGTAATCTGCTATTATGTTTTTCTTTGTGCAGGTGGCCGTCTGGATGGCACCTATATCGATCTCCGGCTGGTGCAACACGACAGCTTGTATAAATTTTGGCAATATACAGCTAATATACTGTTCCTTTTAAAGCTTTCCGACACTTTGAATCTACGCCAGAGCTTTCAAACACGATAGTATGCTTTAATTCTTCAATGGGAAAAACAATAGCCTGGCTCTTGCTGGACATTTAGCATCTCAACCACGGTGTAAGAAACTATTCTTACACCGTGATCTCGACTAACTAATAAAACACATCTTGCCATGACGGGCCACAAGGTATAGCCTGTGGGACTCCGCAAATATAGTCGACATGATAACGCTAACTTTCAAAGATGAAATACACCTCGACAGGTTCTTTATCGTATGATCGGTGAGCTAGTCACAATATTGTATGGAATAACTTGCTATACAAAACGCGAACGCGATCATTACGCTGTATGTAGGTGAAGACCAACGCACAACATGTTATTCATCCCCCATTCACAAAGAATTAGTTATTTGTGAAGTGTGGTGCATCAAAGGGTCCCTTCTATTCTAGAGGCCACTGTCTTGCTCAGAACTTAACATTGCGGCATTGTGCGATTAAGTAAAGAGATGCTTGTGCTGTAGGACATTTCTTGGAACCTCGAAACGAATGACAAGAGTATTCATAGTGTATGTTCGAGAATTAAATGTACGAGGTTGCTGTTTCTGTTTTTTTTTTGCCGGGAAATTGGCGCCTAATCCACACCTGATGTTTACGGTCAACCATGGCGGACGATCCGTAACTGCTTTCCGGCGAAAACAAACACAAATTTGTAAAATTATAAGAAAATCCGGAATATGCAGTACGTTATCTGATTTTGGGAACAACCGCTGTGTGTCTAAACTGCTCTTTTTTGCCAGGAGAAACATCGCCCAAGATTTTTCTTTGTAATTCTTGAACATCTCTGTGCTGCTGATTAGATTTTTCGTCCCCGGAAGCTTGACGTCACGTTCATGTGTTTATCGCGGGAGGACCGATATCTTGACCGCGCACATCGTTGTCTTATTATTGAAGACCATGGTGAACTTCTCCTGCCACTAGTGTCGAAGGTCGAAAGGAAATCATTCCTGGCTTCATAATATTTTCAGCATTGCGCATCCATCCACTCAAAGTGCAGAATCCTGGTGGTTTATTTTGCGTACGAGTAAAATGTAAGGAATGCCCGCTTTACAAAACACTTGGTGAAGCAGTGTAAGGAAGTGCACATTGGCGCACCGGTTGTGTCATTTTGCCACTAATAATAAAATGTGCATAGAGAAAAGTATATACAATGCTCAGTAACAGTGCGTCTAAAGGCCTTTTTTCCCTACTCAGCCTTTTACTTCTTATGTGTTGATTTTTGTGTTACGGATCTTTCATGGAGCCTTTTTGATCTGATTTACATGACAGTTAGGGTTCCGAAATTTTGTTTAAAAATGAAACTAAATAACGAAAGTAAGTCGGAGTGTCTTTTTTGCTTGCTTTCAACCAAAAATAGGCTGATATTTAGCACTTATAGTCCTTTAGGATAATTAGCGTTCTCGGGCTAGTACCATCCTCTGACGCCTTAAAACACATCACAAAACAAGACTTCAGTAATTTTCGTTGATTTGCTATTGCGCGCTTCCCACGTCATCATCCTTTTAGTGAACACCAAAATAATCTTACCAAACCAGTCTTTTTGCTTTTCGAATTCTTACGCTTACCCTCGTGTTTTATTTGTGCTGTTCCCGCGAAGTGAGTAAGCAATCATTGAAAGTTTTGGTGCTAAGGTCCCTCGTATAAATTGCTTTTTTTTTTGGTTCTAGCGGCTGCCTCACCCAGAAGGTCATTGACACGACGCGATGTTCCTACCGCTTACCTTTTGGTATTGTAGTTGTTATGCATTACCCAGGAATTCTGATGGTCCTACCTTCGGGATAAGCCCAACCCACGTGCCTTCATAAGCTCGCGTACTTTTTTACTTAGCGTACTTACTTTTTTACTTAGCTTATGCGTACTTCGCGTGTGCCAATATGGCGCTGAGCAAACACCAAAGCCTTGAGTAAATAAAATCAGCAAATGGATGGGTGTGCGAAAATGATTGCTAATGCGCATTAGGGAAAGTGAACATCGTGTACGTGATCTGCTTCGCTGACGGCTTGAAGTGTTATCGGTGCCATAGCAACGCTGTTAGTCCAGCAAGTGCAGTTTTTCACCCTCAGCGCACGAATGCCTGCCGACGCAGAGGAAAGAAAAAAGGCATAAAAATGTCTTTGTGGGGAAACTCTCGTCAGCTCGGTTATACACATCAAATTTCGTGTCTGTAGTGTTTCCTACGGTGATGGCTGGCTAATTATTGCTTTTCTCTTAAAAATGATAGGTTTCACAGGTGTTTGCTAGAATGTAAAACGATAACTAATTTCTGAAAGTGCAATAATGGTACGCCAAGGAGTGCGGACAGGAATTGTACGTGGTTGTGCGATAAAATAGAATATCTAAAGTTGTTTTCTTTCCTAGCGAAACACCACATTTGAATGACAAGGCATTAGTTCACTATGTTGGTCGGAAATCTAGAGGCTATAGCACAAGAAATGACCGACAGATCGTACACTAAATGGTAGACTACTTAAGGAAGAATAAACAGGTCAATGAAGGCTCGGAATAACACCATATGTGTTAGGAAAGCTCCTCTAAATAAGGTAACTAATTTAATGGGTAGAAAAATCGAGTAAGTTTTTCGCTGGGCGGTATTCGAACCATGGTCCTCCAGAATGTGAAACGATCCCGTTCCCCTGGACCACTACAGCTCGATGAGCCTAGCTAACTAGGGGGAACCTAGCGAAACTCTTGTTACCTCTGACTAATTAACGTGTGTATGGCACACGTACTTATCACTACAGGAAATATTTGAGTCTGGAAATTGCACAAGTGGCAATGTAGTAAGTCGCAAGCACTTTCCCGTTAACAGTGTCTATGTAGGGGATCGGTCAAGCCTATCAGTCATGTTAAGCTAAAGAGAAATAAAAGCGTAGGTGAGGGAAAGGGGTGATGCAGTTAATGAGAAAACGAGTACAATCGGACACTTCTCTCTGGAGGCGCTACGTCGTTACCGAGCAGAGAATGAGCACGCTCTTTTCAACGCGCAACTTGTTCTACAAATAACATCGATGCAGTGTATGCAGCAATGAGCTCTGAACAGTCTACACTAACAGCAACTCTGCAACATGGCGGCGCACGCAATTCCGGCACATCCGTTTCCTAATTCAACAACAATGTTTTCGCATTCACTACATCTTAAGGAGGGTCTACGTGCCCCATTTTTTTTTTCAGAATACGTGTCCTTCACTTTGGGGTTTGTCTTTGTGCGGGTTTCTTATTCGGTAAATGCATGGTTTTGATCATGCAAACATTCCACAGACTTATACGACAAAATAGCGTAGCCTCCGAAGTTCGCGGGAATGAGATCTGTAGACTATAGAGGGCACTGTTTTACAATGGTTTAAGGTTTTAATGCACTGTACGCGCATCCGAATGTCTGAGATATCTGCACAAAGGCCTTAATGTGCCCTATTTAAATGCCTGGAATAATTATCGTGATTCGGTGTTTGGCCTTGAGGTCCAGAGTGACCCGTATTGTGATGTAAGCAAGAACCTTGTTTTTAGTGGCCTCTTCATTCATGCTGATTGGGTCAATACCTTTTTGAAATAAAGTAATTTTGATGCTTCCGTGATGAGCTTTGAAGCCCTTTTTTGCACTTTTTGCTGGTGATTCCGTCTTGGAGTTACGGTATATGAAGCTTAATGGTAAATGTTTTAACTTGGAATGATTATATTGTAAATGTTATCTTTTTTTCACGCCTCCCTTTTATCTCTCATGTATTAATCTTGTATCTGTGTGACCACCCCTTTGTTGCATGCGTGCCAAATGAAGGAACCAATAGTGACGGGGGAGGAAAGCCTTCGTCGAGCAACAACGTGACACCATTTGAACAAATGAACTACGGCACCGGCTTCAAAACGCACGTTCGCTCCAAAAGCTCCCCGGTTTATCGAACAGATCAAGATGAACCTGTGCCCGGCGTATGTCTTGCGAATGCAAAATTTGTAGAACGTGCACATTATTTTCGCCCAACTCCACACTTCTTAATTGCTCCTTCTCTAGATTAACATCAACTAATTGCGCACTTCCTGAAGTTGGCAAATTCGTATTCGTATACCGCGATCGTGTGCATTGGTACTTTAATGTTTTGTTCGTAATGCATCTCAGAGATATTGATCTGCCGGAAAAGGTTAAAGCTCGTGTAGCTTTCAGCTCGTTCATTTCGGCTGTAGCGCACAAGCGAATATACTTGTGAACATTCTGTTCGATGCAAACGCTGCGTTGATACGTAGAAGTATGTGTGAGTTAAATGATAAGCCCTACTAGAAAATACTGAGGCGCCGGACAATCGCAGGCTGTGGCGATATTAAGAAAAATGTCTTTTTCCTAAAAACAGCACGTTTTCGAGGTAAAGTGTCCTATGTATATTGATGGCTTTCAAGAGAACTTCTGACGTGTGATTTGAACGTATAGGTAATGCTTATCGGACACTGTAAACAGCAGTGTTCAGCTGATTAATTTGAAACTCCCTCCCAAGTGAAGCAGCTGCAGTTGAAACTTTTAATATTTAAATGGCGAAATATATGGCCATGCATAACACCGCTTTCTCTACGCCCTCAGCTATGCGCATCCGATAAAGAAGCCATCCCCACCAAAATAAACCAAGTGATAGCGTCATATCGCCTGGCTTTCATGATGGGAAAAAGATATTAAACTAGGGGTACATTTATTGTTTATGTGTGCTACAAATATTTTAGTCATTCTTTTGACGACGACCGCAAGAAACTCGCTTTTTGTGGCTCTGCTGTCCCGTTCGCCAGCGTGTAAGCTGAATGAACTCGATAACCAGGAACTATGGAGGCTGCTACTTGCATAAACATTCGTCGGGGACGCATACGGTTGTCCAGGCCATCCGAATCTTCCTAAGTGGTCGGCTGAATATGAGAGCGTGGCACTACGGAACAAAGGCACATGGGGGCGGGTGCGTCGTGGACAAGAGTTTTATCGAGCGTCCTGTACCATGTCATCTGCCGATTGGCTGGGAGATGGGTACCCTCTGCACCAGACAACGCGTGGTTCGGGCGCAGAAACAATAGGGAGGTCGGGAACAATAACGTGTACTCGATTTTTCTCAGGGGACTTTATTGCCATTGTTCCACGCCACCCGCCCTTCGTAAACAATGTGAGATATTTGCGCCATACCTTCTTGTTTCCTTTTTTGGACTGTTTGTTTGCAGTGACAGCGAAAAAACTGATCTATTATTAGTAAGGAACAGCTAGGGCGTCTCTGCTGGAAGCATGCTGAACATGTCAGAAGGCAGGCCTACTAGAAGTAATTGACATTTCAGTATTTTAAAGAATTAAGACGCATTAAAGTGCTCATATTACTACTATATGTACATATACCCCGCTAAAGACATGTCCTGAACCTTTTGGGGGCTTGTCTCAGACCTATTTTTACTTTTACCTACAGTGCCTCCTTTTTACGACGCCCGAAATGAATAAGAGGAGGAATGCAAATATAACTAAAATAACAGAGGGCAGTTTGAAAGCAGTGAAGCGTCAACTCTTTGTTTTTTTTTAATATGTGTATGCTTCCTTCGTCTCACAACTTTAAATACGCCACCACGTCAAGGCTGGCAGCAACTTAGTTTGATCTCGTCTACACCAAACACATTCCATTGACCTTTTCTTTATCTCCTCTAGGGGTGCCGGATGTTCACTATTATTTCCCGTTCCCCCAAAATTAGCCGGTACTTAGTGGCCTTCTTCATGAAGTATTTCTCCCCCGCCAAATTAGCATGCAAGAAAATACAATACAGAAATGCTTTGTGGGAATGAGATATATCATACTCCAATGTTCAGCTACTAAATTCAAAGTTTTGGTTACTCAACCCAATTATTCATTAGCTTGTAAAGTGAGGGTTACTATAGGTGTAATTGTGAGCACAACGCTCTGCATTATTTGCCGTATTTTACGCTCTTAGTTTCGTCCCGGGTGGACATATAAGCGCAGTACAGTCTCAATTCCGGAGTGGAAGGGGTTCTGACAGACACACATTCTGTCGCAAAATCTCAAGTGTGCGCATGTGAATTAAGCCTGGGAGGAGGCATCCAGCCATTTATACATTCGGGTTGAAATGTGACGAATGGAGCCGCGGTGTTTCAGTGGATAAGGCGTTGTGCTGCTGAGCACAATGACGCGGATTCGATTCCCGGCCGCTTTTCTGATGGAGGCGGAAAGCGAAAATGTCCGCGTGATCGAGATTTCGGCGCACGTTAAAAATCACCAGGTGGTCAAAATTAATCCGGAGCCTTCTACTATGGCGCACCTCATCGCCCGTGTAGCGTGGGCGCATTAAACTTCATAACCAATCAATAAAATTCACTCAATGACCGAGGACATCTACATTGGCGCGCCTTTATCTAATGACACAGAGTTCAATCGTGCGCTACCTCCTTCTCGGATTCGTCATAACAAGTTCTTCGCCTAGGATGGCGCTAAAATTCTGCAGTGTGTAGTGTAGTCGGTTGAAAGAAATAAAGGTATTTGAAAGCGAAGCTTTCAGCGTCACACCGATGTTGTCTGTAGTCCACCCAAAACGCACTGCAGCAAAGTGAACGTTCCCTGACAATGTTGATGATCGCAAGTGAAGTGAAGAAAAATTGAAACGCTTCTCTTGGTCGGAATGGAGCCTGTGTCTCTCGCGTTATAAAGACGACGTCTGTCCGATTACGCCATTCCGGCATGCTCAAAGAAGTTTGAATTTGAAGGGGGTGCATCGACGGGAAGAATTACACGGAAATACACCCATCTGTCTAATGACGACGGTTGTTGAACGCTAGGGAAAGCCATGGAATGTCCGTATCAGGAACGTATTGGAGAGCACAATCGCGGTGAATTTAACAGTCCGGATAAGAAATACCTTGTGTGTACGGTAAGGTGGTGCGATGGGGATCCGCTGACATCTGGGTTGGTTTCTTGGTGTTGCATTTGATTTTGAGAGGCTTCGCCTACCCCAGTCGTTGTCGTTTCGACAGAAACGATTTTTGAAAACGATTTTGCTTGCGAATGCCTTGTGAAAACTGGCCCAGTGCTTAAACGGCAGCGAGCGCCAGTGTCTTAATAGCAGCGCGGTGCTCGGGTAATCTTACAATAATGCACCGCTGTTTTCAGGCGATGTAGTATTTGCCGCATAATTCCGGGCTCCTGTCAATTCCTGTCACTTTGTAGTCAAAAAAGCGTATTTTGTGTTATTTCTTGCAGACTGCATTGGCAACACCGCTATCAACGGCATTGCACTTGCTGGAAAGATCACCTAGCGCTTAACAAGAGGACCGAAGGGATGTATCTCCAATCCACATTTTTGCGGCGACCCAACACTTACTTAATCGAAGGGAGAACTACGAGCTACGCCTTATCATGTTCGTGCTGACTGCAGTATTTCTGGTATTTAGGTTCTACTTCGTTACTTAAACCCTGCTTTGGAGACTCCCATTTAAACCGGAAGCCGGACATTATGCGGTTCTAGCACTTGGGATGTATGTTGCGCGCGATCTTGTGGCCATATCATTTTTTGAGGAAGGCGAATGCACTTTTTGTTATGAAATTCTTCACAATTACGCAATGGGTTGAATTGCAGCTAGATGTCTGATATTTTTTTACTGCATATGGTAGCAACAGCCCAACTGACTGTCACCCAAGCGAACACTAACATCTAGAAACTGAACGCGCACCTGTTCCGTGGCCTACGCAGGATGCACCGAAAAGCACAATAGGGGCTTCGTTAAATGAAAAGTGGCGGTGAGTTATAGAAGGTTACTATCACCTGGAACTTCCTACGTCGGCCATAAAGGACTCTGCGTTAATAAAACATTATGCGCGCCCTGCCCTACTGTGGTCGTTTTCCGCTGGTGGGTATTGAAAAGGTCCCGTCCCCTGGTGATAATGCAGACCTGACTCTCGGGGTGCACGTGCCCTGCGACTCTTTAGGACTCAGCTAAGGCAGTAAGTTGCGCTAGTTGGTTATTACTTGAATACATTTCGATTGATTGATTGATTGATTGATTGATTGATTGATTGATTGATTGATTGATTGATTGCAGGGTTTAACGCGCCGACGCAACGCAGGCGATGAGGCGCGCCGTAGTGGAGGG
Organism: Haemaphysalis longicornis; assembly: GCF_048455015.1. NCBI lineage: Eukaryota > Metazoa > Arthropoda > Arachnida > Ixodida > Ixodidae > Haemaphysalis > Haemaphysalis longicornis. The sequence continues at coordinate 72,332,641 of NW_027526361.1, read as the reverse complement.
CTCCGGATTAATTTTGACCACCTGGGGATCTTTAACGTGCGCCGAAATCTCGTACACACGGGCGTTTTTGCTTTTCGCCTCCATCAGAAAAGCCGCCGCCGTGGCCGGGAATCGAACCCGCGACCTTGAATACATTTCACTAGCGAAGGAAGACGAGGACTAAGAAAAAAGTACACAGGATGCTCGCTAGTCCTCTCTGCCAGGGAATCTTATATACAACAAGCCAGGTAATCTTCAAGGCATCGTGTAAAGAGACGAATGTGACTAATGTGTGAGCGTCCCTTATTATTCTTTTCTAGAAAGAGAAAGACGTGTCGGCGGCGTAATGTGCATTCGTTTCAATACCGACTGCGCATTATGCGGGATTGCGTTTTTCTGGGAGGGTTTGGTTTGTGGTACCTTTGTTGAAATAAAGGTGTCAGTTGATGCCTAGCGCCCGCCCTGTCAATGCGCCTTTTTTTCGCACCCTTCTCTGTTTTCACGAGATCTGATAATAACGTGGTTCCCTAAACACTAACTATATCAAATGTCTGCCTCAAAAAGCCGTAATTTTAAGATCTAGGTGAGAGTCGAAACCAAGTTAGAACTCGCTTCCTAGGCTGCAGGGAAGCTGTTTTAATAAAGTTTAGTGACGATTCGGGCGAAAAGACTTAAGCACCTCCGATTTGTCTTCGTTCGACCATTGAATTAGCTCAAAGCTAAGACCCCAAAAGTGCTCACTGTTTTAGCAAAGACAAGTCCAAAGTGAACCCATCATAGAAAGCGTGGCTCATTTGCGTAAATATGGCTTTTCGTGTTTATTATTCAAAATGGGGCCCACGTGGGAACGCAAATGTGATGCCCAAGCCATTGCACACAGCCGAGGCTCTTTAAAGAACCACCTCTAGCAGACCTCGTGTTTTTGTACCGTATTTTCTGGTAGAACACAGCAAGGGCAGGAGTATAGTACAAAAACACTGACGCGGAAGGTATTCAGCTCTGTAGTTTCGATCATGCTTCGCGCTTCCTTTTACTTTTTCAGAAACTATAAAATGAGGCAATACGTAAACCGACGCGCTACGTCTTCAAAAGCAGTGGCCCTAAAAAATTCTCGCAACAGTTTAATAAAACTTTTTCCCCTATCTCAAATGCCTTTCGGACACAGTCAACAAGTGCGCCTCAGTAATTAAGTTAAATGGGCAAGAACGTCTCGACCAGAAGCCTTTGAAACCTCTACGAAAATTTCCCTTTATCTGCATTGACATTGTTTGCGTATTTGAGTGACATGACTCAAGTCCACCGGAACTGTGGTATACAGGATTTTTTTCAGTTCAATAAACGCATTAGACAGCACTTTAAATAGAATCCCAGCAAAACCTAATCAGAGAGTATTAGTATTTTTTTCCTAAGAGCAAGTTACGCAGTGCTGCTGCCTGCTGGTGATAACTGCAGCTATCAAATTGCCTCCAGACACGAAGGAAAGAGTGAAAGCATTTATTGATTCTACTGCAAGGTCACTTCAAGTATTTTTTACTAAAATTTTCAGGGAAATTTGTGTGGACGCAGTATGTTGCCAATATATTATTGTACCACCAATCTGACCGAAACCTGTGTTGAGTGTAAGTGACGTAAAATCTCAAAAATTGAAACTCGCTTGACTAGATTTATTAGCGAAGCTTGAGAGTGGAAAAGTTAGTGCGTGAAATTTTTAATGTCTACGAGCGCACTTCGAAACACAAAATGCTCCATGTAGAACCTAGCATACGTGAAAAAGATATTGTACACAATGCCTTCGACGCAGTTTACAAACTTGTGCCTGTGTTGTCTGCCGCCCGTAAATTCTTCCTTCTTTTATTGGTTGGCAATCTTTCGCAAGCAGCCCTTCAACTGCTGTGGAGGGGAAAATATCACTGCATTATTGTGTTTGCGGCCCACTTTTTTGAGCTGGTGTGAAACCTTGTGAATACAACTCATCACCACTGGCTGGCGCACAGGTCTTTCCATTCTTCTCGCAGGGTTGACCCCCTTCTGGTGTGCCTTGTGTGCTACCGTGAGAAGCAAACGTTTTCAGTGTAAGTCCCCTGTGAGCCGAGCACAATGGCAATTAAGGCTGTTTTTCACGGTGTGCGGGCAAGATTTTTGATTGCTTGCGTAACGTAAAAAGGTGAAATTTAATGCTCCATCAACTACAAATGGAAACTTGGCTTGTTCACAAGATTTCTTCTTGCATTGGTATACGTGCACATCGCTTTAGTACGGCTTGTAAGATAATAGTAGGCGACGACGGTCATGGCCTGGATCACCGCAAGGCCGTCAAAGCTGCCCACAGGCGTGCATTAGAGGTCGATCTTACTAGAAAGGAGCATTCTCCACCAAAGCCAAGAGTATTCGAGCTACTAGGGCTGCAGCCATCGAAGCTTCTGGAGCACGGAACGAACAATGGATGCGGGCTGCCAGGATTGCTATTCAGAATAAAGACGCCACAGGGGACCCCAATGCGCAACGAATGCCAGTTGCCAGAAGTGCTCGCTGCGAAGAGCTTCAAAACAGAGGCGAAAACTGTGCAAATCTGCTGGGACCAGCGCGCATGAGCTGCCAGTGCTGATAGAAGGAACGAGCACATAACCGGGGCCGACAACGCACAACAAATGTTAGCTGCTGAAAATAACGCCCATGCAGCGGGAACACGTAATGCGCAACGAATACACGCTGTCATTTTTCGAACAGCAGGCAGTCCGCGAGCATCTGCGACGCGGAAAAGCTGTGCGCGGATTCAAACGCTCACAACTTCGCCACGAGACAGGACGAGACGTCCTGTATGTTACACCAACCGTATATGTACGTCGCAAACAATCGACACTTCACCAAGCGATCTATGAACGATCTCTTCAAGTTGGTATGTGGTGTGTGACTGATTATTTCTACGGTAAACTTGATCGCCACTCGTGACGAGTGGAAGGAATGACTTAGACAAATGCACCCTGACGAGAGCGTCGCCCGTTCCTCATATGCTTCAGTCGCAGTGCGTCACTCAGTTGTGGCAGAATTGATTCACTAGCTTCGCGCATCCACCATGCATAAATTATTGTACCAAATACATCCTTGGACGATTGTCTCATTTCCAGGTTTTTGTACTATGGGCAGAACGCGGAGTTACGCAATTACATAATACTGAATGGAAATGCTATGACTACATCATTGGCGTGTCAGCTTGATGATGAGCGCAAATAGTAGTTCGGCAGAAATATTTTAAATTAGCAATAACAAACGTATAAACACTTATCTACACCGTACAGTTTGAAGAGGAATGAAATTACAGTGCGGCATTATACCCATCCCGATAGATATTGTTTTAACACAAGTTTACGTGACCCATCTAAAGAATTCATTTCAGACTCTCTGTGGCAACCGTGTGATTTTAGATCTCCAGATCCTACAACATGGAACGACACCACAATATTTAGTGGTGCTGGCCACGACACTTGAACATATTCGCGGTATAGCAGTGGCTAGTGCTACAGCTACCATGCCAATCCTGTCTACACAGACATTTCCCGAACTCGTGTCACACTACAACTGAAGTTGTGTGTACTCCTCATGAAGCACTCCATTTGGTTGCTTCTTCTGATAAGGTCATGCTGTTGGCGCAACACACTCGTTATCCCTCAGTCCATGCGTCATCTTGGGAAATCTGAGCAAAATGAATTCTGTGTACTTGACTTTTTGATGGGAAGGTTAGTTGATTTATAAACAGAACAGTGACCTCAGGGTATGAATACGTAAAATAAATGCATCTGCCAGCTTTTGTGAAACATGCGATTGAAAGCCAGAAACTGCTGATTTAAACATTACCTAGTAGGATGACAGCAATACCAGTTGCAGCATGTTTGGTTTTAATTTCTATTTTGGAAAAGTAGGGAAAGGTTGGTGTGAAGATTTGCGCTTGTGAACGCTAGAGCGGTGGTACCTAAATTTGGCGGCGTATATACCTGCGATAGCCAGTTGGGCAGGTAAAATGTTTATTAGCGTAACCAATTATTTCGTCCCAAGACGCCCGTTAGCTTTTACACTAGCCAATGGAGGTTTTTTGTCTTAGACCTTTATAAGTGGTAACACCGAATGAGCTTAGGCGGCTTGTTCGGCACTCTGCCAGCGATTCGTTGGCTCATCCAGGCTTTCTTTTACATTCAGAAAAGAATAGGAAAGAAACTGGACAAAAAAACCGGTTCACATGGATTAAGGACACAAGGATTGTCTAGCGAAGCTGACGATCGCAGAATCGCAACAGTTCAATCCGCAAATCCTTGAGGCGGTCATCCCGCTCCCCACGAGGGTAATTCCCCCCTCCTCTTGAGATGAGGAACGACACCCGTTTAGATGGACATTTCCAAGTTAACCATTCTCACTAATGGACTGAAGAGGGATGGATTTTTTTTCTTATTATCCTTACACGCAACGACGGACAAAAGAATACTGGCGAAAATGACCCAAACAGCTTCCCTGTAAAATGCTTACTTTAGCTATTTACTTCTAAGCAAGCACCATTTCGCTATGGAATGAGCACGGATAGATCAGCCAAAGGGGGATCTTTCCTTGTAATAAACATTTTTCCGCCTCTATTATTCCTTCAACAGTACATCAGAACTAAGCCTCCGTGAACCTTAAACTTGTCGGTTGAGGTAGATAGTTTAAATGTCACTGAGTCTCACTCCATGAAGATTTCGACATTACACCCATGACTTCTGCCGGTGGTAAGATTGAAGTCTTTTTGAATTTAAGGCAGAGGTGCCGAGCCTTGAATATACCCCTGAAAACACACCAAACCTGAAATACAAATCAATAAATTGTTGTACACTCTGAGTTGTTTTTTCGTCTGAAAATGTGTCATGATATTCTCACTTCTTTCACCTAAGCAGCCCAGGTATTTTCTACAGCTTTTAGAATGCGGGCACGCACACGATAGTATTTTCTCGACTTCCCAACAAGATAGAACCGCTTTTTGTAGGCTTTTTTCTCCTTTTTATTTGTTGCTCGTGTGGAGGGTAATAAGCTTATCATAAAGTGAAGTCCTAAAGAAACGGTCATCCCTTATTCCAAGGGTACAAACGGACATGACTCCTTAAATTAATAGCTGTTAGAAAATAAATAGCTATAACATTTTGCGTTGTTAGACAAACGTCATTCTAGATCTGCAGACGTAACAGGCGATGTATAACTCACGATTACACACCCGTTTATCCGGCTCACACACCAATCTTGTTTATCAATGACAACGAGGACAAAAAAAATTTAAATCAACGGAGCATCAATATTTGACTTTACCATTCAAATTTAGTGGTATTTTGTGTAACCACATAGGAAAACCTGTCTTTAAAATAGTGTGCTGCTGCCACGCCGTGCAGAACTCTTGTTTAGCGTTGGTAACAGCTACGAGGTCTAATCAGAAAAAAAACTGAAAACCCAAGACTGCCAGTGACAGTTTCGACGATAAAGTATGTCGACCTAAAGTAACTGAATTCCCGAAGATAACGTGCCCCATTTTTGCTATTCGTAACCATAATATTTAAATTCCTGTAATGTATTTAAAGCAAGAGAAAAAAATTGATTTCCTTTCTTTTTTTGCTTCGCCAGCTCTAGCTGCCGCAATATCTCATAAGCGTTGCTTCGAGATTTAAGGTTGAAAGTTTTAGCTACTCTTGTGCGAAGCTCGTCCAATAGGTGTCCCACAATAAAGTGACGAAAAATGTTATTTGTCGTCCTCAAATGGTCAGCTCATGCATAGCAATAATCCTTCCTGAAAAGGTTATCTGAACCACGGACTTCAATGTAAAGAAAATGGCCTACCACTTTCTCAAATTCCCCATCTCGTTCTGCATCTCCCCAAAATATTGAGGGCACTTATGTGATGCATCTCCCGTATATCGTATAGGCATATCTGTAGACATGTGGGTGTCAGACTTAAGCACTCTCCCATGCCCCCTTCTCGGTGCCAGTAATTCTCATCGCTTATTGCCGATGCATCTTTATATCCAGTTCGTATTTTATGAGGCATCGAAGTCTGAATAATATAGAAAGAAAAAAGGGGCGTGACGTCTCCAGCCAGGTATTTTAAGTGCGAATGCACTTCTTAAGCAACCCTGAATCACGCGTCCACCGCCGTCCGTCCATCCGCACCACATACCCACTTAGGGCGATTGGCCAAGAAGAGTTCCTAATTTCTTTAGCACATACCCACTTAGGGCGATTGGCCAAGAAGAATTCTTTCGCATCACCTGTGCATTCCCACTTACTTGGCACATACCCACGTGGGGGATTGGCCAGGAATCGGGCGTGAGAAGGGCTAATGCACCCACTTAAAGGAGTACTGACACGAAATTTCAAAGCTGAGATCCTCTCTAGCAATCAAGTACAACGACAACACAAATAGGTGTCTGTGCATGGCACATACCCACGTGGGGGATTGACCAGGAATCGGGCGTGAGAAGGGCTAATGCACCCGCTTAAAGGAGTACTGACACGAAATTTCAAAGCTGAGATCCGCTCTCGCAATCAAGTACAAGGACAACACAAATAGGTGTCTGTGAATAAATGCATCTTTCTTTCTTTGTAGTTGTGTGTGTGTGTGTGTGATCTCTCTTTCGCGAACATAACCGATCCGCGCAAATTCAACTCGTGCATTCGCACTTACACACTCTCCCCCTCGGGGAAGTGCGAGGGAATTTTTGCTTCTCGAAGTTTTCTGTCTCGGGCGTTCTTTCGTAATCGCCTGGCGAGATTTAGCACCATTAGATTCTTTCAAGGGAGCCTGGCGATGTTACTAAGCACTTCTTCACGAAAGCAGTGCATCCAATGAGAAGCAAATTATATAGGCAATGCATGCGAAGTATATATATATATATATATATATATATATATATATATATATATATATATATATATATATATATATATATATATATATATATATATATATATATATATAATCATCTTCACTGTGCCATTATGGTCATTCCTGAGGATAGCTTGAAAGCTTTCCAGGTTTTCACCAACACAGAGACCAAAATGCACAAAATAAGAGCGTATTAAAACTAGTTTGTGATTTTGGGTGCTTACTTGTAGAATGAATTGTGCTTTTTGACGGTAACCTTCCGGTTGAACTATGTCGAATCGGCGGTGAGGTGATGGTCTTGCGCGCGAAGGCGCTCCGATTGCTATAAAAAGCGTCTTGCTGATAATCATACGAGAGCATTCAGTCGCCTGCCTTTAAATTTATGTTATTCAAGCATGGCACTATAACTGGGGGCATAGTTTTGGCATACCACGTAGAAAGTAACGTATTTATGACAAGAACGTGCATTGCACGGATTCTGCTTCCCCGTGCAAATAAAATTTATCAATTTAAGGCGCACAAGTAACGCTCATATTTATTAGCCATTAGGTATCGTAAGTGGACGTCGTCAAAGGCATGTACGAGAATTTGGCATCAAGGGCGTTGACGAAAGAAATTGTCAGTTTGGTGGAAACCCAGATGTTTGCGACGAATCAATACTTAGAAAGAACAATGCCGTCCACTGAATTCGGTGGTTAGCACTGGTTATAAGTAATTTGTATACTTTACGAGTGTGAATAATATCAGAATTTTGGTTTTATAACCTTTCTAGCTCTCAAAACGGAGCTGCTTTTCAGATGATTTGTCGTCCACTCTAATTTATACTAGCACTGAAGGTTTGCGTTTACTCCCCGCGCGATAAGTTATTGTGACTGATAAGTTGTCGCAAATACTGTGTGCGATGAGTTAGCGCTTTTCATATGACGCTGCGCTAACGCCGGCTGCTTCTGTTCTAGTTTGTTTTATTTGCGCATAACATTACACAGCACTTTGTTCTGGAACTTGTAATTGAAACAACCACTCATATGTGTGAATTTTCCTGTTGCTCAAGCACGAAACTCATTATTAGCAAAGGAAGATCAATATGCCACTAAAAGTGGGCTTCTAGGCACTGAAGTGACGTGTTGAAGCATTTTTTTTTGTGCTCGGCTTTGCCCTTTACATGTGCTGATAAAACATCACTGTACTTCAAGCACCAAGAATGCGGTCACGATAATGATATCGATGATATTTAGGACCACAAATTCGATATCAGACGTCATGCCGATATGACCGTCAAATCATTATTCCTATCACTGTGGCGATATCACAGCACTTACTCTTCACCGGATATATAGCCATGTTTTTACAAGCTTCTGCTGCAATCCTAGCAGGTGTGAAGGGCCCTTACGTACTAGAATACTACAATGCCTTCAGATCCGAGCTCTTTCTTTGTCTGCTCGGGCATCCAGCGACGTTTGTACCAGCTTTTGGCGCAGTTGGAACACCAGGACCAAGAGCCATGGGTTGACTAGCTGAGTCCTCGGCAGCTTCACCGTACCCGGGACACCACTGTGATGTGGATGGGGCCTCCTCGAGCGCTCGCCTCCACTGGGGCCGCACAGCGAAGGGCCCTAAATGGAGAGACAATGATGGCTCGGCAGCGCGTCTTTCGGCTGCCGCGCCTTGCCTTAATGTCCCTCTTTATGAGTACTCCCTCGGCGCCGCCAAGGGCGCCAGCCGGCGCTGTGACGAAGATGCACAAGAAAGAAGAATGACAATAATAAAACAGGGAAGGGAAGGTGCTACCTCACAGCAAGGGGTGCTGCAAATATTCGAAAAGTGTTCGAACGTTATGTTTATAGCCCCCTTTCCTCTCACCCGCGCGAGTCGTCTCGCGTGGTTGTGGGGCACGCGAACAACGTATGTGCTCGAGCACGCAAGGACCGCATTCGAATGGGTCGCGGCGTTACGCGCCACGCGTCGCACCGTTCCGCCGTCTGGCTGCCGAGGCCCTTTTCAGTGCCCCAACGCGCACGACAACGTATACGTAGTCGCCCTTAGCGGGCCTTGCCTGCTGTGTGTGGTGCGCGTACGATGACTGTGTGCTGTGAAGACGCACGTTACATTTATGTATCTCCCTTGAGCCACTAGCCTTAACCTCTGGCTGTGAAGCCCCGATGCAACGTACGGGTCAGGTGAGTGCACTCATGCTGTTCCTAGGAACCTTTGTAAAAGAGCTGGCCGGCGAAGCGTCGTCTGTATCTACTCGGATGGGCTAAACGTAGATGTTTCTTCACTTGCTTACTCAGAAATGCCAAATGTTCTCGGTAGTAAAACCACCAGCTATTGTATATCGTACTAGGGATGAACTCACCATATTATTTGCGCCATAACTCGCTGCCTGCCTGGCGTATCGGTTCCATTCCTGAGTGATACTTCTTTCTTGCGCGAAATAAAACAGAATTTACCAGAATCTACGGGAGCAAGTGGGCGTGGAGAAATTTCGAGGTTGATGCTAGCATGAACGAAGGCTTAAGGTCATTCCCGAAAGACGCAAGGCTGTCCAAACATTGAATTTAACTGTCAGCGAAGTCCACGCGAGTGTTAAGAGAGCCTGATAACTTTTTGAACCTGATAAAACTCTAAGACCGTTTTTGGATTTTTTGGCGAGCAATTATTATCAGGGTTGAGGTGCATATCTATGTCATAATAAAAGAAAAGGTTACATACCTTTCAGCCGGCTGTTCGGATATCTCAATTGCTTCACTTCTTCAGATTGCTCAAAGGGAACTGGTGGCGCCAAATAGTGCACAAGCCGCAGTAAAAATTAAATAGTTTCCATCCTAGTGCTGAAAATACAGCACTGCGTGTATGTCATAATATTAGCTAATAACGTATCAAAAATGGCCGTATTCCTGTTTGCAACTTCATTGAGAATGCTGTTACTATTCAATGCAAGTATCAGGGGTAAATATTGATTTTTAATTTCTAGTCTAGCCATGTAAGGTGGCGCTTCACCTCAAGCGCTTCAGTACCTTGTTCCAGGATTTAACCTTGGTGAATATAACTAGCTGATAATGCTAACCCTAAGTGATGATGCCAACTCTAGAGAAATATTAAGTTTAGAATACCTAAAGTAAGAAATGCAAAGAATAAATGGTTATGTATGCACATTTATTCTTTTCGATTAGACCTTAGTTAGAACGAGTATTAATCAGATAATTGTAGGTTTCAATACTGTTTTATTTACTTTCAATATTGAGAAGAAACAAAAGAGGTAAAGTGAAGAATAAACATAGCAAAACAAATTACCAAGGGGCGTGAACACACACCGGATCCAGCAATATTAGGCGTTTACCAATAGCTAATAATGGAATATATTCTGAATAGTTGTTTAGGTTGTCAACTGCCGTAGTTAGCCTCTGTGGTCTTTGTTCACGTGAGCTTAATCTGTAGTAGAAACTGGTGTTACGAGAAGAGCTGCGTTTACGTGGAAGATTTTAGCAGTAGGCATACTTGACAAACTTTGGACGCTAAACAATTTTATGCTCTTCTGTGCAAAAAATGTCGCGCAGCGCTACTCAAACTGCGGTCAAGTATCGGGACATGGTTTGGTTAACTTAATGCCTCGAACATCTTATGTATAATAGTACTATGGCACGTTCCTATATCAAAGAGCCGCTGAGCATTCTCGGTGTAGTTCAACTACGAATAATAGCCGTCGCAAACCGAAAGAACATATTCGTAATTCCCGGCTAAGGAACGATTTTTTAATTCATTATTACGGAACAGTTGTGTGGAAAGGACGTTGTGCCTCGCGAAGCTTCTAAATGTTTATTTTGCTTCACGTCAGTGCGGAACATTTCTTATCCGATATATTGTCGCGTAGCACTAACACGGGTCATGGCATGTCCTTCGCTTCAGAATAACTGTTTTATAATTGCGAAGAAACTAGTCATGCAAAATATGGTGGAGTTAGCTTACGAGAACTGTACAGGACTGATTGACAGGTAGCACTTCTTTCACAAATACTTCTGTTCTTTTAGTGTTTAGGGATTTGAGGGCAGATTTCATTACCGTTCTTGTGGCTCCAGTGGTGTATGTGCATGCCCACACTGACAGATATCTCTACCGGTCTTCACGTGGCGTTCCATCATGGCCAGAATGTTTAAAATAACGTTTTTAGTACATAAAATCTAATCCTTACATTAAAAGGTGACTATTATATTGCATAGGTATACTTAGTTATACCAAGAATTTACACGTGTCGCCTGTACACATTTTGTAGACCAGGCGCCATTATTTTTTGCAACGCAAACACATTAGCTGCTATGACATCGAACGAGAAAACTTTGCGTAATGGTGCCCGTTCCAGAAAGGGTAATCTACATTCATCTGCATCAGGGGCCAGCGGGATATTTTCCGTTCTGGTTTTTTCCTTACAGCGACAACATTGTCTATTGGCGTGGCTTCTACCCCATTTCCGCAGTAACCATGTTCACAAAGTGTACACATTGTGACAAACTGAGCTATGCTGAGATTTTTTTTGCTTATTTATGGTTTTATTGTCACCTACATTACCTGACTTTTTTTCAGACAAAAACACAAATATAAATTTCTATAAGGGGCAGTGCACATGTTCAACCCGCTGAAATGACTGCGCATATAACCCAAAAAAAGCGATGCCTGTAGAATGAACAGAAAAAGGACACCAAACGTTTTGTTCTCGAAATGTTTCTACAAATGACGAGAAAATAAAACTAAACAATGCGCAGGGCACTTCGTCGGGTATACTGTGCATTCTTCTGAGAAATTGAATAAAAAAGGCTCACGTTGTTTCTGTAGTCGTCTTGGCCCTCTTTCGTCCAAGGTTTTCTTGACGCAGCTCAGTTTTTGGCCGCCCAATCTCTGCTGGTTTCCTGGCACTAATTCTCCCTGAAAATGGTATAACACAAATGTTTTCAATTTGTGCTGTGGGTCACATACAATTCAAATTAGCACAGTCTTAAGCTTGATTAGTCAAGGAAATTCTTTCTCAAGCTAGTTTAAATTTGTTGGCGGCTTGAAAGACGACTGCTCATAAATTTGCGTTACAGAAATTCACAGGCAAGAAACACTGCTTTCAATAATGTCAAAAGTGTGGCGTCAGTTTTTATTGCGGGCAATGAAAATATACAATAATAATTTTGTTGCATTGTATTGGCACTTACACAGCTATGAACAACTGTTTTCATGGTCGCTTTTCACTACATTAATATTTCATTTGAGCAAGGAACCCCAAGCAGTACACTAATATTATTATTTATTTTATTTTATTTTATTTTTACATACTGCAGCCAACATGGTATATCGCAGGAGTGGGTAGATACATAAAATGCGAAAACACTTTTCTGCACGCATTAACAGGAAAACAATTCAGAACACATTTGACTCACGCAGGTTTCGCGAAGTTTCGGCATAGCAAGTAATAATAAATACCGCAAAAACATTGAAATTATACAATATTTTACCCACAAGAATCAATTTAAATTATACAATTTTTTTTCTAAAGGAAGTGACCTAATTTCACCTGGTACTAGATTCCATTTTTAATTTCTCGGGGGATTTAAGAAGCTGTGCTTAAGTAGACTAGTATGTGGTTGAAAACGTACGATGTTAAGTTTATGGCTATTTCTAGTAGATTTCAGATTATCAGGTGACAAGTAATTATCTAATGAGTAGCGCAGAGTATTCGTAAGTATACGCAAAGGCCTTAGACATTCGCGATGACGGCACTCGATCGGGGGTTGTATTTCTAGTGTAGCCAGGTCTGATGAATGTGAAAAGCTGCTATCAAAATGGCAGAAAATGAAGCGTATTGATTTCTTCTGAGCCGATTCACGCGTGTTGATTTCAAATACCTTATAAGTGTTCCAGATGGTGCAGTGCATTCTAGGTCGGCCGGATGAGATTTATATGTTAGAGTTTTTTAAGTGGAGCTTCTAGTAATGTACGATTTAGGGGGACTAATTGTTAGTGCTTTGTTGTGTGTATACTGAATGTGTTTTGACAACGACAAGGTAGGCGTGAAGATTACGTCCAGTTAATTATATACAGACACCATCTCAAGGTAAAAGCCATTAAAGGAATGATAAAAAAAGCAACGGAACTGCGCGTACTGAAACATAAAGTTACTCTTTCTGTGAAGTTTATATTTATTTGCAATTTGTCGCACCACATGAGAAATTGTGCAAAAGCATCATTTAGTGAAATATGGTCATCATTCGTGTTAATTACGACGTATGATGCACAGTCATCAGCACAGAGACAGATTTTTGCGGATACGTATTTTGGCAGATCATTTTTACACAATAGGAACAAAAGTGGCCCCTGGTACGAACCCTGCGGAAATTCGGACGACACATTCACTAGAGACTAATTTGTGAAATTAAACAAAACACTCCGGGAGCGGGCATGTAAAAGGTCAGAAATCGAATCAACTAAGGCAGCGTTATTAAGCATAACGCAAAGTGTATGAAAAAGTTTACACTGGGTAATGGTGCCAAACGCCTTAGATAAGTCTATCAAAATTGCATTCATTTGGTTTCCCTTTTCAAGAACGTGAGCAATGTCGTGAGAAAATTCGACAAGCTGAGTGATTGTACTAAATCCGCGACGCAAACCATGCTGGACACCACAAGAAATATTATTACTTTCAAGAAACTCTATAATATGACTAAAGATGATATGTTCAAGAAGTCCAGACAATCCAGACGTTAACAAAATCGGACGATAGTTCAATAGTGACTGCTTGTCATAGAAAAATTGTTTGTCAATTTCCAAACTAACGGGACTGTCTCATTTTAAGGCTCATGGGTGGATAAAGGTAGATAAAGATAAAAAAATATGCTCTCGGGTGTCCTTTTTTGTTTGTAAAGGCTTTCAATTTTTAGCCGTGAAGTGCGCTTGGAAATACAAGTGAATGTGGACTATTTTTACAGCACCATTCTGAATTTTTACGGGAGATCAAAGTTAATCGAAATTACTCAAACCACTGCTAGTTGATATCAGCTACCGTAAATGTCAAAAAGGAAACATTGGACCTTTTATTTTGTGAAAGCTGACAATTGTAACAACTGAAAGCAAAGTCATCTGCAAAAATTATTGGCTGGATATTATACGCTTCATAGCGACAGTTTCTTTCAGTGCTGCAATGAGGCTGCCCAAGGTGATGTGAATGCCTGTTCGGGCTTTTGGGACTTGTGGCAGCAAAGAGCTCATAATTGACAAAATCGGTGTGTAATTCACCGAGCGGTATAAATGTCGACGACTGTGCTGAAAGGGAATAGGCATTCAAATTTCTGGCTGTATCATTCATTGCAGAGCAATATAGACATTTTGTGGTTTTTGCACGTATATATTATTTGTAGGATGATACAGCATGAAAAAAATGTGGTAAAATGGGCAACAGATGCGCGTCAAATTTACGTGCGCGGGGCCCAGAATTTGAATAAAAAAGGACGCTCATATGAACCACGGAGTACAACTGTGATATTTGTTACCGAGTGTCTCGTACGTCTGGCTCATGGGGTTCGCTGTCAGCTGATGGAACGAAAAAACTTCACTTCATGTCCACTTCAACTTACCGCGTTAACGCAACTTCGACAGTAGAAATGGGCAATGCTTGGAGCAATGCTGACTTTGGGAAGCAACCGAAACGAACGAAGACGCAGTTCGATCGCCGAGTTCTGCCAGAAAACTAACACCTTACCCGATAACCTCCATATGCAAAATGAACTTCGTAAAATAATGTCGACAACGTTAATATTTTTCCTTTTGCAGTAACAGAAGCGGAAACCTGCACTTAATGGTATACTTTCATGTGAGCGTGAGGAAAGGAAAAACAATATATCACTTCCAAGAATGTATCGCATCATCGCCAAGTAGTCCCCGACTATCGGTTGTGCTGCAGTATTGTAGAAAATGGGGATCATTATTCGCTCAAGGGGACCACGAGGAAAATATAGAGGTTCGCTTTATTTAATGCATTTGGCAGCGACAATTTTGTTCCATTGGATGCATTACTGCCATCACTAAAGAATTAGTTCTTAAAATTGCGGATTTCAATGCGCGCGCTTGCGGTGCGATGTTATGATCAGGAAAAGGTCCTGTGAGGTCTTGTGAGGTACTGATAGGAAGAAAATGGCTATCAGCACCGTGACTCAGCATCGTCTTGAAGTAGCCGGAGACCTAGTCAAACATAATAGAGCGCTTCAGTGTAGAAAAATTTTATGCGTGTAACGGCGCTGCCATTTACTTTATTCTTTCTTCGGACGACGAAAGTATCAAGCATTGGATAACTTGCTTACCTGAGCCATCAGAGCGTGGAGGCAAAGCGGAGGACGTCATTTTACTGTAATTTTTTTTGCTTCAAAAGCTGGTAAAGCACTCCTAGCGTCCACCTCAATTCAGGTTTTTGTCCTTTATTTACAGTATGACACTGCAGCGGTATGCTATCCGGTTAACGTGCGAAATTTACCATATTCTGAATTCGAAGCGCGATGAGCTCCAGGCGCTATGCTACGAAACAATTTCAATGATCGGTTTTGCCTCAGCCGGACCAGACAATTGGGAGAATTAGATGTATTGTGTTGCAAGTCCAGTGCGGGGAAAAGCCTTGTTTGCCACATTTTCCTCCGTGTTCATCAATATATGAACTATTTAATTTACGTGCGCGTTTAAACTGTCTAGAGGGTTATGCCTCGGAGACAATCTTTCGATTGGAGGCAAATTGTAGGTTCTCTTTATGGTCTTTGTTTAACCGAATGACCTAGTAGCAACATTGGATGGGCACTAGTTGCTAAACATTTAGGAAGAAAGCTTGGGAGTAGGTTGTTGGATATAATGCCTTAAAATATTTTGTCGGTGTTTTATTGCGTGTTCCAGACAACTAAAATTTTAAAAGGCACGCATGGCCATGTTGCGTTAGTTACTACAATTTCACTTTGAAATAGTATTTTTGTTAACGGTGCCACTTATCTAAAACGCATTCAATTTTTTGCGAAGCACAGTCTTTAAATGAAGGGCCTTTTATTCGATATATAATGTTACTTCTCTGAATTTTCCAGATGCATAGGTAAATATTTCAACCTTTCCCGGGCAGGCGTGCATATACAGCATCTCTATTAAAGCGAAGCTTCCAGCCTCTCAGTGCTGTCGCCTGCTGTCCACCCCAAATGTACTGCCTTAAAGGCAGCTTTCTCTGACGATGATGACGATCGTCGGTTAAATGAAGAAAAATTAGAGCGCTTTTCAAGATCGGAGTCGAACCTCGGCCCCTCGCGTTATGAAGCCGAAGTATGTCCGATTGCGTCATTCTGGCGTGGTCGAAGCAATTTTGGATTTGGTGACGGGTGCATGGGCGTGCAAAATTAGACGTCGAATGGTCCCCTCCGTCGATGATGGTTGAACGATGACGACGACGACGTGCATCGAATGTGGATGGTGGTTGAACGCTAGGGAAAGCCTTGGGGTGCCCGTATCAGTAAAGCACAAGGCAGCAAAATCATAGGGCGGTAAACTATCCCGGTAAAAAACAAGTGCGTGCTTCTGTGTTGTTTCGTTTGGTGTGGGACTTGATTTCGGAAAGCTTCGCGTTCCCCCGTCATTGTTATTCCGACAGAGGGGTGGTCGATTTTTAAAGCGAAGCTTCGGTGTTTTCACTGAGGCGTCTGTTACGCGAAAACGCCCTGCAGGAAAGCCAATTTTTTCTGACGATGATAATGAATCATTGTGGGTGAAGCGGAAGAAAAAAAGTACGCTTAAGTGGCGGGAATCATACCTGGGTCTCTCGCGCTATGAAGCCGGCGTCTATCGGAGTGCTCCATTTCGACATGGTCGAAACTCGGACGACAACCAAAGCATTCGTCATAAGAAAGCTTCGTGTTCAGCCATCGTCGTCTCGTTAGGCGGGTGGGTGGATTATTTTTTACATGCCTGATTTCATATTACCGGATAATAAATACGAGATATTTGTTCAGTGTCTACTGTAAAATTAATCGTACTTACCTCGAACCCCATTTATTTCACCATGTTGTCAATGCCAGTAAGCCTTATATTCGTAATTTTGTATCGCCGTCCAAACCTCCGGCTTCATTTAGTAAGTATACGTCTGACTAGACGTCATCTCAAGCTCACCTAGAATGTTGAAGTCGATGCCCGGTTAGGGTTGAATTTAATGTCTTGAATTCTCAACCTTATGCCGCCTTCCCTCTGTCCAGAGCAGACTTTGCTGAGCATTGAGCGCAATTATCTAAATCATTATCACCAAATAAACAAGCTTGTGGCTGTAGAAATATTTAGCCCTGATAACTTAAATTTGTTTGCTGTCCGAAAATGAATCTTAGCACGCGGCACTTACATTCCTCATCATGGTATCATGAAATACGGGGTTGATGCGATTTCACTCGTTATTAGGGGGTAAACTTACTGACCACGTACACATAACCGAAAGGGGCTTGAATGCTCATATAATAAATTTTGCAGCTACATGCACATGTGCCACATGGAAGTCTTATGTTAAGCATTCCTGAAACTGGGTAATCGTCCGGGCTCATACAAGCTCATTTCACCGAATTGTTCTAATAGATTTATAAATAAAATGGCAGGTCATGTATTTGAGCTACTAATTTTGCTGAGTAAAAACTTTCAATTTTTTAGCTTTGTATTTCCTAAAATACAAGAAAACTGTGTAATTTACCCCTGAAAAAGTGGTGCACGCCCTGGAAATTCCAATGAAGGGGTGGTTCAAGCTCTCTGAAGTTGGAGTCTACACCTTCCCGAACAAAATTCGTACGAAGATTTTTCAAGAAACTTTTCGGTTTCATACGTAAGAAGATTAACGTTACCCTCGTTCATTTTTTGACAAACAATTCGTCACTCAAGTTAGTTACTCGAATTGTAACGAGGAACGTTTCTCTTTTCGTGGTTTGAAACTTCAAGCGTCCCGTCATTTTTTCTTTGTTGGAGAAGTAGTGTATGAGTATGACGTTGAAAAGTGTACTTCTGCAGACAAAAGTGCGCAGCTGGCCTAGCTCTTTCCCTTCCCACTCCCTTTTCTCTGCCCCCGTTCAGCCATTTTATTCCAGTCTCCTCGCCACCATACTCTGTGCCAGTACACCACTTACCACCAGCAGGTCCAGCTTTACAGAGAACGTGCCGCAGCCTCTCTGTTCTGGCTTTCTGAGAATTGAGGGCTACAGGCTCATTGGGGGCCGAGGTTGCGCACCCGCTTTCTCAGACTGTTTCCTTGCGAACCGTCACCGCCGCCGACGACGACAATTTCCGCGCGTTATATTTGAGCTCGCCGACAGTGGCGTTCCTTTGTCGGCAGCCGCCGAAAGCCATGTGTGCCAAGTAAACACCCCGCGCACCCAGGGCCGTGGCGCGATGCTTCCCTGCGCCCGGGGGCGCGAGCACAGGCGACCGCAGATGCGAGCACTGCTGTGCTGCAGCAGGCACCCGTAAATCAGAACCGCGCCATTCCAGTCGTCTTCGTGGCAAGTATGGTTCCATGCCGGTGTAGCTGCTCTACTGTCTTGACCTTTTTGTCGCGAATGAGGTCTTGACGCCCGCTGGACTTGTAGGAACCAGAGTGGGAAGCTGCATCTGCCGTTCGCGGCGTCTGCACAGCTCTCATGTTCACTATATGCTTTGATATGTTTGTTGAGACTTGTGTGACTCACTTTATATGTTTGGTTGATTCCCTTCTGGCTTTAAAATGTGCTAGCGTTTGGTAGTGTTGAGATACGTCCGCTTTTTACGACACAGATACCTTTATTTTTATTGCACGTGCCTCACATTTTCTGCGAAAATCCCTGCCTGTGTGCGAAGGAAATTCCTTTAGGATTTGTAAGGGAAAAATGACGATCGAAAGCAGATTTCAGGGCCATTGTGCTTCGTGAAACAAGTGAGTAATTCTATACTGTTAAAGTGGATGACCAATGAAGCGGTAGCACATCACAGAGGGTCCGACATGGGTACGTGTATTTATTTTCATCATTTGGTAATGGTAGCGATGCTAGCTTTATGGCTTCTGTGATACCTACTCATTGGTTCAGTTGCAACGTAGACCGATTCTTGGCCAAAGTTCAGCCTACACATGGTCATTGTTGATTACTTGTGTGACTTGGACGATGTGGTACTTCAAGCCAAACTGTTCTAGACCAAAAGAAGTATATATATATATATTGTAGCAAGTATGTATGTAGCGCAAATGTACGAGCAATTGTGACCAGCATAAGTCATAACGGGCAATTCCCCGTATGTGGGTATGCGTCGGATGACGACGAAGAAGAGGACGCTCTCGTTGAAGCTCAGCCTCGCGATAAGCTGGTCGTCTCGGCTCGCCCCTGCTGCGCTGACGCCTCGTTCACGAATAAACGGGCCCATCCTTCTACGGGAACGTCGAGTATCTCCTTTACATATATATATATATATATATATATATATATATATATATATATATATATATATATATATCAAATCAAATCATTTATTTGCCATCATACATGGTGGAATGGTGGATGGGAGAGCGGCGGAAAAAAAGCTGCCCACAGGCGGCTTGACCAGCCCACAGCCCCTGGTTTATTTGGTTCAGCGCAGCATCACAGCTGCACATCAGTATATAATATGTAAGTGGCATTATAAATGAGCTGAACACACTGAAAAACAACCCCTCTCCATTCCTTGGGAGGGAGAGAAGAAAAAGAAAGCAAGAACAATAAAACAAGTTCCAGGGACAATACAAAACACGTCATGGCAAGAAATCACACATAAAAGAAGGCATCAAACTTAGGCACTATATATATATATATATATATATATATATATATATATATATATATATATATATATATATATATATAAGAAAACTTCGAACAAGGTAGAAACCACGATTCTTTGCAACGTTTCAGCAACGAGACTTGCCTTCGTCAGGGCCCTGACAAAGGCAAGTCTTTTTGCTGAAACGTTGCCAACAATCGTGGTTTCTACCTTGTTCGAAGTTTTCTTTTCTTATACATACATACATACATACATACATACATACATACATACATACATACATACATACATACATCCATACAGGGAACATTACAATTCTTTCTTTTGCCCTGCGGCGGAGACATCCCCACAGTCAATGTCATGCTCCTCTTGCAAATGAACGGTGTATGAATTTTTGGGAATGTTAAGTCTATACCTGACCGATGCCCGTTATGGTTGATGAAAATTATTTAGTACTGGAGTCCTAACTTTTCCAACGTAAACTGAATGAACCGCTCGTCTGGTTCGGACCCATAGATTTTAAAACTTCAGGGAGCTGATTTGCGAAAGTTGTCTATTCATTACGTGAGCGTGAGTTGTCTATGCATTGGTTGATGGGAGCTCTTCTGGATTCCAAACTATTCTTGACCTTCTCATAGCGTCACTACAATACAAATAGAAGGCCCCATGTAAATTGCTCTTCGCGGTCATACTAGAAAATGACGGCATTCCTACCGTTGTGCCTGGATCCTATATTCCAGGCCAATAAAGTAGAAATGGGATGCCCCGCACCAGTCAATTTCTGGTGTCATATTTGAGGAGAACGGCATTCCTGATATTGTGTGTGCAGCCTACATTAATTTCATGTCAATCCTCCAGAAGGGTTTTTCGCGCGAGCGGATAGGTTTCAGGAGCTGCTCTTCGTTCGCGGACGTGAAAAATCTTGTAATCCAGCCATATACAGGGTCGCTGTAAAAGCAGACGGCAAATACGTTCGTCCAGAAATCTCCGCGTGGCTCCTAATTTTCTAAATTCCCATAAACCACACTAAGTAAGCTTAGCTACAAAGAACCAGAAAACTTGTTATATTAGTTATGACTCTTTGGAGTCCGATCATGGCGAGACGCAATGGCATAAGCGGCAGTTCTACGTATACGCACGTGAACATGATTACCACCGCCACCGTTCCTCCCCGACCGGCGAAAATGTCTGCGCTCAATTATGTTTGCTCAATTAAATAAAAAATAAAACTTCCAATGAAATTTTCAGCCTTTGCTTTTCGGTGGTTTCCAAAGGACGAAGGCAATTGTACGAATGTAAAGCGCAAAAATTCAGACAAGGGACGAACGGGACAAGGAGAAGCGCTTCTTTATTTATTAATGCTTAAGGCAAAGAATTAAGACCAAGACTTCATTAAGACTAAGTCAATGTACTCGTTTGTAGCCTGTATAACATTAATAAATAACTGCATAGCGCGATTTGCGTTTGCTTTTGTAAGTTGCCCTCCAAGATTAGGTAACTTAAGTTGAAATTCCTGATTTGATGCATAGTTCTCTATTTAACGATTGCGGAGCGACGTTGTAGAAACTAATGCAGCGGTTCCTTTCTCAGCATATGTCCAGCTGTAGCACAAGTCTGAAAAGAAGCGAAATTGAAAAGCGGAGCCACACAACGCACAGGTGGTGGATAACCGGGAGTACAATATTATCGCAGGTGATGGCGCTAAGAAGCACAGACCGACTGAGTGCTGCAAGTACTTGGTGCGAAAAATTTGTACAATGAATGAATTCGGCTTACGTAGGAGAGGAGAGGTTGCTTGTACTGGGAAAAAGTATGCAATTATGAAGACTACTACAACAATGATTACACCCGCCGCGGTGGCTCAGTGGCTAAGGCGTTGCCCTGCTGAGTGCGAGGTCGCGGGTTCGATTCCTGGCCGCGGCGGCCGCTTTTCTGATGGAGACGAAAAGCAGAAACGCCCGTTTGCACGAGATTTCGGCGTACGTTAAAGATCCCCAGGTGGTCAAAATTAATCCGGAGCCCTCCACTACGGCGCGCCTCATCGCTTGCGTTGCGTCGGCGCGTTAAACCCTACAATCAATACAACAATGATGACGATGGTGATTACAATGATTACCGTATAAACCGGAATATAGGTCGAGTTTTTTTTCCAAAAAAATCCGCACAAAAGTCACCCCTCGTCTTATATAGCGGTCATTGGCAGAATGTAAATCGTTGTCTGGCAACAATGTGCAAGCGCAGTCCGTCGCCATTGCCATTCGTGTCGGACTGCTCTCTCGCACTAACAGGCTTTTATTTGGTTTCGCTTTTCTCTAGTTTTTCGTCTTTTACTCGTTTATTGTGCGTGCGTGCGTACATTTCTGTACGTCTCTGTTCCGAGATGAGTGGTGGCAGTTGATGCCAGTTCACCGCGGCGTTTAAGCTGACGGCGATTAACTCACCCAGCAGAATGGGAATATGGCGGCGCAACGCCAGTTAGGCGTTTCGGAGAAAAGTGTGTGGTACTGGCGGAGCCAGAAAGCTAAGCTGTGCGCGTGCAACCCCACGAAACTGATCGTTCCGTGGTCATCAAGCGGTCTGCCCCGAGTTGGAGAACAAAGTGGCGGACTTCATCCGGGAACTTTGCTCACGATCGCTCCGGAGGCCATGCGCGGACCGGCTCCGCGAACTGTACAATGAGTGGATAGCCGGCGACAACAAAAAGACCTATACGGGCCGGTTGCGACCGTGTCAGGCTGGGTGTCCTCCTCTTGGCAGTCGCTGCCCGACGACATGGTTACACGAGCGTTCAGGGAGTGCTTCATCAGCAACGCGCCTGATGGCATGGAAGATGACTGCGAAGCAGTCATCCTTGGACGACTCTGAGAGCTCGGACGAGTGACTTCGGCAGGCATAGTGAGTGGCAGTGACGGACGGGCGTCGAAAATAAATAGAGACATTGTGAGTGCGCTTCTGTGCCGAATTATTTTTTTTGTGAACTTTTCCCACCTCAGGGTAGGGGGTCGACCTATATTCCCACTCGACCTATAATCCGGTTTATACGGTATGTACTTTTTATTGAGATGAACATCTGTTTCAAATGTTTGTGCGTAACAAACCATGCGCAACTACCTATAGATGTACGATGCTATACGAAGACGCCTAAACGTGCAGCACCATATTTACACACACAGGGAAAGATACTGCGCGCATTTACATTTCTCCATTTTTGCTTGACTAAGTCCCAAAGACCAGTAACTTGGAAATTTCCCTTGACTAAATACGTTTGTAGAGGTTGAGAAACAAATTTCTTGATGTAACTGAGCGGCTTAAGGACACGCTTATTTTACATACATTTCAAACTGTAGTTATGGTTTCATTTTGTGGCGACATTGAATTTTAGTGGCCATAATAATGCTCTGGTGCGTAATTTTATATTTACTGTAATTTTGTATTTGTTGAATTTATTTATTTTATTTGTTTGTTTATTAAGGCACGCGTTTGAAGCACTCGCGTTATGATACAAAAATTGTGGGGCACAAAAACTAGGAACCCGGGTCGGGTTAGGTAAACAGGGAGGCCGGGAGCGGGTGGGAGGATGTTTCTTAGAAATGACGACGGAGGGCGCGCCCAGAAAGGGAAATAGCAGCCAGGGTTGGCCGCTGCTGCACGTGGCACGTGCAATGCAAGCCGCCTTGAGAGGTGGAGGTACCGACGGGGACGAACAGGAGGCTCCTGGTGATGGCGGGCGAGCGGAACAAGCTTATTGTGCTGGCGAAGTGGCGACGGCCGCAGCCGAGAAGTTGAACATAAAGTGGGGCGGCGGACCAACTGAAAGTCCAGCTAGGCTTTCTCCTTGACATTCTTGAAAAAATTTCATCATCCGCTGCAGATTTTTCTGTTCTCACTGTTAGCAATGAATTAAGGAATTCTTATATTTTTACTAACGCAGTTGTCCGATGTTTATGTAGTTGCTATGGCAGATGTTTTTAATTTTGTAGGTACGTGTCTCTGTGTTTTTTTACTTTGCGGAACGTTAAGTCATAATCAATGTCAGTGCTAAATACGAGCAACACGGCAGTTAAAACTTCTTGGTGAGGCCTTGCCATTATTATGTTGCTCTTTCGCATATTTCTGCTGGGATGAACTATTGATTATACTTTTCATCAGCTGCCTTCCTGTTACGATTTCATATAAATCCGATAGGATTAAACTTGTTCAAGAAAATAAATAAATAGATACGTATAAGAATAAACAGCCAAACCGAAATGTTTCCGCGAAAATAGGAGGGTAAACAGATCTTGCGTCGTAGGGTTTATAATTATGAATGAATGTTGAGGACGCAATACCACGTGCGGTGTGAGGGTAGCACTGGCAAGGAGAGTTTCAATGGCGTCCTTCAGAAAGGTGTACACATTGTTTGAGCGAAGACTTTATAGAGGTGGTACTGTTGGCATATGTATAGTTAAAAAAGGCGTGCATTTCTCGTGCAGAATATTCGCGTTATGATTTCGCGCAGAAAAACTAAAATCAAGCATTTCTTTTTCATTGGGTCACGTCTTTTGTGACAACATTAGTACGCAGTTATTTGAATAAAGTCACAGTATGTATGATTACTGCAAGTTTTTTCCGGAACAAAAAGTGAGCTCAGTCAGGCTTTCTACAGGATAGTTTCACGGGCCTCCATAACTCGAAAATTTTAAGCTCTCAGTGTAGGTGAATTGCACCTCTTACAAAATGTAAAGCAACATTTACGCCCGGATGGCGCTCACTCAGTGCCACAGGAAATCAACAGCACAAATCAGACGACACCCTGGTCTTCTGGCCACCCAGAAGACCAGGAAAGGGCAACGTAGCCTGGTGGACTCAACCAAGCCATTAGTGGAGGCATGGACGGAGACAACCTTGTTATATGAAGCCCTGCGACACCATCATCTCCTCCCGCTACCCGTTTACTTTAAATAAATACTTTCTGTCCTTCCTTCTCTGCCTGTATTTGTGGATTTATCTCGTCACAACGAACAGCGTTTTTAGTATTGTACCGTGTAAATAACAAATATGGGATACTGTAAGAGATGTCATGGTAAAAAGCTGTAAGCAGAGGTTTATACCAAATGGGCCAGAAGTTTGGTTCGTGTGTTCCGGTATACGGACCCGCTGTGGCGCTCTTTCCGTAGCTTTTAGAACAAAGAAAAAGCTGGCCATAAAAACAAGATAATTCTTGTGTCGCCTTTGCCATTTCGTGCAGCTAAGGTTCATTGTATTCAGTGCGCCAAATTAGGAATGTTTTTAATTCTCAAAAATGTTTGAGGAACAAGAACCTTTCTCGATTACGAGGCCTGACAATAGGTTTAATTAGGGCTGGTGACAGGTAAGGCTGGATTGAAATTTAACATGTGCTGAGCATAGTACTAAGCGATGGTGAGTATCGCTCAGTAAGAAGTGACCCTTTGTTAGTAGCTGCGTAACTATAGGTTCGCTTCCTTTCATATTCATCGACAACGTTTCTTAGAAGCTCGGCGTTGCGAAGATGTTCTGTCATTCTTGGTATATCTTCTTGTTCCGGGAATGAAAGCTGTCTGACAACGAAAGAGAAAATTAACCATGACGGGTAACCTTTTGCTGCGTCCTAACTATTGAAGTACCAGTCGCAGTGTGGGTAGGACTACAGCGTAGTAACGTTGAAAGTTTGATCAAATGCAGAAATACACTGATATGTGGTATTGTCACATTTTTTCATCGACTGCATCATCGACCGAGATGAAATCAACGAAGCTTTTAGAGGAGGCCTGTACGGAGGCAACATGGTTTCATGAAGCTCTCCGGCATCATCATCTCCTCCCGCTCACCATTTACTTTAAATAAAATTGGCTCTCTTTCTTTCTCTGGCTATATTTGTGGATCTATTGAATTAAGTCGAACCACGTTTTTGGTATACAACTAGTGTGTAGTGTGCTTAATCCCGCATTGAGTGTATTCTGGTCACAAGAGCTTAGTCGGATGTTTCAGTTTTATACTGCGCAAGTTATATTACCGAAAGGTGGAAGACACGGATAGTTTTAAGTGCACGCCTTGGGGTATACCTCTTGTTGTTCAAGCCTTAAGCCAAACGAAAAACCAGTTGGGGTGTATATTTTTTGTTTGCCGAACTTCGGGAAAATATGCACAAAGCTCCTTTTTTGTTGGTACTGTTTAATATGGATTTCAACTGTTGATGTCTCTATGATCCAACCTAAGAAAGCAGTGAGGAACAACTATAAAGGACAGATTTAGGTGACTTTTGCCACATTAGGCGTCTCTATCTGTGTCGTATACAAAACACCTCATCATAACAGATTTGAATCGGCAGGCATGATTTAAATAGGAAAACACAAGTCTAGTATGCGTCGGTGCGGTGGCTCGTTAAGATGGAAATGCAACAACGGGACACTAGTACGACTGCCGTCATTCAAAAAGTGTTCTCCATAAGTGCGAGCTGCTGAGGATTCTCATCATGAGACAAAAATTCCATGCAGTTATTGCCGGAATTCATCAGGGCACAAGGTACGCATGCTAAGGTGACAGGGACCTTCCTGTTGGTTTTCCTCGTTCACAAAATCCACAAAACAATGAAAATGGGGATCGTAGTGTTTAAACAACGACTGATAGCGCTGCCTAAAAGACCCTCAATATACGACGCTGGGTCTACTAGGGGGGACTTAGCACTCCAGGCAGCTTTCCGGTTGATGATGAGATTAAAAGATTAGGCTGCATCACAGAGCCGCGCCTCTGGTGAGCTGTACATGTATGTCGCAAGCGGCGCCATCCTGGAGAGAGAGGAAATGGTGCTTGCGGACACAAAGCAGGTAATCGCGGGATTCTATTGGACACTTTAGATTGACAGCTTCTTACCGATCACGGGGATCAATCTTTCCATTGGCTGCTTTGAGCGCTCGTCCTTTCCCCGCACTGGTTGTGAAAGCAGCAGAGCTGCAGTCCCCTGTCCGTCGTATCGCTATAAGGGTCACTGATGCAAGGACAGATATACAGGACTCCACCTACTGCGATGGTGTTACAAAACAGGAACCAGGACGCCCAAATTAAAGCCAAAAAGCAGTCCTGTATTTTTGCTTTTCAGTACATTTAAGAAAGAAGGATCCGCCAGAGCCAGAAAATTACGTTTTGGTGTTTTTTTGCAGTACCTATTCGGCCAAGATACCTCCAATTTATAGGTCTTCTGCATTGATAAGTTCAAGAAATAACAGTATAAGCGTTATTGTGTTGAACATCAATACTTCTGACGTGACTGTGTGTACATAAGTATATGAGGGGGAAAAAATGTTATGTAAGCTTGATCATCCTGGCAACATTGGGGAATTACACTATTTGTTTACCTCGAGCAGAAAGGCCCTGCACTTACTTGGCATTTTTGAGTAGCTTCTTTTCAGAAAATCTGGAAAATTAAGCTGGACATGCTACGTGGTGCATCTTTAGCTACAGTAAAGCCCGCTTATATCGAACAGCGCGACGATTGTAAAATAGTTCAATATAGCAAAAATTCGCTATAGAAAGTGAAGCAAAAAAAAACTTATGTGAGAGCAATTTTGCCGACGGAGTCACGAGTTAGCCGGATTTCTTACCACCCTGCAGTTCACTATTGATACGACACTTTCTCGGAAAGAAAACATTCATTTATTGGGGCGGAAGAACTGCGTGAGTGTAGCCTGCTTCTTGGAGCCCAACGCGTTGCTGGTGACTAGTTGCTCCATGGTATCTAAACAGTCGACAAGCACAAGACCGCTGCCCTCAATGGCACTGCAGTATCGCCGTAGCAGGGCCACGGCAGCGACGGCTTCGCTCGTGCTCGGAAGTGGTACGGAGTCCTCGGCGTCTTCGACAGAGCGGAGACAAGCATGGATACAAGCGAATAATAGCGAGCCCAGTGAACTGAGCAAGTGCAGGCAGCGAGTGGCGCGGACTTGAAGTTCGGTGACACCGCAGCCCGCAGCACCCGATTCGGCGCTTTCGGCTCCAACGGCATGCATGCGTGGAGCTGGCCGCTGGTCCACTCTGCCACAGAAGGTTTGGACGCGCCCGAGCTCGCGCGGGAGTCGCAAGCCTGCAGCATGCGTGCTTCAAAAGCCTGCCGCATGCCTAAGGAGAGCGAAAAATCCCGCGCGGGAGAGTTTGATATATCCATTGTGAGCAAAATCGCATTCCATATACAAGGGTTTAAATGCATGTAATTTTTACGAGAAT
Source organism: Haemaphysalis longicornis (assembly GCF_048455015.1). Taxonomy (NCBI): domain Eukaryota; kingdom Metazoa; phylum Arthropoda; class Arachnida; order Ixodida; family Ixodidae; genus Haemaphysalis; species Haemaphysalis longicornis. The sequence continues at coordinate 72,304,752 of NW_027526361.1, read as the reverse complement.
TATACAAGGGTTCAATATTGGCAATAATTCGATATATCCGTGTTTGATATAAGCGGGCTTTACTGTACTTGTGGACCCGTGCAATTCCATTATTTACACAGACTATATACATAGGGAAAAGTTCTTTAATTTTTTTTTCTTGAATTCCCGGTGCAGCAGTGGTAGGGTACTCGCTTCGGGACCGAAAATACCATGTTTTGAATCTCCACGGCAAGGGTTTTTCGGGCGAGAGCACTATGTGGCCCGTTTTGCGAAAATACGTCGGAGGCGTACGTGACAACAATATGGTGCAAAATATAGATTGCAAAAGAAAAAGGCCACTGACTGCGAACGTGGGTTTGCGCCGGCGGTCTGACGTACCAACTGGCTGCGACGGGTCACGTGGCGACGGACGCGAGGATGCGATGGCCTGACATTCTGGATTGGTATGCGGCGGCCCGGCGTTAGACCTAAGGTTGTCTACCGTCGCCGACTGGTATCTCCCCATGACGTACAGTAAGTTTGACGTTGCTTGGCACGTCGTAAGGTTCAAAGTTGGGTTACCTATAACGCTAACGCGCAATATGAACTGAACTGCGTTCTTAAATACCCACTCAGGGGATTGGCCAGTGACGGCTACAGTTGCGGTCAGGAGCTCTAGGCGAATTGTGTGGCGCCCTTTTTCCTAGGATGTTAATATAGCCACCCACATAAATTTTTCCATAAAAAAAAAAACACGCGTAGGAAGTCTGACGTGTGTCCCCGAAATTTTTGTGAGGATATACATCCGTGTCAACATGTCACTCGCTAAATGTGACACTCTCCGTGCCGCACTTCCGCCGCAGCTGACCGACAGACCGTTTAGTTTTGCTGAATATGATCTAGTTTAAAAATAATAAAAATGGCTTCCGCCGTTTCCATTCAACACTCATCTCTCATGTGCATTAAGTAAAGCTTGTAATTAGCTGTTTTTCTGACTAGCATATACGGACATACTTTGCTTCTGGTTGGGCCCTGAAAACACAAATAAGAACTTGACCGTCAAACTTATAATCATGTTGTTTAAATGTGGTAGTATTTACAGGGCTAAGCAAGCCACATTGATATAGGCCGTAAAATCACCGAATAAGCGGAAAGGAGGAACGCGAGGCGGATAGAATCATTACAAATAAAGAGATGACCATAAGTGTAAACATCCGTGGTCAACCGTATTATCGGTATTTTATTGCTGCTTTCTTGAAGGCAGGCGGAATTTATTATAATGATTAAAATGCAGTAGACTCGTGATAATTCAGACTTGAAGGACTCCAGGGTTTTGTTTGAATTATAGGGAGTTTTAATTATCAGAAGTTCTCATGTACATAGCACGGGACACCATACCACCTTGTGTTGTACTGAAACATTCACATATACCTAATATTGCAACATCCGGACACATTACTGAAGTGCTATTCACACTTTTAGAAAATCGCGCATGGTTAGGCGTCTCATTTTTGTACATGGCGGGCCCTCCCGCCTTCCAACCTGTATTTTTTCTTGTATCTTTCTTCCTCAATTCACACGTGCTTGCTGGCACCCGTGGTTTCGCTTTTACACGTGTATGCAGGTACTCGGCATCATTTGTGACTGCTAGTAATGTATAGACGCAAATGTGCAGTTAGAGGTGGCAAATACGGCAGATATTTTCGGGTAAGAACAAACAAATCGTGCGAATTTAAAGAATTTACGCGACGAAGCAGTCTGAATTAAGCGGTTTTAAAATGCAATGAGAACATATCGGGCCAACCAAAATTTTTACATTTGTTTGAATTAACAGAAAGTTTGAATTAATCGAGTTTGAATTATCGCAAGTCTATTGCAGTTTTGTTTTAAAGGGACATGCCCCTAGTGACGCACAGAGCGGGACAGAGAAATGTTCAACGGCCGACGCCCGAAGGGGCTGAACGTTGTCTTTGTAAAACTCGGAAAAAGCGAGTCATGATGTATTTGTTTATCTAAATAAGGATAAGAAATACCGGATAGTGTAGACAACGAGCGTCATGAATTGGAAATCAAACTTCTGTAGTAGCCACCCTAAGAATAATTCGGAGAAATTTCTGTAGATAGTAAGAATACGCTATTCTGAGGTCAGACAGGGCATGGTTTACCCGAGTAACAAAATTAATGCTAACTTTCGAGATAAGAGTGAAGAAAAATTTTGGAGGAGGATAAAAGAATAAGGAATTCATCGCACTAGCGAACATTAACACAGGGAGAAAGCTAAAGACAAGGCAAACCACACGTGTTCTCTTTAGCTTTGTCCCTGTCTTAATGTTCGGTAGTACGATGAATTTCTTAATCATAACCAACTCACCCAACTTAGCGCTTGAGGATAAAAGAAGACAATTTGTAGAACAAACAGATTTGACTGAGGCAGGATATGCAAGTTGCAAGATCACACAATGGGTATTAGCGTTCTTACGGACATAGAGCAGCTGATGGTAATGATTGTTTGCGTTGTTATTCCACTGTCGTGCAGAGTATATGTATGTATAGTGAGTGTACCTTTATGTGATTATTTTGTGTTTATGCTAAATACTGTGGTGGCTTTTGGGTTGTCTTTGTCGTTTATTGGTGCTGGGGTTCACTGTGTCTGTGCTGTTGTACCCGGTATATGATCGAAATGAAGATTTTATTGCAGACTTTTGTCATAACCGTGGTATTGTTGAAGCGTGTTATAATTGTGCCAAAGTTTGGCTGCTTGATCTGTTGTTAGGGTGCATAGCGCTACGTACGCCTATCTTTTTAAAATGTGTTATAAATTGCGTATGTAATGTAAAATGAAAATGATTTTGCTAATGCATCCCACTTCCTTCCTTTTGCACATTCAGTACATAACATTGCACCTTAATGTTAGCGGAAACTGTCGATTCCTTTAAGGAGTAATATTAGGTATCACAGGATTATACTTATAACGGTCGGGTCTTTAAATCCATCTCTTTGAGTTGCCGACGAGTTCCCCCAAACCTGACTTCTGAATCCCGCGGATACGCTGTCCTATATTACATATCTTCTTCGCCCTCACCACTCCTCTCATTGGACCTCCCTTCAAACTTGAAACACTCTCTCTCATCGCACTTTTCGGCGAGTTCCTAATAGCTGCCCTTCTGAAGTCATGTGCCACGTGCAGCTTCCACCCAAACACGTTGTAGTTTTCCTCGTGCTCCACATTAAACTCCTTGTCAGAATCCTTTACGAAGTCGTCGTCTAAGTTTGCACCACATTCCTTGTCTCGCATGTTAAACTTTGCCTACCCTCACCTGAAGCGTCATTGCTCCTCATCGAGCCCTAATAAGTGGCACTTTTCGATACATTCACCACGGAGGTTGTTTGTTTACTCAATGAACATACCGTCCCTCTTGTTATCGAGAAAGCAAAGGAAATAATAGTGGTACTTACCTGCTACATTTTTTCTGGCATAACTACAGGTAATATTTACTATATAGGCAAATGCTGCGACGACAAAATAGAAACTGCCATGTCGCCGCATTTTTGAATGGGAGGGCATTGTTATGGTGAAGGCTCCAACCCAAGCCGTACCTTCATCGCCGCAACACACGAAGAAGTGAATAACTGACAGCATATTGGCCTCAGTGACTACTATGCGGCTTTCACTCATTTCACATATTCTCTAGCAGATAGGAATATGATACGCTTTCCTATACCTGCGCTGGTGATCAGTATATGCTATGTGCATACGACATATTTTCTTCTTTTTGCTTGAAAAGCAAACGCGGAATCTAAAAACTGTTATTTTTAATCTTTGAAGTTAAGGTCGATGTGTGGTTGTAAAGTTATTGCTGTTATCATAACGATATATTGATCAATCGTCATACCCTTTATTGGTGGATTCCTTACCTTAGTTACAAAAACATCATCATCCAAGACCCTCCGAGCAGAGCCGGATTAACAATGCTAATGTTGAGGGGCCGGTTCAAAAAAATGGGGAGAAGCCTCTTTCCCCCATCCAGCTTTACCCACTCGTCATTCTTGAGACCTGACTCTTTTTAGAATTCGCTACAAGGAACACGTGCCGTATTTACTCGAAGAATCTGCGGAGTGTTTAAGAACATTGCCTAGGCGCCTACTTGTGGTCACGCAGAGCACGTGGAGAGATTCTAATCAGATTTGAACTATACCAGGCGGCGAAGAGACGTAGACAGCATTATGATTTGTCGGGCAAGTTCGTTTATACTGCGGGAAGGGTAAACTGCGGGAGAAGTTCAGACGAAGGTAAGAAATGCATACGACACTTCGAAGTGCAGTCTAAGTGTCGTATGTGTTTCTTCCATTTGTCTTCACCTTTAGCGCAGTTTATCCTTGTTTAAATAGACACCTTCCCTTGAAAATCAGGAAGCGCATTCGTGAAAAAAATGGCTTATTTTATCTGCTTCAATAATTCGGCAGCGCAAGCTATGGTTGTCTGTTTGACAACTACCGAAGTAGACAGGTACGCTTTTTTCAGAAACTGTTCGCACATACCTGCAAAAAGTACGCTACCAATCATCTGCCTATTTCATCCAGCAATAGTAATTTAAGCTCTTCCAAGGCAGAGTTTCTCTACAAAACATGTTTACTGACCACAACAAATAATCTGAATGGTTTGTTATTTAAATGTTTTCATCATGCGGGAAGCTAAATCTTTTACGAAAGAAGTGCCCATAGAAAACGAGATCGATACCAACTTTCACCAAAATGTTTTAATAACATTGTCGAATAAACAATCGCACATGTTTTCATTTATGCACACATCGTTCGCTTTTAAAGAGATAATACATTTAAATTTTCTGCAGGCAATAGCAACTTTTATAAGAGCAGGAAACCCACTGTTATTGCCCACGTCTTTTAGGCTACTAAAGTGGAGAATAAATTTACATTTTTATAAAAATTATGGACTTTAACACCGTGTAGAAAACAGGTTATCCGTTTCGCAGAAGTTCATCCTTGAAATGGGGCGTGCATACGTATTACCATTTTTTCTCTTTTTATTGGTCTTTTAAGAAAAGAAAGAAATGTATGTACAGACACGAGCAAAAGTTTACGTGGCAGGAAAAAGGCAATTTTAGGTTATTTCTCTTCCAGCAGCAGCCCGACTAACTGCCGTGTGCATGCGAGATGTACAGTTACAGTAGTATACAAAGGTACCGCACATAGTAGCCCGGGCTGCCGTGCGGCAGACCAATAAACTAAAATTGCTGCTTTCGTGGTCCGTAAGCTTTTTCTCTCGGGTGTATGTTTGTACAAGCCTTTTCCTGCCTTTTTCTGGGGAAGTATGCTGATGACATCTTGAACATTGACCCTGCTGTGTGCCCCTTAGCTGGATCAGCTTCGTTGCTCTACGTGACGCATGGTTTTGGGCGGGAGCAACGTTTTGACCTCAGAATGAAAATTGATCATTGTGCAACGAACAGCCATTTTGAATCATTCATTATTGAAATTCGTAATCTCTGGTTCATTCAGGGAAATAAGCAGGGGGCTTAAACTTTTTAGAATCAAACCATGAAGTCTGCCATTTTTCTCCAGCCCTTGACCTAAGCCGGGGGGCTAGGTTCGTTTGAATCCTTTTAGCCACGGATAATCCGCCTCTGCTGCCGAGCCACAGTTTATGGCAAGCACACCTTGTTGTAAGTACGCCATATTAATTTGTACAGGCCAGGCGTTTCATAAAATGAAGCGAAGCTTGTAGAAAACTACAAGAGGGATAAAAGCACTCTATGAAGATATCAAATCTTTCAGGGACATCGCTGGCTGGTGTTGCAGTGGAGAAAACTTACCTGTTATGCATGAGTTGATACTCTTTCAGGGTTTGCAGCAGTGTCTTGAAGCATTGAAGTTGGACGTTTATTACACATGCAGGTTCTACGTGGTCATAGACAAGAGTTGAGTTTTATTTTTTATTTCACTCATCTTGAGCGGATTTTTTGGACAAAAGTGTAAAAATTCCACAGCCTCCAGTTGATGCCGTGAGAAAACAACTGGAAGAAGCAGGAACCCCACCGAAAAAAAGAACGGCCAATTGAGATTCAAACTTCAGCTAGCTTCGATTCGTATATCTGCCATGTTCGAATTCAATACAACTTTCGGTTGCGCCAAAAATCATCCAACGATATATTTTTTCTGCGTTTGGTGGTTTAGCTAAACCCAGGTCGAATTTATTTGACGTTTTACGTTGGTGCTGTTAGATCTTGAAGGGTGCGTGCAGGCAAGGTCGCAGACCGCCTAAATGTTTATGATAATATACTCGGCATAAAAATGGTCACTCGTCTGTTTTACTCATTCTTGGCTTAACGTCTTGGCTGACTTTCTAGACATTTGCAGTCTCGTTTTATTAACCCGAAAATTTTGAAGTATATGTTTTTCTGTAACTGTACAATTTTAGTATGTTTAAAAAGTTTGGTGTCGTGGCTGAATCGGTACCGGGTAGTTCTCACATACATGACAAGCGTGTTGTAAAATTGTGACCATTGAACGCAAAACGCACTGTTCTTTTGACTTAGGCTAATATTTCCTCAACAACGCTCAGCTGTTTGTAACAATGTTTCCCAAAAAGCAGAAAATGGGAAAGCAATAACTGTACCAGAAAAAATATTGTGCAACTAAAAAGAATACAATGAACCCGGAGGAAATATACGCCCTTGAGCTGTAGATTGGTCTTGTTTCAAAACAAAACATCCTGCTTTTAGTTCTGGTAGTTATGGTGAAAGTATGTAGTTGGGGTGGTTTTGAACAAATTCGCGGGTACCATCGTGCTGGTACTTGTCGTCGACGTCTGTAATGATCATCACCATCATCATTATCGCAAATACAAAAAATCGTCTTTGTCATGGGCTTCACTATCTTCATTTAATCTTGAAGGCTCACAGCACGGAGTAAGGCTCTTCCCCATGGCATTCACCAGGCAATGTTTTTAGTTTGTCGAATTCATTCTTTCTCACTTAAGTCCTTAAGACTTTCAAACGGTATTATCTTTTTCTCTTCTTCATATCCCCTCTATCTGCCGCCACATTGTTCTCCTACATTTCCACCCCATGTCAATCGTTTGTAATACAGGGCCGATGCAGCTAGAATTCTTGGTAATGAGCGAGAATATTGAAAGCTGTACTTTGCTTCTTAATTCATGACGCATTGTGCCTGTGCCAAAACATAACAGCTAGCATTCTCCCAAAAGCATTTTGCGATAACTTATTTTTCCGACCAAGCGTCCGCTTGAGCCACTCGATTTCTTTCCCATAATTGAACACTGCCATTATGCATTCATTGCACCCTCGCACCAGAATACGAGTGGTAATCCTATTTTGGTTGCCTTACCGAACCAAAAACCCCGAAATATTTTTCACCTGATTTTTCTCTTGCTTCAGGTTTTACTGGCTGATTGCCCAAGATAATAGTATCCTAAGCCTCTTAAAGCGTCATATAGTTACATTTTTGAGGGCTCCGTCTTAGTTTTGGTACTGAAGTTCATGGTTGACTTTTTGATATGCATATGTAAGCCTTTCCAGTATGGATGCATTTTTCAGGTAATGCGGTATGTGCAAATGCCTCCGTGCCAGTTCCTGTAAACGCAAGCGCAAAGCTCTCTCTGGCTGATTATGCGATTTTGTGTAGATATCGCCTCATTGATATTTCGACAAGCAAAAAAAAAAGATGAAAGCCTGCAGTCGGAAAAACGTAATAAGCTTAAAAATAAAACCAAAATCATTAGTAGGATTGATTTACTATTAAACTATTTAGGGCAGTAGACAACACGAAACGTGAGTTGTCACATTTTGCTTAAACCTCCCACTGTCCGTGATATGTACAAAGTCTGCGTAGTGGTTTTTCAAGCTCTCATTAAAGTGAAGGTTTCGAGGCCTCACTTGCGCTGCTGATTGTAGTACTAAAATGCACTGCACGAAAGCCTAATTTACACAATGCGGTTCCAGAAAGGGCACGTTATGGTGATGTGCTTTAGTTTGTAAATAGACCATTTTTGAAGTGCTTATTGTTGTAAACTTGTAAACACACTGCCGTCTGCAAGGGCCGTCAGGCACCCTCAAGCAGCACGCAACTGTTTTTCGTCTGATGTAACCCAAACGTTGTGCTGAAAAATGAACATTTGGTGTAATTTGATTTGCTTTTGATTTGGTATTGTTATTGCTGTTGATGATGACGACCATGATGACGAAACGCGAAGCTCCTCAAGGAAAGACGGCGTTCTGTGGTAGGAATCGCACTTGGGTCCCTCTCGTTATGAAACCGAAGTCAATCCGCAATGTATTATGAATGTGCGCAGTTTTGCAGGCGGCGAGCTTAATTGGTACTTGCATTTACACTTGGCCGTGTTGTCTTTGTATCGACAAAAGCATTCGCAAAAACAAATCAAGCAAGAGAAAAGTGCATATCTGTAAAAGGCGTCATGTTTAAATTATTTTGTTCTCAGTAATTTTTTCACCGGCACCCAAATGTAGCACGTGGTATTGTGAAATGAATGGTAGGCATTTAAAAATTATTGAAAAATCGTTTACATTCTAATGGGTGTTTTAGCTGATTACCACACAGCATTTCTGCAATTTATTTGTCGTTTATGACAACCTGAATTGCAGGATTCGATTATGACGCCTGCCGTTCTTTTCTGGTGTATTCGTTCTTTGGCAGTTTCAGATTAAAATACATTTGTTCATTGAACAAGCAGCTGTGCAATTCTGCCACTTTTGTTCTTTTTAGATATACTGAGAGTATATGTATACACTACCTGAAATTGGCCGTATGAGCAAATGACTAAAACAGTGTGGTTTAGCGTTTACATCCGTATTATGCGTTTACATCCGTTTACATCCGTGATGATGAAAATATTCTAAAGGGGGAATTAAACCTTTTGTAGTAATAATGTTTTCCTGTGCGGTCATGTTTAAATTACTGGGGGTATGTTCAATACGTTTACTACGATTAAACCTGTGCAGGGGAATTCTTCGTCCCTTTTATTACCAAATTCACGGTAATGACAAGTAAATTCCCACACTTCGACTATCACGTGCCTGAATTATTTTTGTTCAGCTCGACTGTTGAAGACAAAGTCCATTTCCTCCATTAGTTTTTATGAAAACAAGTTCGCTGTCAGACACTGTAATTATCATGGCACTAGGTTTGCTAGCGCAAAGCTTGTAGTTGATGAATTACTGAAGCCGATTTTTCTATTTTCCGGTACGCGCGAACGCAGGCATGGTTGCTGTATGCGATAGGAAAGCTCTTATGGCAATTGAATTTTTTTTGCGGATGACTACGATGTTTCGACTACACTGTTGCAGTCGTAACTGCAGTGATTAAACATTTGTTACTGTTCTGGTATGAGGGAGGGTTCTTGGCTTGGCCAACGGTGTTGGGTGCGGTTTTAAAGCGCGAATCAACTAATAAGCGTCAGTGATTAGCAGTTGTTTTGCGGGATCCATGGGAAACGAGAACAAGCGGTGTTGGGACAGTACAGGTAGCAATGGTATTCGGGATTCTTCTAGAGGAAATTGCTGATAGGATTGCGCTAGCAGTAATGCCTATAATGACCTCAATACAGAGAAAATTTCTTTAATCTGCAGTTTTAGATCACCCCGTTTTTATAAGAAGGATCTGACCATCGCCTTGGGCAGGGTAACTAGAGCAAAATAATATTCATACCGTATGCAGACATCGTATGTGTGCGCTCTGCGTGCTCTACAATGCAGTATTCAATTTTCACAGTCCTTACGCTCTGACAGCGAACAGCTGAATAGCAGATGCTCGCTATCTCGTATGGGGAAGCATGCCGTGATATAAAAATAATGAAAATACAAGATCCTACTCGCACTTTCTATGAGTAGAAAGCGGTTTTAATCTCATAGAAGTGTTGTGATGCGTTATTTTCTAGTATCTTAATTAGTAGATATAGTAACAACACTAAATTGAGTAACCATTTACTAAGCAAACCATTGGACAGTGCACGTAAAGATAAACTGCAAAGAATATTATCTGCTCTAGGTCTTTTTTGTATGTAAGTAGCGCCATTCCCAAAGACTTTTAAATGTCGCGCCCAGTCCCAAACACCGCCACAGTACGAAGCGAATCTAGCCAGGTGCTATAATTGAACTCACTTAAGCCCAACACAGCTGCAAAATGATTTAGGGCCGTCTGGGCAAAAAAATGCCTGAATAATTTGTATCTGAGCTATATATAAGCCGATATATTCCTACTGTCAGATTCAGAAAACCTTATTGATTGCAGTCCCGTGTCAACAACCAAAAAGATATCTCCCTTGGTGGTATGCGAGCTTGTCAGCAATAATAAACAGAAAAAAGCTTGCAGATATCAATTAAAACTATTGAAGTGTCAAAAAAGACGGCTTCAGATTCATGTTGTTTTTATTTATTTTGGAGGCTTACTGTGAAGCCAGGAGGAGTTTTATGTACATCAGAATACCGGTGTATTGCGTAGGGGCCAACTGAATTAAAAAAAAATTAGGATCACGCAAACTGCCAGAACCACGTAACACTGCAATGCGTGTGCTTTATAATGTTTATCATGCTTACTCGGGGCACCAGATTAATTTTTATAGCTAGTAAGTTGTGCAGCTTTCTAAACTTAAGTCAACCGGCCGCGGATTGCTGGAGACATACAGCTAGATGCCGTGGGCGACCTTTTAAAGGATTGAACAGAAGAAGCGGCGGCTTGTACTTTGAAGTGCAATTACTTAGAGTGCCAATAACTGGAGCCCCAATCTCACTGATGGCGTACGTGCCCACTGGCTAAAAGTGCTCCTCGGTTTGACTTGGGACATCTCAAGACACGACGGCAGCTTCAAAGCAACTCGGCGCTTTTAGGTTTGGAACAAACGCATCGGCTGGCGCTGTTCTACAAGAAAAGCTGCAATTGTAAGCGCCCATTTTTCTCGGCGCCTAATTTCTGGGTCTTGCCTCCGCTGTTTCTTTTTGTCTTCCGTGAGGTTGTCTCTATTCTCTTGCTGCAGCTGTATGTTCTTTGTTTGTACATTGTCTGCAAAAACACGATTCTTCCAAGCCTGGGCTGCGGCTCGTAGCAGTGTGGGAGAAGCACAGATGTGCGCATCTTCTAAAGTAGTTTGTCTGCTTGTCCCCCAAAAACTAAAGCATAAAGTGTAATGAAAGACAATTATGAGAAATGGGAGGAGCTCCAGCGTGCTCCTTTTTGCTGTTGTTGTTTCCTCTTAAGGCAACACATGAGAGCTGACCGCTTGCTTTTGACCAATGGAAGCGCTTCGATGGCCACTGGCAACGAAATCGATTTGACTAAGCCCGCCCTGTCAGTCGTAAAAGATTTAAGACGGGAAAGGGAGGTATTGCTCTCGACTCTTTCCGAGGCTAAGCGAAGCCAGGGCGAGAAGGCTGTGTAGGAGAGAGGAAGCCGAGAGAGCGGAATTGGTATGCAATAAAAAGGAAGGGCAGAATAGGATCCCGGGGCCTCGTTTAGTCATAATTAATGCTTCAACTTTGGCGGGTGCTCTAGTGTGCATAGTAATTAGCGTTGCCTGAGCCGTAACTAAAAAAAAAGACAAGATAAATTGTTGCAAAGGGTATGAAAAAGGTGTTAGCTTTTGGCCTAGGAAATAAAAGAAGTTGGCAGGGCTTTTATTGTTTTAAACAATGTGGCTCGCAAGTTTGGAAGCATTAGAGAATTATTTCGAGAGGTGAAGTGGACGTCCATCTACACAGGTGTCTCCGGCTACGCACTATATGAGTTATCAGGATCCCGCTCCTTGTGTGGGGCAATATGTAGTCGTTGATACTGCTCCTCACAAAACGCGAGTCCTGAAATGGGGGTCAGGATTATGGCAATGCTTCTCACGAAGGCAGCGACGCTTATTTGAGGATGGAGGAAAAAAGCAAAAACGCCCGTGTGTATGAGATTTCGGCGCACGTTAAAGATCCCCAGGTGGTCAAAATTAATCCGGAGCCCTCCACTACGGCGCGCCTCATCGCCTGCGTTGCGTCGGCGCGTTAAACCCCACAATCAATCAATCAATCACGCTTATTTGAGAGGAATAAGAAGCTTGGTAATTATCTGGCTAATAACGTTGAGACCTTGGAGGTAGCTTAATAGTTCTTCCGACTTCAGGAAGTCCATTAACGTTTTATATTGGTTATCATCTATGTAACTGCTATTACTAGAGCGGCTTTCAAGCGTGACCTTTGCAGTACTGGAAAAAAGTTTCCTGGTCTGAACTCAAGCAACGTTGCCGCGTTGAGAGGTGGTGAGTGCAGTCATAAATAAATGAAGCGCGAACACGAAAATATGAACCGGAAAATATGAACACGAATGTACGAACACGAAAATATGAACACAAATAGCGCGGTTTCTTTCCATGGAAGTAAAATTTACGTGTTTCTTATGACAGTAGCAAAGTTGGGAAATGTGGCTTTCCAAATATACAAATACCACGCCATTATTGGAGCTTTACGAAGAGTATTTTTCAAATTTGCGTATTTTGGTTAATATTGCTGTGTTCACATTTTGTTCGTCTATGACTGTTCATCTTTTCTTATTTGGTGCGGCGCCCAACGGCACGTCCCAAAGGGAAACCAGAAAGCTGCCTGACAGTGGAAAGCGAGAGAAACAATATAACATTACCTGAACCTTTGGAAATAGAGCCCTCAATCCCAGCGAAGACGTCATGTTGACGCATAAAGTGAATGCTACTGTTACAAAACAGAAAGAAAATATTCCAAAATGGCTACACATTTTAAGCCTCTACACTAATTTCCCCGCCGTTATTTCGTTGGGAGTCTGAGTTTTTCAAATAAACTACTTTCGCCGGAATAGCAAAGAGAGGAAGTCAATACCGCAGCCTTTTGATGTAAAACGCGAATTTTGTTCTCTGTACAGATCTAGCAAAGCCTACGTACATTCTTTTACCACGAAAAGATCGACTGTGCGTATTCTTATTTCCAAAGCGCAGATAGTTCATTGAAGAGATTTAATTCTGGTCTGAATGGAGCTAAAAGGTCATAACACGCCTTGTATACATAAGCTATCATCCCAGGAAATATAGTTATTTGCAGTGGCGGGGCCTGAATCGCATTCGACAATGAAAAATGAGGAACCTTACTCCTGCCTTGTTCTCGTAATGTTATAACAGCTGAGGATTCATATGCTGGTGTAGTCATGCTTCGCTTACATTTTTACTTCTGATTGTAATTTTAGCGATAATCAAATGGCTCAGCGGAAGCAGTCTGGCTGGAGCAAGATGCCGAAATAGAGATGGAAAACACGCCAACGAATAAAAGGTACGCAACCTTAGCAAAGCTTCTAGCCTAGACAAGGAGCGAACGACATCAAAACAATTTTTTTCATCCACCTTCCACTTATAATGAGATCGCATAACGCCCTTTTTAGATTCAGGGCTACACAGGAGGGAGCTAGGGTTATTTTTCTTTTTAGGGAACTGTAAGCAATTTTCCGCAATGGACCCTCTTATAATAACAATGCGTCAAACGAGCATAGTTAAACAGTCATATTTTTTAGAGTGTTTTACCTTGCCTGTTTTACCTATAGGCTGGCGAAAACCGTGCGGTGAAGTCCGACTGCCGGCTACTTCATCCATTGCGTTTTTTTTGCGACCTTTCGGGAATGGTTCAGAATGTCGATGTGGCGAATGACATTATTGTTCAATCTTCGAGGGATATGCACCACTATCAGCATATTCATGTTAAAAAAACTCAAGGTGAGCTTTACAGTCGGTTATATCATTACTGAATTACACTCGGGAACCTTTTCCAGCAACGCTTACATTTATGGAAAATATTGCTGCTCATTGGCAGGACGTCAACAGGAAAGCCTTCGCAACTTTACAAGTTTCCTGAGGCCTGCTTCCATTTGAAACAAAGGAAGATAATTGAATTTTGTTGATCGTAAAAAATCGCTAGTGCGTTCTCGCAGTACTCAGACAGGCCCGCGCGGTATCTTGACGTCACCAGTTTTAAGAACTTGTGAATTTCTCTTACTGTGTAGAAGTTGCAGCAATTTCCAGCCGAAAAAGGAAAAAATCCCTCTTGAATACGGTGAAAATAGTAGTAGTGCTGGGACTATTATCCGGTATTGCATAACAGTAGCTCTTGAAATATGCACTACCTTTCTTTTTTTGCGTTGTTGCTTGTTCTAGCTATGCAGTACTCATGGACTTTAAACGTTTTTAATTAGGGCTGGGTGTCGGTTAAAAAGTTTAACCCGATTAATCGGCTGGCTTTAATCAGTTAATCGGTTGCGTTGGTTTAGGAAGAGAAACTACCAAAAATAATATTGTAATATTCATAACATCATAATAATAAAAAATAAGATCAATATTACCATCGGCCTGCTCATAGACATTCCAGACGAGGTAATAATATCGTCATCATGGCACTGATGCGGGCGGGACGCTTATGACCACGTTCGTCACTCACAGTTTTCTATAATCAGGAACATCTGCGCCGCCGTAATCACAGGGGGCGCTGATTAATCGTGGTTTACTTACCACAGAAATAGTTTATAGAAGGCCCAAATGGTATAATTGCCCGCTTGCAGTTTTTTTACCGTGTATATCTATATTTTTTCTCGAACGTGTACTTTCTTTCCTTTTGAAGAACTGTTGAACAACAAAGTTTACCCTGTGGCATAAAGATACAACGATTAAATGCTATTAAGAGTGACCATTGTCTTGTCTTTCTTAGATATAAGCTATCGGTTATGAAAACTGTCACCTCTTAGCAAACTGGCATCCTTTTTTGTTGTGACGTAAGTTGGGTTATTTGAATAATATGATCCTTGACGCGCTTGCGCAGAATTTGAAGATGACATTCTTGTGTCTCTTTGCTCACACAACTTTAAGAGATTGTGTAATAGCGCCTGAACCATTAATCAATTAATCGGAAGGTTAATCGAACAATCGCCCAACCCTATTTTAAATATGCTTCATCAAGGCGACCTTCAGGGCCTAGTTGGTCTACTGACATGATGGGATAAAATGCGCAAACCATGGACGGGACGAATGGAAGGAACACACAACACAGATCAGCTGCATGGCTGGTTCATCATGTCCTTGGTTGGCGCATTTTATATCCTTTTAATTATGTTTGCCACTTTCTTCTTTCTATTTATAAATGAACACTTAAAATACACATAAGCAACAATCTTGGGACGATGCAAGCCTCGTGAAGCCAACTAGACTTGTTACAAAAAATAAAAAAAATACAGGGTTAACCAGGTTAAAGCTTCTTCATAGTATTGGATTTTATAAAGTTACGATGTTCTTCGAAATGCATAATTTCAGTTTCATACCGGCTGCATAGTTTGCGATGCGACTCTACACAAGATGATGCACAATTCAAAAGGATTGATTGATTGATTGATTGATTGATTGATTGATTGATTGATTGATTGATTGATTGATTGATTGATTGATTGATTGATTGATTGTAGGGTTTTACACGCCGATGCAGCGCAGGCGGTGAGGCGCGCCGTATAGTGGAGGGCTCCGGATTAATTTTGACCACCTGGGCATCTTTAACGTGCACCGAAATCTCGTACACACCGGCGGTTTTGATTTTAGACTCTATCAGAAAAGCGGCCTCCGCGGCCGGGAATCGAATTCAAAAGGAACACTTCAAGCTGGACGAGACTGTCTGGTGCAACGTTTGGCTGCCGTCATAGACCCGTTGATGTCACGCTACCAACTACTTTGTAAGTATCGTGACACCAAGTGGATGGTCAACTGTGGACGGTCAACTGTGGAACATAGATGGCAACTGTCGAATAGGGCTTTAGTTTCTCGTTCCTGAGGGGTGCCAGTATACATAAACGTGTTAATATTGGGTCTATTCTGGTTACGGGCCGTTGTATAAACTATTTCTGCGATTGCATGGTTATAGTGGCAGGCCATGATGTTTAGTATATTTTGAGTAGTTGCGACCGGCTTGAAAGGGTCAGTTTAAGCTCGCAAGTTCACTTCCATTACTGGTACACCGCCATCAGGGCCTTCTGGTATAGCGAAGTGGCGTCCGTTGCTCTCGCTCGTTCAGTTTTCACGAATATTAATTTCGCTTCTCAGAGCGTTAAACTCTTTCGGCCCGTCATCTTAAATACCTACGGCTCAGTTGAGTTGTGTCATCAGCGAATAAAACTGAAGCAACGAGTGCGGTGACAGCATAACGTTTCTGCCGTAGAGAGATTATACTGAACAAATAATTTCAAATAAAATTTCGAAATATTCCCTTTTACATTTTTATTTTATTCCTTAGATTTTATTTGTGGCGCGGCTAAATTAGAGAAAACATCTTTAATTGTTTCATGCAGTTGTATGTAATCACGAACCTTTATAACAGCATCTTTTTTTCTCGTTTGGGGGTCCGGTTTTAAGAGAGCGTTTTCTTTAGCAAGGTCATGCATTGGCATCTGACTTCTGCGTGCTTTCGACCTAGACAGCCGATAGCGACACTGAGTCGGCTAAGAGGTTTCTGTTTTTCCTTGTTTTTACTGGTATGAGCTGGAGCACGTTCATCCTTGAGATGGGCCGCCTTTTGATCAAGCGTACTTTTGCCTTTTGCTTTCGAACGACACATGCCAAGAAATGGAGCTCAATCCACAGCATCAGAAGCTCGTTGGCATGCACGCGGAGTTTTCCGATAGAAAAAATATTTGCTCCCGACTATCAGTTGTTCCCTACAGCCTATCAGCTGGCCCGGAGCTGTTATCAAAAGCACTGGAGAGGTGCCGGAGAAACTACGTGGGCTTCTGGCCCTTCTCCAGATCCAATGTGCTGCATGCTACCGTGCGTCGGTCTTCGGCGTGGTTCAAAGGAAACTGAATTCTACGCGTCGGATATTCTTGTCGCTATACTCAAGACATGCGCAGAAAGTTGGTACCGTAGGCCTTTACAAGGACTTCATACAACCCACAGACGCTCCAACTGTTCTATACCCATACCGTAACCTTCTAGTTTCCTTTAAGTAGCACCAGTGGGCTTAGAAGAACATAGACCCCAGTGACCCATCTCTTTATGAAAGGACACATGTCTAAAACATTACGAGATACTTTTAAAAAAGCTGTTAGTTAACGGGCTCGCTAGTCATGTCATAGTCAATTTTGCCGTCTGTGTGGGACTACTAAACGAATCATAGGCAGAGCTTCCATTGAAGCCAAAGTTGTGCACGGTTGGAAGCAGCTGAACATAGCATACATAAATATTGAGTCCCAATTTCCCCAATATTTTAGCATGAGTTTGTTGATTTCTTTGTTTATTGACGTTCTTAAAAAGGCTTCGCCACAGGTGAGGCCCAAGAGCTCTATGAAATTCACTAGCAATACTTCAGTGAACCTTCCATGGCTGTCGCTAAATGTGTTAGGTAATAAGTGTATCAGCGGGGAGTTTAGATTGACTTCGAAGGGTTCCTGAGGGTTTCAGCAAATATAATTGCAATATTTGACAAATTTAGGTACTTTTTCAAAAACTGCTAATTCTGATAACTTCGAAAATACAGAAGTTGTGATAAGGAGCATAGAAAATGACCCTCAAACCGATAAATAATACGTACATTGGAGATCTTATCCGGTGGAGAATAAATTTTGCTCTGCTTCAAAGCAACAATATTTTTATGCATCTTAAAATTTTGGTGTTTCGCGATTGTTCTGAAATTATCCAAGATAGTTTATACCTGAGTAACTGCTGAATTAGTGTTTGAAATTAAGTTTTTTTATTGAGAGAAGTTTTTTAGGGCTTAAAGCACCAGGGAATGCTTTCATGCAAGAAGGACGGTTAGAGATACGGGTGACCGGGTGAGAATGTCATACAAATCAAAACATTTGCCGGCTTTCTCTTTTAAAAACTTCCAGTGTGCACTAGAAGAACGGAACTGGGCATTTTCACGAAGGAAATTTCAATACTTAGGTTCGGATTGCGCCAAGAACCACATTTGATCGGAAATCAAGGTACTTGACTTTTGCCAAGTCCAACAAGGCAATAGTCTTGCGTTTGTCCATCGAATGCTTCATAACTTTTTAACCCCTGACTACCACCACGAGGCAAAAGACATAACACGGAAGCAAGACAGATGTGCACGACACTGACCAAGAGCGTAGCCACTACTTCTGTATATGTCCTTTGTATATGTGTTGTATATGCACCTGTATGTCTTTTGTGTCTCCCCCGTCTACGTCCATTTAACGCCTGTTTCTTCTTTCCTTTCTTCTTTTGACAAGTTGCTACTACAGATTATAAAAGTGCTTTACAAGCTTTCCTTGTGAATCATTCCAAAAGAACGCGGTTCACTGAAGTTCACATACATGTGTAACAACTACACCAACAACCGAGATGTCTTTCACTGGTAAAGAAATGTTTTTAGGTCACCTGGGAGTATAAAGCGTGAGCCAAAATCTCGACACATGGGAGTTGGCTATTTATCGCCTCTTTCAAAGAAATGCGCCTCAGCTTGTATCAAGCCTAAGCAGCCCACAACCCTAGACTCTTAGACACCTTTCTAAATTGATTTCATGCGGGGTATCTAAACGGGGGCAGCAAAAAGATGATCTGAACCCACCTTCCTGTTTTATACGCATGTTTTTTGTCGAACGAGCATCGTACCAGCGCTATATAGGCGATGATATGTTGCAAACACACACGCTATTATATTCAATACTGGGCTCAACAAAGACCGGATCCCGCGAGAAATTCGCTTGTTTTCTGATACATTAGTTAAAATCGTACTCTTTATTTGGACGTAGGTAAAACATCGTGTAGCAGGTTTTGTCAACTCACTTTCATCCATGTAGTACTATGCTTCTGGGTGCAGTTTGCGGCATGGCAATTTCAGGGAATCTGCAGTGGTGGTTCTCTGGCCTCGTTGTAAACCATCTTTTCCTAGTGGTTTGGCAGTCATACGCTAATAGAAATTTACTGCTGAATACAAATTATTGGGCGGCGTGGAGCAAGGCAAAAGGGCTCAAATATAACATAAACTGCTCAACCAGCTGTCTAATCGAGGCTGGTCTTTAGTATTATGACGCATCATCCCCACAAGGTCTGCGGCTTATGATTTATAATAGTGTGATTTGATTTATTCTAGCCGGCTTTTGTTGCCGTTCAGATTTGACCCTTGCAAAAACCCCAAATATCCGGTTTTCTGCATAGACATTACTGAAATTTGGCTTAGTTAGAAGCATTGCAACTCTTTTGGAAACAGAAGAGTCTCAGATTTCTTGATTCAGAAGGAGTCGAGCAGACAAGTCTCGAAAGAAAGCGCGAAAAATCCATTAACAAAGTTTCGCAAGACAAGATGAGACAAGAATAAAGCGTAAGCGAACGAAATTCTTCTAGCACCAAACCATATTTGAGTCCAAAGGCAAAGAAGTGATCAGCAGCTTCTGATATTTTCCTTTACGAAAAGATTGACTCAAGTTATGTTGGACTGCTTTGCGACTTGAGTCTGTGCAAAAGTGTCCTTTAGACTAGTAAAATTGAAGTGTGGACAAACGAATACCGATCAATCATGTTGTTTTCGGGAGCTGTTTTCGATCGCCCTATTTGAGAATGAAACAAGCTTGCAGGAGGCTACGTTTAGTCTTGCTTCGACATTTTACGCTTAGTACTAGGGGCAAATATTTGCACGCCGCACGATAGAAACTTCATGAAGCCCTATGCGTACCTACGTATGAAGTGGCAATAAAAGGGTAAACAAAGGCGACGCTGTTATACAGAGGCCGAAATTACCCGTTCTTGTACGTCAACCGATCGTACACACTTATTTCCAGTGTGATATCAGCTCTGTATGAGTAGACCGCAATCGCCGATGTTGGATTCAGTGAACATCTAACTTTCATTTTTTTATCAGCACTTTGACATTTCTCAAGCCGGATAAAAGTAAAAGTCACCTTTCTTACGGTCCACTCAATTGTTTCAGAAGGATATCTGAGGTCTTTTGTATCTTCAGTTAAACTTAATTTCTAAACAGAGGAAATAATTTATTGATAGCTTTATGTAATTTAAAATAAAGGCATAAATCCAGCGTACATCACACACTCGTAAATCACTCGTACATCACATACTCTACGCGCGCAAAACGGCGTTTTGGTGTTTTGGAAAGTTTTAGAATGTAAGTACCATGTTTAACGTATCCGGCTGGTTTTACACGGTATCGCAGCTTGTAATACAAATTCCTTGCGAAAAAATAATACATTTGAATTCTTGTTTAAACCTACTATGCAAAAAAAATTTCTTCTCGGATTCGCAGAAGAAATGGTGCATTTTACGCACTATTTATCAGTGATAACACCTATCCCAAATTTTGCAGTTAGCTTACTTTTTTCTAAAAAGGACAGAAACTTGACAGCATGGTGGTTATTACTTAGTTTTGTTCCGCCCTGCTTGTGGCGACATTTCCGGCGCAGCTATATCCCACTCTGTGATGTGTGCGGGGGCTCGCACGTACTATTCTGTGGTGGCTGAGAATATTGCAGCTGATCAATAAATTGTCACCGCTTATACACAGAAATATGATAAATTTACTTCCAACCTTTTGAACAAAATACACGAACTCTGTCATCGTGAGGGCAGAGAAAATGGCACGTTTTGGAGAAATTGTTTCTACTGCTTAGCAACCATTGGCTGGCGCGGTATGTAATTGAACACGTAAACAACAAAATCATTCGTCGCTACTCAAGAGGTAATGTTGATTAACGAGTGTTTTTTAACACCGCTAGGTATCCTTGAGTTAAAGCCTGTCAAGCCTTTGTGCTATTTCGCGATAGCATGGAATGCGAATCGAGGAATGTTATTCTTCGACGAAACTTTGGCACGCGCAATCTCCACGTGTTTTAACAAGCAAATTCCTTGAATGATGTAGTAATTATCGACCCACGCTCGTCTTGTGCGCTATTTGCATTCAAGACACACAGCCTTGCCGCGCTGAGGTATTTCCTTCTGTGCAAACGGTGAAAGAAGCGAACAAAAATTTTACTTTTCCAATACTCCGAGCCAATTTGTAGCTTCCGCCTGGTACTATCACATAAAAAATCTTGCTTCGGAAATGTCTTCACCGAAGGTGATGTGCAATCGATGGCGCAGGTGATGTTTTTAGGTTTTGCCAGAAGTATAGACACCACTAACAAGTGACAATGATTTTCTAGTTTACAACCAGTAAAGTATCAAGGATTGTTCTTGAGGCATGAGGAGCGGGGGCTTGCAAAGCCCGCTTGGGTGTTCACAAAGGCCTTTCAAGTATCTCTTATGAGATTCACTGACGTGATAATTGAGAATGTAAATCCATGCTTGTGAGGCTTGGCGTCACGCATGCACCGGTACCTGATGGAGACATTAGAATATTCGGCTGGTGCAGTATTCGACTGGTGCAGTATGAACGTGTGCGTTTTCGTGAGGTTGTGCGATTTCGACAATAATAGGTAATATGCTATAAAACTGCGAATTCCTAATCTATTGTGTGTATTGAGGTTCGTTTTTTTATACAGCCACCCCCCCCCCCCAACATAAGAAAAAAAAGTGGAGAGGGTTATAAGCGCAGTCAGCCATCATCTGTATGCTACATTGCCCTTAACTACGGCATTCTCCCCACTGAGCAGGTAACTTTAGAGTTAACTGAAAGGCCGAGCAGCAAAAGTGGTAGCTTGAACAGATGTTTTGAATAAAAAGAAATTGGTTAATTTGTTATTTCAACGCCAGTCTGTGCATTCTGAAAATTCATGTGGAAGCTGCCAAAATTTGAAAATAGATACCCGCCGCTACATTTCATGAAAAGTGAGTGAGCGTTTCCTGCTTATTTGGCTTGATATTCCAGCTTGAATGAGTTGAATGTGCTTGATTCAATATTTATTACCTTTAATCCTTGCAATGGGCAAAATATACGGGAATCGGACTACTTTCCTTTAAATTCCATAAATAAAAATTGAGAGAAAGCGTGTCCCTGTTACCTCCAGCAGAGTTCTATCAGGGACAGGTTTCATTGGAAAACGCTTTAAAAGCTGGAAGACAACGGTAAAACAAACACCTATGATGTTACTTCTCCTTTGTTCGATTTATGTCAACCATTCAGAATCAGGACACTGTAAGTAATCATTGACAAAATGCCTGCTCTTCTCGTCCCTTCATTTTGTGCAGATGCGTAGGCTTTTTATAGTACTGATGTGGCTTTCCCTGTTCCATGGGAACGTTTGCTCAATCAACTGTGCACGAGTTGTTTAGGCGAACATGGTGATGTTTACAAGCACTCTCTGAGCAGATATGCTTTCAAGACTGCGTGCCCCATCTACTTGCGTTGGGCTATTAAGTCATTTTTTACAACTTTCCAGGTGCGAAAGTAATTGAAGCGTCCGGATTATTCATCCAGAAATATTGATGCCGTAGGTCTGCTGGGGGCTACTCGGAACCCTATATTGCGTGTCCTGTTTCCGCGAGCGATTGCGCTTTTGACGACAGGCACTAAACCAAGGCCATGTGCAGGAGCAAACATAAACTTGCATTAACGTGCTCATAGGCATTACGAACTTCCACATGTTGTACGGCCCCACTGCTGCCCACACGCCTTCCATAAATGTGGCGCTTCCCAAAAGCGCCGAATATTCAAATCACCCGCATTCAGGGTGCCGTAGTAAATGACGCACTCATAACCGGCATGTTACAGCGCCGTCTATTGGCTGAAAGGCGCTTTTTCTTAGTCACGCCGGAAACGATTGCTCATCGCACGTTTAGGCCTCTGGTAAAATATATATGTGGAAGCACTGGGCTGCTTCCCTCGAGCTGCAACATTTTGTTCGCTTCGGGGACACTTCCGTTCGGAATTGCAGTTATGCTGGCCTGCGGATGCGAGGAGCTTTGCTCCCTTCAACTTAGAGGCGCAGATGTTCAATCGATCAGCACGCCTTCCACGCGTGCAGTAGAAAACACAGCTTCCGTCCCCGCTAGGTTTGATTTACGCCCCGCGCCCATTGGTAGCCAGGTGCTTGCTAATGCTGCTGTGCCGAGCAGTTATTTGGCAGTGCAGTTACCCCTGCATAGAATCCGTGCCCTGACCGGCCATTTTCTGGCACAACTTAGAGGAGATCGTAAACGCGTCAACAATTTTGTCGGTTATTTCCAGCTAAATCCTTTTGCTTTTTTTCCTCAACGCATCCGGGCCGACGGACCGAAGTCGCATGCACAATTCCACAAGTGAGAGAGTCCTTTGGCCAAAACTCATTGTTTGGGACTTCTGGGTATCGCAGGCATTGTTGAGCGCTAGGCAAGTTGGTTTTAAGACCTCCGTGACAGATACTAAAAGTTTCTATATTCGAAAGCAGGCTCAGCTGTGATATCTAAATCCATCCCAGGTGGCAACGGCTTGCTCGAGTGAGAGAACTTGGAACAAGCTCCCCGACGCGTTTTATGTGACGACGGATGCTCTCTGTCTCAAACAAAGGAACGACTGTAACCTTTTTTTCTGCTTGCGGAGAAGTGAGAAAGACGTGAGGTATACGCTCATAGGTGACAAAAACGTGGAACGCGTTTTTACAGTGAGTCTGGTCAGGAAGCCCATAAAAAGGGCTTGAAATATCCAAGCAATACTTAAAAAAAGAAAAAGATGAAAGTTGCACCCATCTTTGCGTCATACGCTTGTTACAGAAGGCTAGCATTTCCTGAATAGACTGCACCTTGTGAACAGTCAAGTTCTGCGTGCCAGGTGCTGCATGTTATTGATGCGGCTAAAATACCGGTGTAATCGGTGGGCACACCATAAAATTTAAGTGAATTCCCGTTTTAGCTGTCTGAGGTACGCTGGCGTATTTTTACTTGAAAACACACCCGGAGAGCGGAAAACTACCGTCGAAATTTCTGATCATTGTAAACTTATAACTAGCTCGATGCCGTTCACATAAATTAACCTGGCGAAATTTTCATGGCTGTGTTTTCATAGAAGCAAACAGATCATATAGGCTGCTTAAGAAATGGCCTCGTGACGCGCGTGCCCAGCTGCACCCTATTGTGCTCGAAATTTGCACCGACAAGCTAAACTATGCGGCTGAGTGTACTAGGTACAATATATCCATTGAAGAGATAGAGATGTCTTGGAATATTATTGAGGCTACCGACATGGATAACTCTACGTGGAGACCTAAGCAGCCTCAACCCTGCCCTTATCAGCGTCCCTCCAAGCGATCATCACTTAATGTTCCACATTTGATTATGTATACATTAGGTATTTGTTGCAGCCAAGCGGCTGTGACTATTGAAAAGTCGTAGTGTGAGTTTGAATAAACACCGAGCGTGTTTACAAAAAAGCAGCCAATATAACTCCTGCCTACACAACCAATAACCTGAAAAGCGAAGTACGTCCTTTTCGTGTTTTCAAGCTTGAACTTGCTGTAGCCAAGACTATGTGGTTTGATTTACGACAGAGAAATTAGAGGACGGCAAACTTAAATCGAAAGGTTTCACCGGAAACTTTTCTCGTAACGTCGCATGAAAGCCTTGCCTTCCTAAGAGGGCAGAATGTGATATGTTGGACCTACTTAGGACTGACTAATTTTCCAGTGATTTCGGTCATCTTCAAAACAACCACTACTGTAAGAATGACGGTGCGATCTGTTAATTTAAGCCATCGTGGCATAAGACATATCATATACTTCATGCAAAGGTGGGGGTATTCTGCCAGTCACTAATTCTTCATATGCGATTATCGACCTCGCCACGGAATTTTACAGGCCAAGGAAATGTTGTAAGGCTGAGTAACAAGGAGGTCGGTTGCTCCATTTGGCTTTGCTGGAGTGGTAAGTTTCTCACAGGAGAAAATAAATATGCCCACTGGATTTCGGCGCACACCAAACTACCGCATGGGGTCTAAGAAAAACTAGTCCGGCACTTTACATGATGCGACTGCCACATCAACTTTGTCTTGAGTGCGGAAAAATGTGTATTTATTTCTTGTACCCTAACGCCGAAGTTGCTGATAGGACCCGAAAACATTGCCATTCATGGCTCCAGCTTGTTCAGATATCGGCGAAATCTAAAGTATTTAAGATAGATATGTACAAACTGGCTAAACGCAATAAGCGCGTGTGATTGGATGATCAAATTTGGGGGAACAAAAATCTTATCAGTTTGAAATGCCAAAGCCCCCGAACTTTACAAAGCCCACCATCGGTGTTTTCTGCAACAAAACTTGGTAGATGACTTCAGCCGTACTTGTACGCGGGATGCCGTGCACAAGCAACCTAGTAAATAAAAAAAACAATTGCTTTCATCGCCGGTGTAAGAGACCGTTGTAAATAACGTGCGCTTTTATTTCGTATATGCCACAATATTACTTCTGTGTGCCTTGTATTGCGTGCATTTGTGGTCATTATTTTGCAATAAACGTCTAAATAATAATACACAACTGCTTGCAAAGCGGATTTCCGGCTTTGATTACACAGGTATCAAGGCATGCTAAAGTGTTATAACACCGACAATGCTGAATTTCCTCCGGACTTAGAAGGGCTGTTTTCGAATGCATGCTGGTCTCAATACTTTCAATAGTACTCACTAATCTGGTGCGAATAGGACGACAACCTAAAATGCTGCTCTTTGGTATGGTTGGTGGGCATAAATGATGTCAATGACCTGAGAAATAAAATTGCGAAACCTGCTATGTATACCAAGCTACTGGTACGCGTGCAGGCGTTATGCACACCTGAATCTCAGCACACAATAAATAGATATCTGAAGAATAATACTGGTGAACCGGATTAGTCAAGTACTGCGTACCCATTTGGATTACACATGTTATAAACAACTAGCTTTTAATTTTGTTGATTGTTGTTCAAATTATATCATATCATGGTCGAGAAGTAGGTTGTCGCAATGACGGTATTTCTCGTGTTTTTTGGGTACTCTTTCGTGCTGACATGAGAGAAGTAAATTAGATTAAATGAGAGACAGCTAAACAACTTTTTTGCTAATGACTGAAGTGTTTCAGCAACAATTTCTCAGAATAACTACAAAACTGCCGGAAACAAAATGTTTCAAAACAGATCTTAGTAAACAGAGTATTGCGTATCATCTGGTTTCGTTAATTCAAAATTATACCAATATATCGCGAATGCTACTACGTAGCTGTACTTAGGAAAGCTGATGGAGTTACGAATAAGATAAATTTACCAAAAACCACACTGCGACTTGAAAATCCGCGCCACTGAAGAACGCGGCATTCAAGCAGCATCTGTAACAGTCATAGCAGCCCGCTATCCCGCGGAAACATTTTTTTGCGCACAAATATTAGTTTTCAGCGAGTATTCGATAAGTGCGGAGAAAATAGGGCGTGAATAATATTCACCGTTTGTAGCAGATTCTGTAGCGGTGGATTCCGCTTGCCCAAGCTGGAAATTCTTTAGTAAGACGTGGGAACCATTCTTGGCGCCCGCTCCAACACCAAAGATCCTTTGCGCACTCTAGTTGCTTAGAGAGAACGCCTCTCCTGTCGGAAAAGAAGGGTCTGCAGACGTCAGCAGAAAAACTAATAGCGAGACTAAAAATGAAGCAAAAAGGAAGCCCAGCCACCCTGACAACAGCAGGGGCACTAGAACGGGCTGCTTACAACGGTCATGTCAATTTCTATTGATTCCAGGAGAGGATGTTAAGAGGTCCATAATAACACGAGGTCAGGTTGTCGCAGAGGCATTCTAAGCACCCTCAAAGAAGTGTCCCTAAAGCAAAAAAGCACACGAGCAAAAGTTCGAAAAAGAAGGCCGCGCTAGTCAAAGAGGGACGTCATAAACACAACCGTATAGTTCAGCAATTAAACAAGCGCCGCCCTTGGGAGCCAGTCCGAATGGCAAAAAGGAGAGTCCTTCTTTACTGCTCTTTTATGTGTACTCTCTTCCAGTTGTTTCATGTTCCAGCCTGCTAGTTGGTTGGTCACGGGCAGCTTTTGCAAAATGTCTCCGAAAGCTGTCGGGGCAGCGAGCAATTAACCTGATCGTAAAGTGTGTTCTGCCAATCCGGCCGCGGATTTGCTGTCGCTTTTCTGGTCGGCGCCAGCGTGCGTGTCTGTACGTGAGTGCGAGTTTTGCCGCCGCTCCGTTTTACGCGGTCCCTTCTTGCACGGGCCGGTGAGGTGTACTACCGTCAGGTAATAATCCCGAAGCAGAAACACCCCGGCAGCTTCGCGCGGGCGCTGCCCGAAACAGACTGCCACGTTCGTTTCGCAGAGCTCAACGCCGGTTGCGTCGCCCAACGCGCGGCCGCTTGACGCGGACTTCTTTTACGCATGGTCTGTGCTCGGTAGGCCTGTCGAGTGCACAAAGAAAGAGGCACCGTCTTCTCACAGCGTCGGGAGATGGAAAACTAACCCCTGTAAACATGGTGAGTCATTGATCTCGCTTTGAAGCGTAGTGGAACTAGGAAACGGGGCAAAATAAGTCTCTATTGTGAAAGAGGCAGTCATACTCCATTTGTATTGAGCTAGTGCGTAAAATGTATCGGCCTACACCTCACGTCTGACTAATTAAAACATGGTCTGAGTGGTTAAAACAATTACCATTTTAGCAGTTGCCACTCCAGCAGTGCCCTTCTGGTGGCGTTTTTG